>NC_060129.1:145574519-145878448 GCF_021461395.2 Schistocerca americana | reverse complement strand
ACAGTTACGTGGGAAATAATTGCTTCTGACTTTGAGAGGAAATGGCAGTTTCACAGCTGTCTTGGAGCTGTTGATGGGAAACATATCATTTTGCGAAAACCTCAATTATCTGGTTCCTCATTTTTCAATTATAAACAGCATTGCTCTGTAGTATTAATGGCTACTGTCGATGCTCATTACAGATTTACCTCTATAGACGTTGGTTCAATGGGCAGATTTAGTAATGGAAATATTTTTTCTAATTCAGTATTAGGAAGAAAACTGACTGACGTAACTTTAAAAATCCCAGGAGATAAATCGCTTCCTGGACAACAAAATAGAGCCCCTTAAGTTTTCGTAGGTGATAAGGCATTTCCATTATTAAAAAACTTAATGTGACCGCATCCTAAATGCAGAGTTAATGGCAATGACAAAAATAAAGTTTGTAATTACAGACTGTCTCGTGCTCGTCAAACTGTAGAGTGTGCATTTGGTATCTTGAGTTCCCGATTTTGTGTGTTTAAATGGCCTTTTGAGTGTAAACTAGAGACTAGATAGAATTGTGACAGCTGCATGCGTACTTCATAATTACTTGAGGACTGATAACATTACGTCAAATGATCTCGCCGAGGTGGACAACATGGGACCACTGAGTACCAACCAGCTTCTGTCGCCTGCTCCAAGTAGGTGCAGAAGCACGAGTGAAGCTTTCCTTACGAGAGAAAAATTTAATGAGAGTTTTAATTCATCAGAAGGTTCTGTTCAATGGCAGTATGCAGCTATAAAAAGAGGCCAATACTAAAGAGAACGACTTATATCATCAATATTAAATGTATATTGTGAAAATGCATATAAAATAAATAAATTAATTAATTAATAGTACTTACAATTGCTATAATGTAATTCCTCTGCAACCTTCTTCCATATTTGGTCCTTCAATTTACTCCGCATGTAGTCCAGATGATTGGTGTCGTACAGCACTGGGTTGTCCTGAACTAACTGATTGAGGTGTTCCATAACTAAAAGACTTCGTTCAAGAACGAAAGTGAGGTACTGTCGCAGACGCGCACACTGCTGGTGGGAAGTCACTACTGGCAGAGTGCAGCGCGGTGCCATAGGCAAAACTTCCTCTGTGCTGCTGGTGCGAACTGCTGACAGATGGGACCTGAGATAAGGGACCCCTCGGGCCGCAGGCAGAGGAAAACTGTGCGGCTCGGACAGCGGGACAGAGTGCTGACCCAGCTAATCCTCCCCTGCGCCTCGGCTGCGTGCAGTATGCAGTGCCCCCTTGGAAAGCGTGCTCTACAAAAGCGGCTCTGCCTCTGCTGCGTGCAGTGTGCGCTGGGCCTAAATAGGGGACTCTGGTCCTGCCTTAGCAGTGTGTTCGTCGCACCTGAAGATGTCTGCCAGTTGCGCTGATGAAATATTGTGGAGTTTTCACTATGACATCCGACGTCTCGCCCGAGAACCGTATATACAACATGTCTGTCGGGGAAAGCCTCAAGCAACACAATTTTGTTTTTATCTCATCAGTGATTGCAAAACAAAGTCCTTTCATGGTTATCTTCAACCTTGGGAAGAGAAAGAAGTCACAGGGGGCATATCCGGTGAATACACTGGCTGAGACAACATGACAGTTTAGTTTTTGTCAAAAACTCACAAAGAAGCTTTGAGGTGTGAGTGGGAGCATTATTGTGATGTAATTTCCACGAGTGGTTTTGCCACAGTTTTGGTCATTTTCTTCAGACTGCTTCCTGCGCAAATGGCACGTAACCTCCAGGTGGTATTTCTTATTTGCCATACGAGCAGAACAGTAACTCTTGATGCACTATTCCATTGTAATAAAAACATACAGTGGAAAGACCTTCGCGTGTGATATCGAACTTTTCGATGTTGGCTCTTCAGGCAGTTCTGTTGGATGATTGGACCTCTGTTTCGACATCATACCTGTGTACCCACGTTTTGTCGCCTGTTATAACCTTCTTTAACCCTTGTGTTCACACAAAAAAAAATTTGTTCTATAACCAGGTTACTGGGGTAACCAATCAATTAATTGTCGTACAGTCACGGTTGGCAACGCTCAGTTCTGGGTGTATACGAAATTGTTGCAACAAGGCATACTAACTTTTGATGGCAGTTGTTACTGTTGCACAATATAATGAAATGTTCATTATTGTGTAATCTTTGCCACTCTGAACCTCAACTCTGGATTCTCATGGACAATAAACTGGAACTCTCTAAATCTGAATACAGCAGATTAAGCTATGAAGCAAGAGAAGAGTATATTAGAAAGTTATCGTCAGCTGTTGATACAGGAGAGAATTGTGCTACAGGTTTCAACTCCGAAGTTTCTACAGATGAATGCATTCTGTGTGAGGAAGGTGCTGCTGCTTCAGATATTGGAAATGCTGTTGGTGCTTGTAGTAATATTGAAGTTGAGAGAGAGAGAGAGAGAGAGAGAGAGAGAGAGAGAGAGAGGCAAGTAATAAAAGTAGTGATGAAAATGACAGAGCTAGCGAAAACAGCTGTGTCTTCTGTAGGCATTCTACATGGTAAAGATGGAGCTCAATGGCATAAGGAACCTTTTGAGACAAGAAAGTTGCTGAAGCCTAATATTTTGCAGGAAAGGGCTGGTCTAGCAGTTACAACAAAACTTCTTTCTACAAAAGACATTTTCAAGAGTATAGGAGGGTTGGAACTTAAATAATGGCAACTGTTTATTCACAACTGATGCAAAATAGTTACATGTTTGCGCCTGTTACTGTCCTTCAAAGTAGTCACCAGCATTGTGTAAGACCTGTTGCCAGTGATGTGGAAGGCGTGGTATACCGTTATCAAAGCCCGTTCTGTTGATGGTGAGAATGGAGCAGTCTACTGCCTGTCGAATCTCTGGAACAGTTCTGAATCGAATGACACGAACTGGTTCCTTCACCTTCGGAATAAAATCAGTCACGAGGACTTAAGTCCGGAGAGTATGGTGGACAGTACAGTACTTCACAGTCCCATCAACCGAACAGGGCAGCCACAGCCTGTGCTGAATGCGCCTGTGCAAAATGACGCGTGGGTTGCGCAGAAAGTGTCGCCGCTTCTTTCGCAAAGCTGGTTGCAGGTGATGCTCCAAAAACGAACAGTAATACTGTGCATTGACAGTCTGCCGTGGAGGAACGTAATGCGTTAGGATAACACCGTCAGTCATGCACGAGAACCACCATAACTTGCACCGTACCGTGGCTCTGACGCACTTTCGACTTTCGCGGCGACCCGTAATGACGCCATTTGTCGGATTGGCGTTTCAGTTTTGGCTCGTACAGTGCGGCCCGTGTCTCATCCAGTGTTACGATACAGCGTAAGAAAGCCTCTCCTTTGCAGCCCATAGCACTCAAAGTGCATCTGAACTGTGTCGTAATGCATCCATTTCTGCATTTCTGTCAAGTCGTATTGAACCCATCGTGATGCAATTTTTTGCGTGCCCAGGCATTCCTTCAGGATGCGAAGCACAGTCGTATGCGCTAATCCGGTTTCGTGGGTGAGCTCACGAATCGTACAGTGTCGATCACTGTCCACTAACACGGCAACAGCACGTACATTGTCTTCAGAGATGCTACGACGACTTTCCCGATGTGTGTCTGCCACAGTTTGCTGACCGTCGTTGAAGGCTTTTACCAAACGTGCCACTGTTCTGTACGGCAATGCAGATTCCTCGCATGCCTCTCGAAGACCTCGATGACACGGTTGTGCTGTACGACCTCTGGCATGTTCAATCTTGATGCAACTTCGTTGTTCCTGTTTCGAAAACATAGTGACACTGTTATGTTAGACCACTTGCTCACAAGTGACTGTGTTTCCCTCGACTGTGCGCACACCAGTGACGCGGGTGTGTCCGTTTGCTCGGAGGTAAGGTGGGTATCTCGACGTGTGCTATCAGTGACAATAGTAGATTCCGTTGCATAGTGTCTCCACAGCAGTGTTGCCGCTGTTTAAGTTCCATCCTACGTATTTGCAGAAGAAATGTGTGAAATAATAATTCGTGAAACCAATAAGAAGGCAAATCAGATATTCACAAATTATAACATCAATTCAGAAGAGACAGCGAAAGTGTGGGAGCCATTGATTGCAGTTGGAGTAAGATTCTCTAACACTGAATACACAAAGAGAATTGCATTCCCATTGTATCATACAAGCTTATCCCTCAACGAGTTTGGCAGATAAGCAGATTTATAAGATTTGACTGTCCCTCAACGGGTTTGGCAGATAAGCAGATTTATAAGATTTGACTGTGTGAACACTAGGGCTGAGCGTTTGAAAAGTGACAAAGCTGTTGCAATATCTGGCATATTTGAAATGCTGAATTCAAATCTTTGTAAAAACTGCACTGTTGATTAGCAGCTTTTTCCTTACAAAGGAAAGATGAGATTTACCCTGTACATGCCCTCCAAGCCAGGCAACAATGGCATGAAGGTTTCATGGTTTTATGATTTGTGAAAATCTTATCTAATAACTGGTCAAATTCATACAGGTAAATCTGCTTCTGGAAGACAAACTAATCAAGGGGGGAGAGTAGTAAAGGTCTTATATATGAAGATGGTATCTGTTCTTTCGGACATGTCCGAAAGAACAGATACCATTGGTGACAATGCAGCTCGTTAGAACGAAATTATAATGAAATGAATACTGCTAGCTGCATACAGGCATTGCTATAAGGCAATGGGGTCAGTCCCCATTGACTTATATCAGCACCTGTATGCAACTAGCAGTATTCATTTCATTGTAATTACACAAAGGATTTGTTAGTATTTCAAAGGTATTGCAGAAATGTAGTCAATGACAAGGTCTACCATTAACAAGGCTTTTGATTTGGGATTTGTTCGTAGTTGCTACTGTGAAAAGAAACAAGCCCTATATACCACCTGAGATGGAACCTTCCTCTTTGCGCCAAGAACTGTCATCTGTATTTGGATTCTGTGTTCATATGTTACAAAGAATATATATTAATAACTTGGCACTCTATATTCATGAATATAGAAAGCTAGTTCTTTTTGCTGCTGATACAAGTATAGTAATCACACCCAACAAACAAGAATTAGATGAGGAAGTTGTGAATAGTGTCTTTCAGAAAATATGAAGTGATTCACTGCCAATGGACTCTCACCAAATTTTGAGAAAATACAGTACATACCATTCTGCGCAGTAAATGGCATAACACCATTGATAAATATAGAATTTGAACAGAAGTCTATCACTAAGGCAGAATATTCATAATTTTTGGGTGTATGCATTGATGAGAAATTGAACTGGAGGAAACACGTGGATGATCTGCTGAAACACTTAGGCTCAACTGTTCATGCTATGGAGGTTATTGCAAATTATAGTGATAAATGTATCAGTAAATTAGTGTTTTATGTGTATTTTTATTCACTGTTTTCATATGACATTTTGGGGTAATTCATCATTAAGAGAAAAAGTATTCATTGCACGAAAGCGTGTAATCGTAATAATGGCAGGAGCCCACCCGAGATCACTTTTATTTAAAGAATTTGGGATATGCACAGTACCTTTGCAATACATAAATTCACTTAAGAAGTTTGTTGTTAATAACCCATCCTAATTAAAAAAATAATAGTGAAGTGAATAGCTACAATATTAGAAGAAAGGATGATCTTCACTCTTCTGGGTTAAATCTGACTTTGGCACAAGAAGGGGTGAATTATGCTGCCAAAGAAAACATTGGTAATTTGCCAAATAGCATTAAAAGTCTGACAGATAGCCAACCATAATTGAAAAACAAATTAAAAGAATTTCTAAATGACAAGTACTACTCAGTAGATGAATTTTTAGATATGAAGCAATAATAAAAAATAAATCAATTTTTCGATGTGACACAGGAAAAACATTGTATTGTGCAAAGAAAACTTGTGTTAAGCTGAAATGTTCCACATCATTAAGATTATGAAATGTGTTCATGATCTATGGAACAAGTATTAATGTAATGTCCCATGTGAGCTTTAACCCCAATGATGGGGAGCTTGCTGCACCCATGCCAGAATCCCCTCCCCCCTTCCCCCTTCCCCCTGCCTGTCCACCAAACCGCTGTATACCAATGCTAATTGTAAAAGATGTGAATGTATTTTAGAGAAAAATTATACTTTTTTAATGATTATTACAATTATTAAGAATTTAAATCTTAAAAACTTGAAGCTTACACTTTTACAATATTTCTTAATGAAATAAGAAGTAGCTTGCCTCTTTTCTAGGCCAGAAATTTTGGCAGTGGTTGGACCTAAATGTCTATACATGCAAGTGTCTTGGGCTTCCATGTTGCCAGTAAAATTCCATTGAAAACCATAAGATTGATGTCTTCTGGACATTAAGTTGTTTGCATTAGTGCATTCCTTCTGAATTTTTTCTTACTTGGTCTTTCTCTCTACTTCTAGCAGGTGTGTAATATAAGTGGTGGCAGAAAATTGCACTGGTTGCTGCCTTCATCACTTTTCATTCGTGCATCAGCGTTATGGACCGGTTGCTACGTGATGGGTGGATGAGGGGTTTTAAATCTGGCACTATTTCCTGTGGATCAATGTAAGTTTTTGAAAAGGATTTCCCATTTGCCCATTCAGTGTGGTAGGATTTGATTTGTGAAATCTAATTTGGATTTGGTGTTTTGTCAGTAGTGACTGGATTGTTAGAACTCAAAATATGAACAGAAAGAGATGCATTGTGAGGAGTCTGATGTCTGGTGGTTGCACTGTATCAGGAAAGCATTAATGCTTCTCTTCTGCTCTCTCAAATTGTTTCACACTCGTAGAGAAAAATACTTCACACAGAACTTTGATAGTTTTCTTAACTGTCAATATGCAAGATGAAGGAGCTCTTTGTTGAGAGCTATCTTAACCAAGTTTATTCCGAAGGTTGTTTTTCTATTCTCTCCCCATTTGTCTGCATGGGGTTTGTGTTTGTTCAGTTATTAACTGCTTCTTGGCTCATTATGTTAAAATCGGCTGATGCCCAAAGTCTTAGGGCAAGCTGTGTATGTTCTGCCATCCTTTGCAAACACTTAATGTGGTGGAACAATAGCAGCCAGGTGCTACCTTTGTTGACTGTTGTCATTCCGTAGTATTGCTCTGAATCTGAGGGGAAAACTATTTGTTTACACAAACTATTTAAGCACATCTGTTGTTTGTTTCTGCAGAGCAATTTGACATCTGTAGTTACTTCAAATTGAGGATGAAAGATCCCGTTTCACCATTCTTAGGTTGTCAGCATTACTTGAGGCAAGAGGCAGTTTGTCAGATCCCTGCATACCAACTTCCCAGTGAAGAAGAAAACTTGAATGATAGCCAGTGCTCCAAATTTCTAACTGCTATCTGTCCAACTCCCTTACTGCATTAGCTCAGTACGACGATACTCTTTTCTTCTTACTGTCGGCATTACGTAAGTCGGAGAATGGCCTCATTTCACTAGTCTTGTACTCAGCCATGATCGTTATTTCCATGTTAAGAGTCACTACTTCCTTCCTCTTTAGTTGTAAATGTATGCATTGAATACTGTGAGAGAATGGTGTAGATCTCAATGCTCCTTGTTGGTATTCTCAGAAATAATCTCAATGCATTTTTGTAATTTTCTTATTGGTCATACGTATTGCTATTTCGTACCCATCTGCACCACTGCCCCTAACTGCTATTCCCAAATGCTCCCACGAGCCTATTGCAAGCAACGACATCTCGTGCTTCAGAAACAACTTCTTATTACATGAACCAGCCACTGTTTACCACTGCATATAATGGATTTATTTCAAAAGGCTGCTGTGTTGTGTGACTACTGTTCATTGTCTTAGGAGACAGTAAATGTGGAATTGTGTAATGGCGGTGTGGTATTTTTTGTGTGAATAGTTTAAAACACAGGTGTTGGGGTGTTAACAGAATGAACCTGCTCATTTGTACAGGAACAATCACAGCTTTGTGATATAACGACCAGGAAATTGTACATTTGGGTGGTTGGGTGGGGGTGGGGGGGGTGGGGAGGGAAAGTTGAACAGTGACAAGCGTGAAGTTTTGCAGCCAAATGTGAAGGAACAACCACGCCAAATGTCATCAAATGTCATGTACTGACGGGCAGGACCCATTGAGGATTGCGGAGGATGATTTTTTTTTTAAATGCACAAAATTAGGAGAAGGAATCAGATGTGTGTTGCAGTTTGCTATCATCATTGCAGCCAGCTCAATGAATGTGCATAGGTAGTTACAAAAATGACGTAAAGTGGTCAAAGCAGTTCCTCGTAGGACGCACATTTCAGTGGTAAGTGCTAAGTGCTACTTGAGATGGTGTAAAGAGTGGTGTCACTGAAGAGTGGGTGACTGGGAATGAGTGATCTGGATTGATCAGTCGCACTGTGTACAGTGACAATCCAATGGAGGGATTCGGGTGTGGTGAATTCCTGCAGGACGGTACCTGCTGTCGTGTAGTGCCAACAGTGGAGTATGGAGGAGGTGGTGTTACGGTGTGGGGGTGCTTTTTGTGGTTAGGTGTGGTGTCATTATTGCATTTAAGAAAACACTAATTATGGAAGGATATGAAGACATTTTACAGAATTGTCTACTATGTGCAGTAGAGGTGCACTTAGATACTGGATGTTTTTATCAACAGGACAGTGCACCCTGCCATAAAGTAGCATCTGTTAGGCAATGATTTGTGGGCAATAACTCTCCTGAAGTAGTCTGGCAGCCCACAGTCCCAACCTGGAACACTTTCGAAATGAGATAGAACGTAGATTTCACTCCAGATCCGATATCACTACCTTGTGTGGGTGCAGTTCTCGAGGAAGAAGGGGCTAAAATTCCTCCGCAGGCATAGAGAGATCCCGCTGAAAGGTCCCAGCCAAGCTCCAGCTGTTGTAAAGGTGGCAGGTGGACACATCCCCTGTTTTCACCAGGAATCTTTTGATCAGATATTGTATAAGCTTTCTGAATATGGTTTTGCACTGTGTCTGCAGGGGGCTATGTGTTACTTGTATAGCCCTCTTCTGTAATGGAAAAAAAGAAAAAAGTTGTTTGATGCGGTAAGTGGTGGAACTCCAATATATTATTCACTATGTTGTAAGAGACTAAAGATCAGAAATTTGCCATCCTGGCACCTTCTGAGGTACAAATGTTACCATAATACTAAGAGAAAAACAGGCTGATTTGAGTTTCTGTGCTAGTTTTATTATGTGGTCATTAAAATTTGTTTTTATCGACATGACTCCCCAGCAATTTTGTAGCTGTTACTTGTCGCTCAGCACCAGATGTGGATTTATATTTTGACTTAAATTACCAAATCACATGTAATTTTTTATTTTTTTATTTATAGTCATTGTCAACCTGTTTGAACTGAACTGTGGGTGGACATGCTTTGGGACTTCAGCAGTAGTTGTTCACAGCAGTTGCTTAGGTTCACAGATCACATTAGTGCTGTCTGTTGTGTGTTACTCCTGTTCGCACTTTTTTTGTATCTGATACTGAAATAATTTTGTGAGTGGAGTAAGCAGAAATCAGTTCTATAATCTGTGTACAGTGTGATTCAAATCAGTTTTTGCATGTTCCTTGTGCCTAAAATTTTTCTAAAAGGGTACCACGATGGATGGTATCGTATGCTTTGGAGAGATATTAACTCTGACATGCTGCTTTTTTTCTTCAGTCTGACAGGTTACTACTGTTTCTGTGTGTGTACTTGCATGAAAGCCATGCAAATTACTTTCCAGTGACTTGCAGTCATTTAATACTTCATCAGTTTTTATGACACCTGAGTGCCTCATCACTTCTAACACTATGACTAACTGCACCAACGCCGATTAAAAAGCGGGATAACCGAGGGTAGCTAATCGGGAGTCTGACCGTGGTTAACACCATGTGTTACAAAGGAAAGTGCCCATATACGTGCAAAGATAATTGATATTTGCTGTGTGCCTGTAGCAAGGGTGTTGTAACCGCCTCAGTCTGTGGTACTTATGTGCACTTTTCATATTGTTGGCGTAATGTGAGAGTTGTTACTGCATTATGGAGAACAAGGGTGCCAAGGGTGCTTTTAGAATATGTTTTTTGCTCGAGTATCATGTCGTTTTTGGAAACCCAGAATCTACTCTGTAGGAATCAACATGAATTCCGGAAACAGCGATCGTGTGAGACCCAACTCGCTTTATTTGTTCATGAGACCCAGAAAATATTGGATACAGGCTCCCAGGTAGATGCTATTTTCCTTGACTTCCGGAAGGCGTTCAATACAGTTCCGCACTGTCGCCTGATAAACAAAGTAAGAGCCTACGGAATATCAGACCAGCTGTGTGGCTGGATTGAAGAGTTTTTGCAAACAGAACACAGCATGTTGTTCTCAATGGAGAGACGTCTACAGACGTTAAAGTAACCTCTGGCGTGCCACAGGGGAGTGTTACGGGATCATTGCTTTTCACAATATATATAAATGACCTAGTAGATAGTGTTGGAAGTTCCATGCGGCTTTTCGCGGATGATGCTGTAGTATACAGAGAAGTTGCAGCATTAGAAAATTGTAGTGAAATGCAGGAAGATCTGCAGCGGATAGGCACTTGGTGCAGGGAGTGGCAACTGACCCTTAACATAGACAAATGTAATGTATTGAGAATACATAGAAAGAAGGATCCTTTATTGTATGATTTTATGATAGCGGAACAAACACTGGTAGCACTTACTTCTGTGCGGAACGATTTGAAGTGGAATGATCATATAAAATTAATTGTCGGTAAGGCGGGTACCAGGTTGAGATTCATTGGGAGAGTCCTTAGAAAATGTAGTCCATCAACAAAGGTGGCGGCTTACAAAACACTTGTTCGACCTATACTCGAGTATTGCTCAACAGTGTGGCATCCGTACCAGATCGGGTTGACGGAGGAGATAGAGAAGATCCAAAGAAGAGCGGCGCGCTTCGTCGCAGGGTTATTTGGTAACCGTGATAGCGTTACGGAGATGTTTAGCAAACTCAAGTGGCAGACTCTGCAAGAGAGGCGCTCTGCATCGCGGTGTAGCTTGCTCGCCAGGTTTCGAGAGGGTGCGTTTCTGGATGAGGTATATTGCTTCCCCCTACTTATACCTCCTGAGGAGATCACGAATGTAAAAGTAGAGAGATTCGAGCACACACAGAGGCTTTCAGACAGTCGTTCTTCCCGCGAACCATATGCGACTGGAACAGAAAAGGGAGGTAATGACAGTGGCATGTAAAGTGCCCTGTGCCACACACCGTTGGGTGGCTTGCTGAGTATAAATGTAGATGTAGATGGGTTGACAGCAGCAGAGGCAGTCAGAAAAATTTGCAACTTGTACGGGGATAATGCCACTGGACAGAGCATGGCAACAATATGGATTTCTCATTTTGAGGAGGATCATTTCGACTTTACTGACTACCCACATTCCGGCGTGCTTTGGGGTTTGATAAAGATCGTTTAAATGCACAAATCCACAATGATCGCCATCAGTGTACTCGCAGAACGGGCAAATGTGGTGAACTGTGATCATCCCACCCTTGTGCAGCATTTGCATGCAATGAGGAAGGTTCAAAAATTGAATGTACAGGTTATCACGAGCTCTAAGCCAAAATCTCAAAAATCAGCCTTATTGCATCTCTGCTTGCTCTCCATGAATTGGCTTATAAACACTACCATTCATTCCTATCTTGTATCATAACTAGTGATGAGAAATGGTGTCTTTATGCTTACATAGGGAATAGAAAGGAATGGTTGAGCCCAAACAATGCAGCAACTCCACATTCAAAGATGTTCGCGCATTGACAAAAGATAATATTACGCATCTGGTGGAACAGTGACAGTGTGGTGTTCCACAAATTGCTTCCCTGAGGTGTAACCATCACTGCTGTCATTTACTGTCAACAACTGAGACGTCTTGCAGACGCAGTCTGAAAATGACGACCACAAAGACTCAGCAAAGTGGTGCTACTCCATAAAAAAAAATGCTGTACAGGAGTTGGGTTCAGAAGTCATTCTGCACCCACCTTATTCGTTTGATCTCGTGCCCTCTGATTTTCACCTTTTCTGCTTTCTAACAACCTTCGAGGAACTTCCTTTACTGATGAAAATGTGCTCCGTACCTGGCTCGACGTGTTCTTCACCTCAAAACCACGTGATTTCTAAAGTCGCAGAATTGAATAGTTACACCAGTGTTGGCAGATTGTTGTAAGTAGTAAAGGAGAATGTGTTATTGATGAGTAAAATCAGCTCCATGTATCTGTTGCATTTATTAAACTTACAGATAGTGCTATGAACTTATTCACCAATCCAGTATTTCCATGGCACTCCAACAGCTGGTCACCCAGAGTTCATAAAGATTCTAGACAGAATCAGATGCAGATATCACAGTCCAGGTCTCTGCTGATGCATTAGACACTGTGTGTGCTGTGCAAGGAATACCACTTGCAGAATCACGTGCAGCAATACCTCTAGGGCAACTAATACTGATCTGCCTGCAACAGCACTTTTCTACCAAATTGAATGTAGTAATCGATTGATGTCTGCACTAATTAACATACGTGCTACACCATCACCAAAGCTGTACCAACTGCTGCTGCTCCAAAAATTGCAAGGTTCCCAGTAGAAAAAGACACAGAACACCCTGTATGATAATCTCACATCGAAGAAGAGTTTCGCAGTCAGGACTATAATCGGCAACAACATTAAAGGCGTCCGGCTACAAAACTCCCAAGGAATGCTGCATTGTCAACTTGACTGAAAGTGCATAAACAGTATCTGTGTTATGCTCCTGCACGTTGGCAGCATCGCTGTCCGGCTCGGTTTAATCTGCCTCACATTTGAAGAATGGGTACTCTTTAAAAAATAAGGTCACTTGCCTGTTTGTGAATCGTTTGATATCTTGTACATCTGTGTGGATACTCCACAATCTACCATATGGTACATGGTGGAAGATACTCCATACCAGTACCACTCATTTCCTTTCCTGTTCCAATCGTAAATGGTGAGACAAAAATGACTGTCTGTATGCCTCCGTATGAGATGCAATTTCTTTTATCTTATCTTTGTGGTCCTTATGCGCAGAGTGTGTTGGAGGCAGCAGAATCGTTCTGCAGTAAGCTTCAAATGCCAGCTCTCTAAATTGTCTCAATAGTGTTCCCCAAGAAGAATGTTAATATCCCTCCAGGAATTCCCATTTGAGTTCATGAAGCACCTCTGTAGCACTTGTGTGTTGTTTGAAACTACCAGTAACATATGTAGCAGCCCACCTCTGAATTGATTCGATGTCTTCCTTTAATCCGACGTGGTACGGATCTCAAACGCTTGAACAGTACTTCAGAACAGTCCTATACAGGGTCTCCTTCACAGATCACACACTCTTTCCTAAAATTCTCCCGAAAACTCGAAGTTGGCTATTTGCCTTCCCTGCTATATCCCTCACACGTTCATTCCATTTCATATTGAGTTGCAACATTGTGTGTGGACAGTTAAACAACATGACTGTGTCATCCAGGACACTACTAATGCTGTATCCAAACATTAAGGGTTTGTTTTTCCTACTCGTCTGCATTAATTTGCATTTTGCTACATCATTTATCCACCAACTAGAAATTTGGTTTGTCATCTTGTGTTTTCCCACAGCCACTCAACTTTGACACCTTCCTGTATGCCACAGCATCATCAGGAAACAGCCGCAGGTTGGTGTCTACCCTGTCTGGCAGATCATTTATGAATATAGAGAGTATTAAGGGTCCTGTTACATTTCTCTGCAGCACTCCTGATGATACTCTCGTCTCTGACGAACACTCGCCATCGAGGACAATGTACGGGGATCTATAACTTAAGAAGTCTTCGAACCACTCACGTATCTGTGAACCTGTTCCATGTGCTCATACCTTCTTTAACAGACTGCATTGGGGCACCGTGTCAAATGCTTTCTGGAAATCTAAAAATATGGAATCTGCCTGTTGCACTGCATCCGTAGAATGAGTATGTCATGTGAGAAAAGGGCCTTCTAACTGTCTCAGCCATTATGACAAAACTCACAGACCACACAGGATACCGCAGAAATCAGTCAGTCGTAGTTTACACAGAACAGAATGAGGAAACAGACTGAGTGCTGAGTGGCTAGCTGTCTACTGTGCAGCCCCGGTCCGGATGCCGTAAATGCTGTCGCGGGCTTTAGTATTGGAGGTAATTTGACATTCTGACATCACCCACAGGAAAACAGCTGCCTCCTACCCACATACAGGTTGCCCATTATTGAACTGTATGAAATAACATCATTATAACTTCTGAGCGGTGTGCGTTAGGATGTTCAAACTGCACGGTTGGCCGTGGGGCACGATGGGAATTAGTATGCTTTATCGACGAAGCCCACCTTCATTTGGATGGCTTCGTCGATAAGCATTAAGGACATATGGGGGACTGAGAATCCACATTTTGCGATTAAGAAACATCTTCACCTTCATCGGGTGACTGTGTAGTGTGCAGTATTCAGTCACGGAATAATTGGTGCGATTATCCCCACCTGTGCCTGGCTACCCCTCCCCTGGCAGACACACAAATGGGAACACCTTGCTCTAGAGTATATAACCACCAGAGGTCACGTAGTTTGGATTATGAACAAAGAAATAGTAATTTATTTTTAAAATGCTAGCAGTTGCTGTCATGTGACGTCATAATGTTAGAAATAGCAAATCTCATTCTGACACGAGTTGGAGCCAAATATTGTGCCCTCGTTGCTAATGATAAATGGCTGGGAGGTGGCCAAATGGATCTGTCGCCGTAGGAATCTGGACACTTGAGCACGAGATTGAGACCAGTGGGCTTTAAATACCTATGTTGTACTCGACTTGTGGGTGAAGAAATGCCACACTTGCGACTACTTGTGGCAGCTCTAGCCAGCTATAAGCAGAGGCCTGACATACGTTGAGTGTTTTCTGGTACAACTAGCTGTCATCATCTCAGTGTTATGTTTGGCACCAACTAGTGGCACAGGACTAATCTCGAATTAATAGAAGGTGCCGAG
Organism: Schistocerca americana; assembly: GCF_021461395.2. Taxonomy (NCBI): domain Eukaryota; kingdom Metazoa; phylum Arthropoda; class Insecta; order Orthoptera; family Acrididae; genus Schistocerca; species Schistocerca americana. Next base: position 145,863,455 of record NC_060129.1, on the reverse strand, counting down.
GTGGCTGCCACTTATAACACTGTACTGGCAGACTCGGAGGTTCTTCATTGGTCACGTCATCCAATTAGTGGCGATGTTCGAAGCACTGCTCACAGGTCCGCAGGAATCAAGGCGCCGGCTTGTGCAGCATCGATATGCTACAATACTACAAATCTTCCAAAACCCGAAGTGCCGTGAAGTGGAAACAGAAATAAACTGCTAAAATTTGGTACAGTTGTGCTTATTTTTACAGAGACAACAAATCTGAGATGAGAGAGCACAGATGACGTGACGTAAAATGACCTGCAATTCTGATCACATATTTTGTTCATACTTTGACTGATAAACATTGCTGTGGTATCTAGTGAAATCCTTGTTGGGGGACTACAAATAGTGCATCCACCAGATTGCCTCAATCTGTGACTTTCAGGGTACTGTGTGAGGATAGCATACGTCGGATTTCACACGATCTACGTTTTCGGGACTGGTGCCTGTTGTCATGGAGGAGGTCATTCTGTTAGAGATACCTCCTTATTCGTGGTCACTGCACAATAAAATGAAGCAGCTGACCTATCAGTACCAGAGACTGCCTCAAGACTACAGCCATTGCTTCTGTCTACTCTTCAAACAGTTCCTTGCACCAGGCTATTTCTTTCTTTACTGTACCACTTCTGCTGCTTATTATGAGGGTCACTCCAAAAGAAATGCACACAATTTTTGTAAAAATTCAGTTTTCATTCTGCATGTGTGAAAGTTTTACAGTGTGCAGATACATCCTTCCAACTTGTTTTCAAACTTAGTTCAACCTGTTCCCGTGAGTGGTGCCGTCACAGCATGTCTTCAAAATGGCTGCTACACTTGACGTTCGTCAGAAACAACATGCTGTCATAGAATTCCTGTGCTGTGAAAACGAGACAGTGGGAAACATCCACAAGAGGTTGAAAAAGTGTACGGAGATGCTGCTGTCGATCGCAGTACAGTTAGTCGGTGGGCAAGCAGGTTACGTGATGAAAGTGGGCACGGCAATATTGAGGATTGTCCTCGCAGCGGCAGGCCTGGTACTGCACACATTCCAGACAATGTGCAGAGAGTTAATGAATTGGTGACTGCTGACGGACGCATCACAGTGAACAAATTGTAGCGCTACATTGGGATAGGGGAAGGAAGTGTTTGCAGAATACTGAAAGTGTTGGTGTTAAAAAAGGTTTGGGCCAGGTGGTTTCCCAGGATGTTGATGGTGGCTCACAAAGAAACAAGGAAAATGGTATGTGGCGAACTTTTGGAACAGTACGAGAATGGTGGAGATGAATTTCTTGGAAGAATTGTGAGAGGTGATGAAACATGGCTCCATCATTTTTCACCAGAGACGAAGAGGCAATCAGTGGAGTGGCATCATGCAAATTCATCCAAGAAAAAAAAAATTCAAAACCACACCTTCTGCTGGAAAAGTTATGGCCACAGTGTTTTTCGATTCCGAAGGACTCTCGCTTGTGGACATTGTGCCAAGTGGAACCACCATAAATTCTTATGCATATGTGACGACACTGAAGGAACTTAAAGCTCGACCGAGTTGTGTTCGACCACATCGGCAAAAGCAGGATGTTTGCTGTTGCACGACAATGCACTGCCACATGTCAGTCAAAAAACCGTGGCAGCGATCACAAAACTCAGACGGACAACAGTGAAACACCCGCCTTACAGTCCTGTCCTGGCTTCGTGTGACTGTCATCTCTTTTGGAAACTGAAATACTTTCTTCGTGGAACAAGGTTTGAAGATGATGACTCCATTGTGCATGCTGCCAAACAGTGGCTCCAACAGGTTGGTCCAGAATTTTACCGTGCGGGTATCCAGGCACCGGTTCCAAAATGGCGTAAGGCAATTGAGAGGGTTGGAAATTATGTGGAGAAATGGAAATATTGTTCCTAAAGGATGTATCTACATACTGTAAAACTTTCAAACTTGTAGAGTAAAATATGGATTTAAAAAAAAATAGTATGCATTTTTTTTGGAGTGACCCTCGTATATTGGCAATTTTGGTGGTAATGAAAATTGTGAAAATGTAGAAACAATTGGCTACTTACAGAGTGGTTTGTAAGATAGTAAATAATACGTGTCAGGTGGAGCTCACAGTTTTCATACTGGGGAAGGCCGCAACATTTACCAGTCAAACTGACAGGGACCTCAGGATATTCTACAGATCGGTCTGTTACAACAACCAAGATTTCAGAGGGGAGAGGGGAGGAGATATCACACTTTTGCCAAAAGTTTACATACTGTGTGCCCTGTCTGTTCATAATCAACAATTAAATAAAATCAAAATCTAAGTCCAAGAGGTAGTCTATATTTATCTGCTGACTTTAAAGAGTTCTTTAATGCAGTGTATGTTAGGTTTGCTGCATGCTTTGTTTTTCACGTTTTCAATTCAAAATGTGAGATGTATAATGTTTTGTGGGTGTTCCATCCACAGCCTTTAAGAATTCGTGATATTTTTCTGTGATATCGTGGAACCTGTGTGGTGATTGTCTGACAGAAGCAAACCGAGCAACTGCCACATTTGCGAAGTTAGCATAGTGTATTTGTTGGTTTTTGTATTTATATTTGTTATTATAAAACTGTGTGGTTAAAGTTATACACTTCATTAAAGATATCTACAAAAAGGCGTGTTTTTTTTCACAGTATGTTGTGGTAAAGTGTCGGAAAATGTGAAGTTGTTCGAAAAATGTATTACCACCCATTTTCAAGCTTTTCATTTTGTAGGAATTGCATCTTATCACGTATTAATGCACAATTTGCTTACCTAAATTCATTTACTTGTTGATGAAATCGGCTTGTCTTCCCTTCTGTACTGCAAAATGGTCTGTGATCTTTTCATTAAGATTTACAGGAATCAGTAGTTCTTTCTCAAGCTCACATTCCAAATTTTTGTCTAATAAATTACTTCAGAGTGGACTAATTATGACATAAAGTCTGTGGATGTTGGTCTGCAAACCCTGTGCAATATGGCTCCAGCTGTCTGACTGACTTACGTATGGCCTCTGAATCTAAATATAGTGATTGTGGAAATGGGTTGTTTTTCCTCTTAAAACAAGTTCTACTAGACATTCTTCTGTAACAGAAACAATCTTTTTTGAATTTCATTCCACTGCTAAATATTATTTTTAAAAGCTTTTGGTGAAAGTCATAATAGCTATACCAATAGAAGTATTTTAGCTTCAATAAAAATATGCCATCTATTAATACTCTAATAGAATATTTGACTGTTTTCGGGAATCTGTCTTAAATTATTAATTACGTCGTGTTATGCTCCGGACATGCTTTTTTCCCCTTTCGCATTTCAGTATCATTTTATAAAAACAGAAGTGAAATTCAAATCATTTGAAAGCCTATTATGCCTGCGACATCACTGACTAGCTCGCTGCTGCTGTCATAATATTAATCTGAGATACCTTGTTTTGGAATTTGTTTTGGAAAATTGGTAATAAATGATGTGTAATACCATACTGTATGAATGTGTGTATAAAAACTCCTGAGTGTTTCGGTGAATGAGAAATGTTTGTAAAATGTGGAAGCTCTGTATTGGCAAATTGCCACCATCTTGACACCCATGTTCACTAACTTATACAAATGTGTCACACTGTGAAGTTAACATTAATTTACCTCTGAGATATACTTTCCCACTGTTACAAGGAAGGAAAGTATCATTCAACTAATTAAACTCTTAGTGAAAATTGTCGTTTCACCCAGCTCCAGATAAATTATTCGGCAGCTCAGTTGTTAGAGCAGTAGACTATCGACTTTAAGATGATGATGCCCATAAAATGCTGATTCGGCTCAATCCTGAAAGAATACTTTAACGTATACGCGTAATACTACTCGACAGGCCTCTCATATGAAAACCAAATCGCACTTAAAAAAACTTCACAACAATCAGAGGCATAATATTATTTCCTTGCTGTTCATGTGCACTTACATTTGCAATTACTGTTCACACATCTAGGGACTGATGACCTCGTAGTTTGGTCCCTTCTCCCGCCTTTAAACCAACCAACCAACATCACATTCAAAAAGATATTTTCTTCTTAATATGATCACACACTTTTTACTTTATTAGAAATGATGATTTTTTTTTTAAATCTTCATGCTGTCCAGTCATGATCCTTACTGTTTAAACTCCAGAAGTTTCATCGTCTTACATAAAGATGAAGTAAGTCTGTTTCAAACACTGACATTAGTTTACACTCGCAAACATCACAGCCCTTATGTTTTTGTTATCTGCATGTTGTACTGCTTTATCTCTCCCCGTGTAACTCATAGTCCTACACCTCGCACTGTGGACGTATGTTGACATCTTCACTGCTAGCAATGCTTCCCAAAAAAGTGAATTGTTTGCTCAGAAAGTAAATGATTTCATCCTCTGTTGTCTGTTTCTCAGACTAAGACCAATATGAAGCTATAAATAATACATCTCACTATTGAAACAACTGCCACACTCAGTTCTCGTTTTGTATTTCACGTAAAACCTCTAAAAAAGGACTCTTCCAGGATTCGCTAATGTGATACCGTCATTCACAGTCAGAAGCGCTATCCATTGTGCCACTGTGGGACTGATCAGAGCTAACACTCTACTAAGTTGTCTTCTATAATGGAAATCAGTACTAAGATTTGTCATCAATTATTTTATTGTGTCTTGGGTTGTAGCTCATGACTGATAGCTGACAATCTGGTTATAATATACAGACCTATTTGTGAAAGTGAATATCTTAACAGAGACTGTTACGCCAGTTTAAGTAAAAATGTCTGTTAGATTTCAGTTTTGACTGCACTTGGTCACCACAGTCAAGATTAGGCATTTTTTGTATAAGTTTATTAATAGCGCATAACAATGTTTCATTCTGACAGTGTGTTAATTCTGTAAATATTAGCTGCTCCAGTCTACCACATTGTATTAACCTATTTCAACAATCTCCTGACAAATGGTCGGGATAGTAAGTATTATATTCAAATGTTTGATGTTTTTATGTTATACTTTCTGACATGTTCTACACCCATGAAAATCATCTCATTTTTTGGGTCGATGGAACAAAAACTGAATCCAATCTAATCTAATTCCTTAGTGGTGAGTGAGTTTAATGATGTTGCAGGAATCAGGGTTCCTAATTGCACATATCACCACTCTAAATAAATGGAGCATAAACGCGTCAACTTTTGCAATGTTTCCACTGCCAGTGTTCACAAAATTGCTTTCTATTGTTACTTAAAATATTGTAATTGTGTTTTCCATTGCTAAATAGCTAAACTGTTGGCAGAAAAAGTACATAAAAACCTTGTAACTTTGTCAAACAGTCTAGAACACACATATAGCTTTGCCTTAAGGCCAGTCCACACGCAACGATCTGTCTGCGCACATCACATCTGCGCAGACAGATTGTTGCGTGTGGACAGAAGATTTGCACCAACCTGAGGTGTGTGCAAACCGGGGGAAGTTGGAGTTGGAGGTTTGAGCGAAACCTCTCAAATCTGTGGGTTCAAACCACATCTGCGCAGACAACTTGGAGCGTGTGGACAGGAGATCGCCGCAAATCTGGCGCGAAACAGCTGTTTGCTCAGTCTAGTGTTTGTATTTGTGCACATAGTGCATTAAAATGGCTGATACTCGTCAGTGTTCTCGAGAGTTTGTGAGTGAATTGATTGAAATATATAGAAACCACCCATGTTTCTGGAAGATTAAAAGTAAAGAATATAGTGACTGAGACAAAAAGACAGCGCCATACAATGCTCCAATTAAAAAATTGCGGGCTGTTGACGCCTCGGCAAACAGAGAAACAGTAATAAAAAAAAATTTCGTGGCGAACTGTTTACGAAAAGAGTTATCCAAAGTTTAGAAATCTAGAAGATCTGGTGTAGGAGTAGATCAAGTAAACCAGCCAACGTTATAGTATTTTGATCTGCTTGGCTTTCTTAAGGTTCGCCCTGCAAATCTCGCAGTAAATTTACTTGAGAAAACTGCTTTCGCTTTAGTAGCCACTGTCTACACCATTTTGACCGCTTTCTCCGTTTCCTGCGGTTGGTCTGAATGTTTTTTGTAACACAAGTTGCGAACACAGACCACAACAGAACTTCCTCCATTTCTATATTTCAAAATAATTGAATTAAATTTTTGACGTTTACGGGGAGCGTAGTCGCTTGCCACTGATTTCTTTTCTACACCGACAGATGGTGGGCGAGTACTAGATAGGGGTTTGTGTCATGTGAACACACCACATTTGCAGCGATGTTTTGCATGTACAGACATCTGCGCCGATGTCTGCGCAGACAGATCGTTGCATGTGGACCGGGCTTTACTCCCAGTCAATGACATCACCAGATCTTCAGCCAGTAACGGAGCATTTTCGGTCACCTGACCAAATGTTAATATTTAATGATTTTTATGCTTTTTACATAAAAGTAACAGATATTTTGTGAACATATTAACTGTAAATGCTATCTGAATATTATAATCAGCCAGAATAACATCAATCCAAACCCTAATTTTAACACAGGAAAATTACCCATCGAATTTTAAACTGATGCATTAAACATAACACTGTTTAAGTACATATGTTCTATGTTACATACAAAGAAAAGTTGTATGGAGTTACACTTTTAGGAATCTCCCGTGAAAGTTGTAGAACTTTGATGAAATATGATAAAAATTTTTGTGTATGCAAATGGAAACGATAACACACATTTCTGTGTGATTAAAGAGAGTCCACTGCAGTATTTGGATTTGACTATTGGTGACTGCACCAGTTTAAACTGACGTGCTTATCACTCAAATTTGTAATAAGCACTGAGCCACACAATATTTATTATTTAATCATCTACAAATCTTGTAATAAAATTTTGTTTTGTATGTACAGGGTGGATCACAACTAATAGCAAAAGCTCACTCATGTGACAGTATATGATAACAGTCCAGAATATGTGGGTCCGCCACAAGTCTTTGGTGACATACTTGCGAATGTGTGGTTACAGTCCACCATGGACTTCAGTATAAAGTATTGTCCCAGTTAGTATTTATGTAAACTATTCTGTGGTGTCCCCTTTTAATTGGGCTCAAATTGAAATGAAGACTGTATTTGCCACTGAAGTCAGTGGAGGTTTGCTACCACACATTTACGATCACAAATATGTCATTTCAGACCCTTGTTTACTGGCTTATTTTTGCTTCTGTTATCATATGCTTTCACATTGTCACTGATTACAGTACACCCTATATACAAATTTTGCACGCAGGTGCCTCTGGCACACCTCTCGCCTCGGTGCCTTGAGTAGCCGCTCGTGTCACTTGGGCATTAAACCACCCTCCTCCAGATTTCTCTATGCATTATAGTTTTCAGCTGTGAGCACCTGTGTTGCTCCTGCATCTTTTCTGATACCATCTGCCGTTAGAGATGAGCCACTTGGGAGAAAATTGGGCGTAGGAAACTGGCCGTTTATACAGTTTTGTAAAGCATTACTGGCACATTTGTAATTGATGTATTTTCAAGAGTAATGCATAATGAAAAAGGGCCAAGTTCCAAAATTCATTTTTCATATTTACTTTAAAATTCTTTGATAGATTTCTAATTTTAAGATGCTCATGACCGAAAGTATAACTACCCTCCGATGAAAAAAATGAGAGGTGAGTTTTTGACCGGTTTCTTTCTCTCGAGCTTCCAAAATTTCTCGGTCATTTGACAGATGTGACGTATTTGTAACAGAATCGCAGCAAACTGAGAAACCTAGTGGGTACAAGCACAAAATTATGACAGTGTGATTGTATTGGCTCAGTCTTAGCCTTATCAGCTAAAATCAGGTCTGCAATGTGATGAGTTCAGAGATCCATTCATGACAGCAGCTGTTATGTTTGCTGCTGTTTCTTTTGAAATAATTCTAGAAATTGACAATGGAAGGCGGCAGAGCTCGAGTGGCAGGTCGCGAGACATCCGTACGTTGTTCTCGTACAGGATGAGTTCACTTTTCGAGTGATAGGTAGTTCACTTCTCTAGAAAATCATGGCCTGACCTATACACAGGTACAGTCTTTTTTAGCACAAACTTTCAGCCTGAGCTATGCCGACATGGTCTCCAAAGTGTTAAAAAGACCTGAAGTCGGAACAAGTATTATGTAATGATTGTCAACCTTTCCTTTCAGACTCATTGTAATTTTTATTTAAAACCCTATTTTATTTACTAAAGGCATTAGAGGCAATTTTTTGTTAAGTGTTCCTTTTTTCTTTTTTTTCTGCTGAAGTTGTCTTGTAAGTGCCCTAAATACAAAATCTACCCAATGCTAGTGTGACTTTTTTAGCTCTCCATGTTGTAGTTGTGGTCTTCAGTCCAAAGACTGGTTTTAAGCAGCTCTCCATGCTGTCTATCCTGTACAAGCCTCTTCATCTCCAAATAACTACTAAAATCTACATCAATTTCAATCTGATTACTGTACTCATCCCTTCATCTCCCATTACTGTGTTGAACTCCCACACTTCACTCCACTACAAAATTAAATGTCTCAGGTCTGCCCTATCAATTGACCCCTTCTTTTAGTTAAGCGATGGCATAAGCTTTTCTTCTCCTCAGTTCTCTTCATTACCTCCTCATTAGTTACATGATCTACCCATCTAATCTTCAGAATTCTTCTGTAACACAACATTCCAAAAGTTTCTGTTCTTTTCGTGTGTGAACTGCTTATCATCCACACTTCATTTCGGAACGAGGCTACACTGCAGGCAAATACTTTTAGAAAAAACTTCCTAGCAGTTAAATTTGTATTACATGTTAACAAGTTTCCTCCCCACCCCAGAAATGATTTCTTGCTATAGCCTTTCTGCATTTTATATCCTCACTACTTCAGCCATCGATGGTTATTTTGCTGCCCAACTAGCAAAACTTGTCCACTACTTTTAGTATCTCATGCCCTAAACATAGCCACATTAACTAGATTACATTCCAGTACTCTTTGTTTTACTTTTGTTGGTGTTCATCATATCTCTTTCCAAGGTGCTGTCATTTATTTCACCTGCTCTTTCAACTCCTCTTCCATCTCACAGAATTGCAATGTCATCATCAGTCTTCAGAATTTTTATTTCTTCTCCCTGAAGTTTAATTCCGTTTCCAGATTTCTCCTGGGTTTCCTTTGCTACTTGTAAAATATACATAATGTAAAAAATGAGAACAAGCTGCAAACCCGTCTTGCTCCCTTTAACATCCTTCAACTCTTATATTTGCTGTCTGACTTCTGTAAAAGTTGTAAATAACCATTTGTTTCCTGTATTTCATCCCTTTGTATATAAGCTGTTAGACACTACTGCTTGTGTGTATTAACTGCTATGACAGATCATTCTTCGGTGTCTCTGTGTGTTTAGTTGTAGTCAAATTTTGTGCTTTGAGATTGTCACTTCATTACCCTCTTGACAACTGGACAAGTTGATATGTGATCTGCTCTCCAGGAAACTTTGTCCACACTCAATGTTTCCTGTTCCTACCAATTATGTACATATGCTGACAAACCCTCCTTCAGCCTTTTGCCACTTAGTCATTGTATAGAGAATTGAACGGAGTACCTTATTTGTGTTTGTTAGAAAAGACATAAATAATACAAGCTGCTGCTCCTCTTGAGAAAAATGGGGTGTGAGAACAATTCGTAAATTGTACAGTGACTGGCACTATTCTTGTCTTGATTAGGTAGCTTGCAGCACCGGTTATTATTGAAATGGGGTCTAAACTGTAAGAGGAAGTGATCATAGCTATACTGATTTTTTCTGTTCTCTCCACATCCACACTTGTTCTCTGTGATGGAACCAACAAGCGTTTCTAGCGAAGGAAATGAATTAGCAGAGTCCTTGGGGAGAAACTATTCATCATTAGCCTGGCTGTGTGGAAACTGACGATGATTGTTCAGGAATTTGAAATCTAATATGGCGGATTACGCCGTGTTGTCACTGTCTCAACTCGTTTGTGATGTGATTTCTACAGTACAGTAAGGCTTTCGTGTGAGGTGTAATGAAGCCAGGGGAATTGTGAAACGGAAACATACGAATGTGGTCTTTGTCATGATGGTACTCACCCGAGATAATGGTGCATGGGATTGTCCATAAAGAGCTTATACGTTGGACTGTTGCACGTTGATCGTCACAGAACACAAAATGTGGTTCAAAAATTTACTGTATTTTCTGGTAACACTACGTGGAGCATCCTTCTGATGTTTTTTTACTCTACCTTTTTAAAGCATTTGAAACAACCCTTTGGAGCAAGCCTAGTTGTAATGCTGGCCTTTGTGCCAAGATGGTCTTAATGTTGTTTCTGCTTAATGTACTTCTTGATGATAGTTTATTCTCATACCATAAGGCACAAGTGTGGGGGAGTTGGTCATGATTTTTAATGATGTACCTAGTTAAAAGTAAAACTTTCGTGGTTTTCACTTCTTAAGTAATGTTCATTTGATCTTACAGATTGAGAAGTGGCAGCAGTGTCCACCACGTCTTTCCGTACGGCACAAATACCTTATCGTGCGGACCTGTCACAGCTTGCAGTCGTCTTGAGGTTACCGGGAGGCGAAGATGCAGTACACGGCGAACAGGAGGCACCCTTTGATAAGTTACTAGTCAAAGATTTGCATTCGTGCAGTTCTTCTTATTGTAATGCACAATTTCAGATAAAAAAAATTGTGGTTTTTGAAAAATTTGCAGAATATTTGTGTGAACTTGGTAGATTATGTTTGAGGAAATGCTGATATCGATTCAGCTGAGGCAGTAAATGTAGGGAACATGGCTGTAAGGTTCTACTTTTATGTTGTCATCTGTGTTTTTAGAAGCTATAGAAGAAATATTGAGATTTCCAATACAAATTAGCTTTCAGTGGCGCAAGAGGTGTTTAACAAAATAGTCACCTTGTGTTGGTTGCTTGCTGCACTATTGTAAAAACAGATTTATTGGGCTTTTTAGAGTGTAAGTGTTTGTAAATGGACAGGCCTGAAGAAATTTTAACATGCCCGCTGGAAAGGCTTACCATTGCAGTTCCCATTAGCAGTGTGCAAAGTGTACATTCTCTGTGCTTGCTGAGGATCCGAGCCAGAGTTTCATTGTACACAGTGGAATTTTTTAATCCCAATATGTTGCACTTCTGGCTTGTTCCCTTGCGAGGAACGTCATAACCCTTTGACACTGAAACACAAATTCTGAACTTAGGGGGAATGTGCGCATCAATTGTTTGGCAAATAACACACTTTTAAATGAGTTCAGGAAACCTGTGTAATTTCTTATATCCCATGCTTTTTTGCTACTGATAACCAAGATCTTATTCTTGTACATACCAGATTGTGCAACTCAGCACTCTCAGCTGTAATGAAGGTTTCAGAAAGAGAGGATATGTCCATGCGACTGAGAGTGGCAGGAGATATCTGTTTCTTGCTCTGTTGGATATGTTCTATTTCTGTGTCCTTCTTGAACATGGATATAAAACTGTTAAATGGGTTAAAGAATAACGTAGTCCACCCCAGTCTATTCTGAGACTGTGTTTACTTTAGCAAATCTGTTAGAAAAATGTGAGGATGTCTCTCCTTGTGTCTGCTTAGCTTCACAGATCCCAGGAGAAGACAAATAACACCTGCCTCTCACTCTTTTCACATATTTCAAGGCGACTATGTGATAGTGGCAGAAATAAAGTTGTGCATAATCGATGATAAAGAAAACATGATGAGAAAAATAGTTGAAATCAGTACTTAAAACCACAAAATTAAATGGAAATATTTATGCCACATACAGAGAAGGTGTGCTACATTACACGATTCCATTTCTGAGAATGATACTGCCAGGTTCTCTGGTCATATGACAAATACATTCGCTGACATCTCTCTTTCCGAGCATTAATCCCGACTTGCAGAGTCTGCTGTTTTGCTACATCTCCTCCATTTATCCCTGTTGTTGACATCTTCTGGTCTTAAACCGACAACATGCACGTCTCACCTGACATTGTCAGTCCATCGGTCTACCTCGTGGTCTTGTTCCTCCTAGGTTTATGTGGAGCACTGTTTTTGCAACTGAAGTCTTATATACTTTTGTCTTTAGATACTGAGGCATCTTCTTATCGCAGAGGACTCCAGTGACCTGTCTCCTCTTGATCCAAGCTGCATTCACCCTCATCTGAGTATCGAGAGTTGGGTCACAGCCTCAGGTGACGACAGACCCTAGATACGTAAAATGCGTGGTCTTCTGCAGGTCGTCTTTGCCGAAACTTACGGTGCCTCTGGTTTGAGAGCTGCATTCTAGCTACTCTGTCTTTTAGACATTGAGGTGCAGTCCATTTTCAGCAAGTCTGTCCTTCCACGTTTGAGCCTGGTGCAAGAGTTCAGGGCGGGCTAGGTCGGCAAGCACCACATCATCTTCATAAAGAAGGAACCAGGGATGTGAAGTCTGTATGTCAGCTGTTGCCATATCCATGCAAAACACGAATAGCAGTGGTGCCAGGGCAAAACCCTGATGAACACACACAGTGATACCAAAGGGAGGAGAAATTCCAACAGGACTCCGAACAACACTAGTATAATTATGGTACAAAATTTGCACCCAGCTTATATACTCTTCAGGGACGCCATGGCAGTGAAGAGCTCGCCAAAGAAGATCGTGTGGGATGCGATTGAAAGCCTTTTCTAGGTATAGAAATGCCATGTGTACACCCTTCTGTCTGTGTTTTTTCCATCAAAAGGCGTGTGGCACGTAGGGTATTGATGGTGCTGCATCCATTAACAGATACACACTAGTTCGGTGTTACAGAGACAATACTTCTGAGTTTGTTATCAAGTATCCGTTCAAAGATCTTTAACCCTTTTAGGGCCAGATGTTTTCTCAAAAGATCATGTTAAAAGTGCCATGCGATTTTACAGTAAAATGAAGACCTGTGCCATACTTGAAATAAAATCTAAACCATTACATAAAGGAATGTATTTTTTTTATTTTTAGGGAATGCTGCTGGCTGCAGTAATACGTGCAGTACACCTTGTCAAAGAACAAATTTTCAGAGAAAAAAATTATTTTCATTATGGGGTTTATCGAAAAAAATTAAAACTTTGATTCCAGTTTACTCTGAGACCCATCAAATGATGATATACTAAAAAACTTCAGGTATATATGGAATCTCTTTAGTTTCCTTAACAAAAACATCATACAGGAATACAAAATTTTTTATTACACTAGGGAAAAAATCAAAAAGAGCATAACATTCAAAAATATTCTTTTGCTCCGAATGTGTTCTCAGTTCTTCAGGCATAAATCACTGACAAATGTGAGGTTGCAGCTATGACAACTACTTGCACACATGCTGACCAACATGTGAAGGATGCAGTCCTTTCTTGCAACAAACACATACTGTTCGTGAACGCCAATTCTTATCCTTCGTAGAACAAACACTGCAGTAGTGCTCCTTCCTCCCTGGAAGAGTCTCTACACCATATACTGTTGGAGCGGGTACATTTATATCAGTTGCACTTGGGGTTGCAGCCCTTGCCTGAAACCACTGTTGAGAAAGTTTGCAAATGACTATGCTGTTATTCAGCCGTGTCAGTGGTTTGTCACTGGGGTTTAGGCTTTCCTTATACAAAACATATGCATTCAGCAACATCCTGGCAATTATGCTGAACACTGCCTTCTTCCACATCTTGACAGTCTTCCTCTCATCTAAATATCAGTATGCTATTGTATCAGATGAGTCAATGCCACCCATATTATTATTATTATTATTATTATTATTATTATTATTATCATCGTTTATTCCCCATGAAGGAGAGCGTTAAAACACAATCAATATTCACAATGACAATATGGTACATAAATTGGTACATTTCAATTTCATGGCACTTTTTTCTGTCTCTTTCTTTTCTCTTCCCAAAAACCTCTCACAAATTCACTGTGTTTCTTCTTCCTCTCTTCTGTCCACTTCTTTCCCGATTTCTTCTCTTTTGGTGTTTCTTCGAATTTCTGTTTGTTTATTTTTTCTCTGTATTTTCCTCTGTTTGATGTGGAGATGTTTAGATTTTTGAGGTCTTCCATGGTTTCCTTTACCCAGTTAGTTTTCAACTTATTCGTCACCACTATGTTAAAAATATTCTTGGTCGGCCTATTTTCATTCATCCTATTGATGTGCCCATAGAATTTTGCCCTTCTTTTTCTGATATTGTCTGTAATTGTCTCTGCCTGTTTGTACAATTCCTTTGTTGGTCTCTTTATCCAGATCCCCTCTGAACTGGCCCATAGATCTTTCTCAGAATTTTCCTCTCTTGCTTTTCCATTTCCTTGATTTTAGTTCTTCCTCTGATTACTGTTGTTTCTGAGACATACAAGGCCTCAGGTAAGACTACTGTTTTGTAATGTCTTAATTTGGCATTGACGGAAATATTTCTTTTATTGTAATGGTTCCATGTAAGTCTGTATGCTTTTTGTAGTTTTGTAACCCTTTCTTCATTGGCTGTTGAATTCAGTCCTGTTTTCTGTATAATCTCTCACAGGTATTTGAAACTTTCTACTTGTGTTATCTTTCCGTACTTTGTTATCAATGGGCTTCTGTCTGTAGATTTTGTGTCCACGTACTGGGTTTTTTCATATGATATTTGTAGTCCTGTTCTGGCTGTGATTTCATGCAATATCTCTAGGGCTTCTCTGGCTTCTTTTCTGTCATTTGTAATAATGGCTATATCGTCGGCAAAGACCAGACATTTTATGTTGACAGTTCTATTTTTCTCTCTCCCCATCTTTACCCCATTGACTCCTTTGGCCCACATCCTGTTTATTTTCTCTAAAACAGCGTTAAATAAAATGGGTGACAGGCCATCTCCCTGTCTCACTCCTGTCTTGATTTCGAAAGATTCTGATATCTCGCCCATGAACTTCTTTTGACTTTGTATTTGTTAATGTTTCCTCGATTAGTTTTCTGGTCTTATTGTCTACCTTCATTTCTTCTAGTGTATTAAAAAGTGTTTCTCTGTCTATGGAATCGTAAGCCTTCTTGAACTCAACAAACGTTACTGTGGTGTTTCTGGACTTTCTAGTTGTTAATAATGTTCTCAGACACCAGATCTGCTCACTGCATGATCTTCTCTTCCTGAACCCTCCTTGGTATTCTCCGATCTGTGGATCTATCTGAGGTTCTAGGCGATTTAACAGAGCTTTTGATAGAATTTTGTATGCCACCGGCAGTAACGAAATTCCTCTATAGTTATTAGGGTCTGTTTTGTCTCCTTTCTTGTGGAGGGGATGTATTAGGGTTGACTTCCATTCTTCTGGTATCTTTTCTGTTTCCCAGATGTTTTTGATTATACTATGAATTATGGGTGTAATGTTTTCGTGGTCTAATTTCCATATTTCTGCAATCAGTCCATCTTCACCTGGTGCTCTGTTATTTTTCAATGATTTTATTATTTTCACGATTTCTTCATATGTTGGGGGTTCGGAGTCCCGGTTGGGTTCTGGTTTTGTAAACTGTAATCTCTGTTTTGGTTTATCACAGTTAAGTAATGTGTCAAAGTATCTGGCTAATATTTCACAGTTTTTCTTCGGATTTGTCTCCAGTGTTCCATCTTGTCTTTTGAAGCATAAGCTTGGTGGCTGATATCCTGTCATATTTTCTCGGAATACGCTGTAAAAATTTCGTGTGTTGTTTCTGGTGAAGTCTTCTTCTATCTCCTTCAACCTGTTGTTTTCGTAACCTCTTTTTTTCTCTTCGGATTATTTTTGAAGTGTTTTTCTGTATCCTGTTGAAGTCCTCCCATTTTTCTTGTGTTTTATGGCTGTTAAATTTTTTCCAGGGTATGGCCCTGTTGCATGTCATGTTCCACCATCGGTGTTTCCTTTTTCTCGGTGGCTGCCCCAATTTTATTAGTTGTTATTTTTTCTGACAGTTCTGTCCAGTTGTTGATATTGATTTTCATAATTTCTCTATTATTTCTTTCTTGTTTATTTGTAGGTACTCTTGATTTGTCTATTGGGTATAAATTTTACTTTAATTTGGAGAAGGTGATGATCAGATTCGAAAACTATTTTCCTTGTTCTTACATTCATTATTTCTCTGGTGGTTTTTGTGGATATTGCTACGTGGTCTATCTGAAATTCTCCTAGAGCATGGTTGGGGGATTTCCAAGTTACAAGTTTCCTGTGTGGTTTCTGGAATTGCGTTGACATGATTTTCAGATCAAAATTTCTGCAGAAGTTTATCAAGTTCTCTCCATTTTTGTTCGTTCTCATGTGGGCCGTGTGTTTCCCTGTTGTGTCTTGGAATTTTCTTTCCTTGCCTAACTGGACATTGAAGTCTCCTAGTAACACTTTTATGTGATTCTTGGGGATTTTGCTGGTAGTTTCTTCCAGATCTTCCCAGAATTCCTCTTATCATCTCTGGGTTCTTCTTGTTATAATTGTTTGTGGGGGCATGTCCATTGATTAATGTATAGGCTTTGTTTCCAGATCTTATCGTGAGTGTCGACATTTTTTCTGATTTTGAGGTGAAATCTATTACGGAGTCCAGTATCGATTCATGTACTACAATGCCACCCATATACTTATTATATTAAAAAATTACATCTGGTTTCTTGACTGACTGTTTATTGTGAATTGTTTTTTTCTGACGATGTAGCAGAGGATGATGTACTCGCAAGGAGGACTGAGTTTCTCTGTGATTTCTTCTGTCTGAAGCCCTGGAGAAGTATAAAAGATTTCCTGAAGAACTTTAGCTGACCAACAGCATAATTTGTCATAAGACCGCATGGCAGGAATTTTCTGTTTCTTCTAATTGTTCCCATTAGATAAGTGCCAACTGAATACAGCTTTTCTGCCAGAGGAAGAGACGTAAAAAAAATTGTCACAAAACACAAGGTAACCTTTTTGCATGTAGCTCCCTAGAGCTAGTAGTTTCATGATGACTATATATCCCAGGCCATTCTCTTTTATTTCGTTTTTGTCGTCACTTTTTGCACCATGGTATACATAAAACCGTAGGCATTAATTTACTACTGAATAACATAGCATCCAAAATTTGACTCCCCACCTGTGATGATGTTTATTGGGAAGGTACTGGATTAGCTGTGAGTGCGCCTTTGTCCCAACAAGACTTTCATCAACACACAGTTGCTGGTGTGGAGTGTAGTGACGACAGAAAACACTGTTGGCAATATCTACCAACACTTGAAATTTGGCTGTTGGATTATATAATGGGTGACCAGGAGGGTGAAGTTCCGAATTATCTACAAAATGCAAGAACCAAAACAACAACTGAAACCTGTTGTGTGAAAACATTTGCGAAAACCACGGTGTCAGCAGATTTGCATCAGTTGACCAATAACTAAAAATCATCTGTTTGTTTTTATCAGTCCGTTATTCAAAATCACTGCTATAAAAGCCCTCTTTTCTGCTACAGTTGTTGTTTGCAACTGTTTGATTCCACCTGGCGAGTGTATCTGTTAGTCTGTCACCATAATCGTAAGAAGCTGCTGCGAAAAAAACAAATTGAAAAAATCAATTGGTGAGGCTTTTGCTGGTAAATGTTTAGGACCTGGTAGTTCTGCATAAACAAAGCTTGTAGGGGGCAGATTGTCTGATGCCTCAAACATTATTTCAACAAAAGTATTTGCACTGCAATTCAGTTGTTTGGTCATCGTCGTCATTTGCTGACGCACAATCGTCACTTGAAGAAGAAAACAGAGTCCTCTTCTCTACTGGACATCTCATAATCCGGTTCACTTTCTGCAAATCCTGCAACTTCATCTTTACTTTCACTATTTATCATATTATTGCCTAAATCACACATTTTAAACCGCAACTTCCTACTTGATGGCGCCATGCTGCTGTGAAATACTCGGTAAATAAACAACACTGGAGAAGTTTATTTTAATCGACATATTGCACTGACAATCGAAAAGAAGATCAATATGCAGTGCCTTTGACCTTCCTTCTGCTTCTTGACTAGGAAATACTAACATCTTTGCCTTCAAGCGCGGAAAAAATGAATGAGAAGGGCATCGGGGTCAGATTGTTACTTGCATTTTTCACCGAAAATCTGGATCACGGTCAGATCATATTTGGCACTAAAAGGGTTGAAGTATGACAGAGGAGTCGAATAGGGCAAATCGTAACTGTTATGCTAGTTGTCCATGCTTGCGGAAGTTGCTTTTTGGCGATGATTGGGTTGAAGAGTCAGGCAAGGAGTTCTGAAGCAGGCTTTCCGAGCATTTTCCAGATTTCCCCTGGTAGATCTGGGCCAGTTGCATTTCCATTTTTCAACTTTCTGATGGCAAGCATTACTTCATTAAATTCACTGACATCATCCACTGCTTTTTCATAACGATGCTGATAACGATGACAAAATTGTTTCCACTTCTCAGGCAGCTGTGCACTGCATGTACAGGTTTCAATACTGTGTTCAGAGATGTGCAGACAATGTTGTTGTTTGATTAAAACACCATACGACTTGCATATACAGTGAAACCACACTTTTACACTTTTCAAGTGACATCAAAGAAATGATGTAAAATGTTGGAAATAAAGCTTTAAGCTGCAAATGTTACATTTAGGATACTTCCTTGCACTTTATGTATGATATATGTACATAACAGGCATCAGAAGACTTATCAGGGACTTGTTTATTATCTAATGAAGGTTGATTATCTAATAAAAACCGCTGATGTAAATGGAACGGACAAGTGTCTGGGAAGTAGAAATGTTTGACTTATTTGTCATAATCGATGTTTTTGAAAGTCTGCAGCTGTCATTCAGTATTTAAATAATGAAATACTGTACTATTTATGTGTTTTTTCATGCTTAGGATGTCGCGTTTTGAGAATTTTTTCTCGTTGTCAAGTGCAAATATGTAAATATGTATACTGTATGGTGTCTGAATGTATGTTATTCTGTCACTCTTGCACTGTAGTCGTCCTTTTGAGGTTATCAGGTACTGTGCCTCATCAGTTGTGCAGAAAACCACACACACACATATGCAAACTATCACTCACATTGTTTGTGTAACATCACAAAAAATACGTTCATAAATACTGCACATGGCAATGAGAATAAATTCTCAAAACACATTTTGCTCAGTATGATTAAAGTACAAAACCGGCGCTGTGTTTAAACTAAAAACATTTGAGCAATGCCAAGTGAATGACAGTGTCAACTAGCGCTTGAAGTGGTCATACGCCGAAACACGCTAAATATGGTTCGACAAAGGTGTCACATTGATCACAACAATCGCGAAACTGTTTGCTTAGTAGAGACAGTTTGGAAATGGTTGTGACTGGTCGTGATATATTTATTCAGATGAACCTCACATCAGCCATGCCAAGTAGAGCTTGGTAGCGGCGGGGAATACGGCACGAATTGATCCAACTTTTAGACGTTTACCGCTTCAAATCTGCTGAGTTGAGAGCCATGATCTCAAGAATCTTAACCATGTAATATTTGTAAACACTACTGGACAGCCATCATCATTTTTTCTCCACAAACATTTTTTCGCAATGCGTAAATTGCGGAAAAATTATAAATATGTTGACGCAAAATAAGGTGCAAATTAACATTGTGGGCGTAGGAAATTTGACGGGACCAAATGGGAAAATGTTAATTCCGGGAACATAAAAGTGGGGTTATAATGTACTTCAAAAATAGCTGTGACTGCAAAAACATTTATTTCTACGGTAATCGGTTTCGATCAGTATTTGGCCATCCTCAGACCCTCGTACCACGATGGTAGGCAGTGGCATTAATGGACCAGGTGTTGTGACTCCACGAACATCTGCTGCTCTTTGAGGTTCTACTCCATAAACGTCAACTGCTCTTACACCACAGAACACTGTTGGTCTGCCATAGATAGCCTGACAGAAATACCTGACGAGGATTCTGGCACGCCATTAAGCTAAAAATCTCTTTTCTGTCGAGAGCCCCGTGTACGATGATCGCTGTTCGGAGCACAATTGCGCCTACACTTGTCCCCTGCGTTCCTTCAGGAAACGTATGAATTGTATATTTTTGCATCACGTCTTCTTGGTTTACAGCTTCATAAGTCGGGAGATCGCTGTCATTCAGTCTCCAGTCTCCTTCGTCATCAGGACCACCTCCGCCCATTACCACCTCCTGCTCCACTTCCTGGCAGTCCAGGTGGGGCTGCCCCATCAGCCTGTTCCCGTCCTGTGGCTCGGCTACGAGTTTTCTCTCTTCCTTGTTCTTCAGTTCTTGCAGCCTTGGAAGATGTGGTCTGGTCTTGGGCAGCTCTTTGTCTCTTTGTGTCTGTAGCTGGCACACCTGTTGCTCTGGTGGATGCACCCATAATTCTAGAATGAGCTCTGTCCGGAGCTTTTATCATTTCAGCGTCCGACGACATTGTATCGGCTTCTGTATTTGAGCCTGAGGCTGCCATTATACCCGCGCCGGCGAAACATTGCACTTGACAGTTCGCTTTTTGTCAAGTTAGCTTGGCTGTACTGTAGTAGCGATGTTTCAACAGCAGCCTTTATACACACAGCAGACCATACACATTTCCCTCCTGTCTCGTAAATGCAAGTGTTTGAGCAATTACAGAGTATATAAAAACTCATTTTTAGTTATACTACAATGACAGGAAATTAACAACAGTATAATAATGCACGTGAAAGCATGACAATGCACACCCTTTCGATAACGGAGCAAAGAAATACAGAAAATAGGCATCTGACGACTGGTACTTTAAAATCAATACTGTTCGTAGTTTACAAAATAAATAACAACCGCAATAAATAACTAATATTAGTAATTTTTCACTCACCAATTTACAGCGATAATGGCGCAATTCCATCCAGCTCGCCATCGTTAATGTTGTCCGATTCATCGCCAAAACCGTCTTCGTCGCAGTCATCGGCAAGACAAATCATTAACTGTTCGTGGCCACTGATAATGCCTTCTATTGTCTGTGCTGCTCGTATAAGCTTCTCGACGTGCTCAACTTTTTTCCTCCGTGAAACTCTATCCGCTGTCATAAGAGCTTCACACAACAGCTTCTCCACCTCTGTTACGGTAAAGGACTTGTTGTTATTCCTTACGTACATTTTTACATCGCTCCATACTAACTCAATAGGGTTGAAATGGCAGTGATGTGGTGGCAGCCTTATTACACTATGACCCTGCTCCTTGGCCATTTCGTCTACTACATGTGTAGGTGTCGTAGGTTTATTTTCTTTAACAAGAGAATATAAGAGAACCTTTGTCATACTCATATCCGCTGCAATATTTCGAGCCTGTAACCATTGCACCATAACTTCTTCCCGATCATTTGTGGTTGGGGCTGTGTTCAGTATCACCGAATGATATGGAGCATTGTCCATTACAATTGTTTTAGGGACAGGAAATTGTTTTAAAAGGTTCCTGAACCATTCAACAAATCGTGTGTGATCCATATCTTCATGGTAATCACCAGTCTTTTTTGATCTAAAAACTAGAAGTGCATCGGGGACAGAACCACTGGAGGAGCCTGCACGGACCACAATTAATCTAGCTCTTCTTCCCGTCGGCTGATGGCCGCTGCTGCTGGTTGTGTTATCCGTCCAGCATTTACTGACAGCTTCCCCGGCATTAACCCACATTTTGTCTAGCCAAATTATGGAATGAATGTCTCGGCTCACAATTTTGTGCAAGAAAATGCTTCGAGCGGTAACAATATGTGCCCTTTCTAACAGTACTTTGTGTCCGTCTAGCATTTTGTAACGGAAACCCATATTTTTTAGCACAATTTTTAGTGATGTTTTACCACCCCTGAAGAGTTCACTTTCTTTTAGAGAGACTAATAACTTAGCTACAGTCGGATACTCTTTTCTGCTGTAGTAAGCATAAACATGCCTTCGAATTGCACCAGTCTGGAAAGAATCTAAATCTGTGATAGGACTAGGCTGCTTTTTCTTCTTTCCCGGGGTCGTTAAAAATGTATTTTTTGATCCAGTCAGCTCGGAATCATTACATCTCACTTCAGTATCTTCCAAGTTTTGTAGTAATACTCCCTTACCTAATACAGTTCTTGCACTAATTCCAAGAGTTTTTGACGTACGTTCCACCACTTAATCGGCAGGAATTGATGGCTGTCCACGAATGCTTACGTAGTTTTTCTCCTGCTCATAAAACTCGAGAGTTCTGCGTAGTAACTCCAGTAACTTACAATTCGCGTTGTGTACACATTCACTAAACAAAGCCGGCAACACGGGAACTTTGACGTCACAGCATGTGAGTAACAGCAGTGCTCACTGCGCTGTGACTGGCTGGCGCCCCACACTGAATGCCTAGCACCTCTCATTCTTCACTTTTTACACTGCGAACTTCGTATGCAAATGTCAAGTGCAATGTTTCAGTGGCCCAGGTATAGAGCGGGTGCTGAATGTTGAGGGATCCTGTAAAATAAAGAATAAAACAATGACTTCTTCAGATAATAAGGAGGCGGCATGTAGAAGTTCTGCAAGATTTATCAATACATGAGGAGGTTGGGATCAGAGTCTGTGTAGCTGGATGAACTGGACGAACTGCTGGACTGGAGCACATGGTCGGACTGAGGGTGGTTGTAGTCTTATCACTCGCAATTGTTTCAGTCTTAATCTCCAAGACATATACTGTTTAGCTGCCACACAAAAGGATTTTAATACAACATAGTATATTGAGTGTATGAGTCAATTTGTTTGTATATTTTATTACAACCTCACAATTAATTTGACATTACAATTGTCAGTATTACTACGCAACTAACTATAGCCTAAAACACCTGATTACAACCATCAAATTATACAAAACAAACATATTGTTGGAATACTGAAGATATACTAATTCTATACTTATTGTCCACATACAAAAGTCCATTGCAGAGTTCTTAATATTGTTGATCACGTCCTTCACACTGATAATTTTAAGCTCCAGGTTGGATAGTCATTCCGTTCACAACCCACGTTGACCTCGTTCGAGGCACTGGAGGATATAATTGTGTGGAACCGGGAGGAGCCGAAGCGACAACGGAAGTTGGCCGATCCTCTGTCAGTTTGTCTTCTTCCACCTTCTGCCCGACCATCTCGACATCCTCAGTCTTCACCTGGGTAGGCTGGTGCTGGCTGAGCAGAACATGTGTAACATTAGACCACATACAAGCTGAAAGTTGACTTCCAAAGCCATACATCTTATACAACAATGTTCCATTAATAAATGAATTGATGACAAATTTAAACACTTTGATGCAAAACCATATACTCAACACCCCAGACATATATGTACCAAATTTGGCAAACCAACCCCACATACTTCCCATCACAGAGGCAGACATGGATTCTATTGTTCTTGATGTAAATAAGTCATCTGTGGCAATACCTTGGTGATCCGGGTGATACGCAGCAGCCCCAAGAGCAATGATGTTAATCATAGATTCTTTCTCACCATGAAACATTAGTTTCTTTTCAAACTTCTCAATATCATCTTCTGGTAGCAAGTCCAGCTGGACTGACGTGTGTCCAGTTCTCCTTAGATACAGGAGAAAATTTTTGTGGCACAGATTTACCTCCTGCTAAACCAGGGCTTAACAACTGGCCGGTTTTGAGCGCGAGTACTCGCGTCTGCTCAGGCACATGCTCGCGAGCAGGTGCAAGGCCGCGGAGTAGCGAGGGAGGGGAAATGCGCGCGCGCGTTTGAATGTGATCTCGCGTTCTTAGCAAATTTAACTAGCCATCTGAATGCTTTGAACATTTTACTACAAGGTAAAGATCTGCTAATTACTCATTTCATAGATCGAATACGAGCTTTTAAAATGAAATTGACACTTTAAGTGAGTCAGCTGGAAACAGGAAACCTAGCTCATTTTCCTAAACTATCATCCATGCAAGATGTTCACAAAGACTGTGAACGTTATTCACATAGTTTAGTTGATCAGCGCTTTCAAGGTCTGACAGCACTAGACAGTGATTTTGATCTGTTCTCTCCATATTCAGCGAATATTTATGAGATTTGTCCTGAGCTGCAGCAAGAAATTATTGACCTGCAGTGTGACAGAGAATACAGAGACAAATTTCAGAACAAGAAAAACATTTTGGAATTCTACAGACACTTCCCTCAGGATAGATTTCCTCGTTTGCACAAACTGGCGGCTACAATAATATCAATGTTCGGTTCCATGTATGTTTGTGAACAACTGTTCTCTGCAATGAAATGCAACAAGACGCGCCTGAGAAACGCATTGTCTGATCGAAATTTAAACTGCACGCTGCGCCTAAAATGCACAAGAACAATTACTCCGACCATAGACGCAATTGTAAAGGGCAAAAAGTACAAGATAACCGAGAATCCCACACTTCAGTGACACCTTTTATTGTGTAACAGTTCACAAATTAATGCGAATGTAGAGGCATACACTAAGCTAATAAAATTATGTGGCACGTGTACATTCTACTTTATTTGTTTCATTTGTCGCAGTAATAATTCGTGAGTGATATCCCTGCAGGTGGCCGCGGATTTACATTGACTGGCGGCAGCCGTTGTGTGCCCCACGTAACTCTCCGCTCTGGTCTGGTAGTGGGGGTAGCGTGCTCGCGCTGCTCCGTGCTCGCGCCTTGCTGCTCACAGCTTGCTCCGCGAGCACGTATGTGCTAAACTATACCATCCGTCGTATAAGTAAAACCGTGGAGGGGTCAAGAAAGAGCATTTAACCTCCACCTCAGTAGCCTTAATTATGCTTGTCTTTGATGCCAGAAGACACTCCTATTTTTATACGTTATGGCTAAATCGTTATAACATCGCTCAGTTCTCTGGACGTTCAAAGGGACAGGTATACAAACAGGTAAAGCACTTCTCCTCGCCTAATGGCAGTGCGTCCCTTCTCACCAGTCAGGGAATAGGCAAATTCTTCTTCATTAATGAAGGCAATCGACAATAGTGTTAGTTTTTTATAATATTACTTGAAAATACAGCTTTGCACAGGTAAAAAATTTTCAACTTTACCTAGGTTTCAACTGCTCTAAGGCAGCCTTCATCAGAAGTAAAAAAAATGTTACATTACCTATAACAGAGTTTTGGAATACTATAAAAATTATTAAAATAAACATATGTAATAAAATTACATCATAGCTAACTGCTACGGTACAGTAGACAAAGAAAGCATACTTACATAGAGTAAATAGTTATGAAATGGTTTAGAGCAACAGTGCTCACGTTAAAGATAAAAATATATTTGTACATTATAAAATTTTCCTAGGAATGCACAACTTGATTAAGACGCGCCGCTAAGGGTGGCGTGTGCGGCCGGCACTGTAAGCAGCATCAGACTGACAGGAGCGCGCGCCGTCGATGTTGGCAAGTCGGCACCTTGTATCGCGCCATCTAGTATTGAATGTTTGTAATTTACAGTGACAACAGCTGTCAGAAGCATTGGAACAGGAGTGCACGTAATGTGCTGATTACGTTGTCAGATGGTATGTAACAGATCGAAAGTTGAACAAAATATTATACTGTAAAACAGGGAGAGAGAGAACAATATTTAAGGCTACAGTACGGGAAGCATAATAGCAATATTCCGCGTTAAGTGATTTTAAGCAAGGGCTTTACACCATCAAAGAAATTTTTATCACGTAATTGTGATTGCTCATTGAGGATTAAATGGTCGTTACGGGAAAAATGTTTGAAAATTTCCAACTGTTCAAGAATATCAAGTCTGAAGCCTTTCTTTTCCGTATGTAAGATACTAATATCATGAACTTGTTTAGGTTTGTGTCCTGTCATAAGAAGGTGGTCAGCGAATGACGAATTATGTACGTTCGTACCTTGTTTCCCTAATAGATGCTCTTTATATCTAATCGAAAAAGCTCGTCCAGTCTGTCCTACACAATAAGCTGAGCAAGTGTCACAGGTGATTTTATAAACGCCTGAGTTTTGCAGAGGCGACAGTCTTGGTTTTAAATTATGGATAAGATTATTTTTGAGAGAGTTGTTGGTAGAGAAAACTATGTTGCAGCCATATTTATTTTTAAGGAGACGTTGCAATCTGTAGGTTATTGGCCCTACATACGGTAAAGAGAAGTATTTCTTCACATCGCTAGGCCCGTCAGTAGTGTCAGTAGTTGTGCTCGTTTGATTTCACATTATTGTTTAGTGAAGTGTCTGTATAAGGAGAGAAGGGCCTGTTTGATATGTCTCTCCACAAACACAAATTTAGTATTAACGTAGGTACGTGAAATCTTCTCGGGTGATCAGCCGAGTAAAGGCCTCGTCTTCTCGCAACGTTTCGAAGGGTTTCGTACCCATCATCTTCAAGCGAAGTGTCGAGATGCTGTGTTGCGCGGTCCTATAAAGGCTCCTGGACCAGTGACTGATTCCGGGCGCCGACCAATCGGGTACCTGCGGAATCGGCCGCCGCGCCAGTGGTGGAGGGTTCGCGGCGCGGACCGGGCGTCGAGTCCCTGCCGGTTCCTAATACGTCTGTGGCCGCTACCGTCTTCGTGCCGGAGCGTTCTCTTCTAATTTTAGTTATTGCGGGATTCCAAGCTGTACTAAGTTGGAAACCAGTGTCTCGATTGATCAGGTTGCTGTTCAACCAAATTTCTACAGCCTCTTTGAAAACTGAATCCCAAAATCCTTTAGCGTCACACAGCTTCTTCGTACCCTCAAAGAGGAAGGTGTGTCCTTCGTTAATGCTATGTTCCGCTACCGCCGATTTTTCTGTCTGACCAAGGCGTACATTTCTAATGTGTTCCGAGCGCCTCTGCGTGATGCAGCACTGCGTTTGTCCGATGTATTTCGTACCACATTCACATTCAATACTGTATACGCCCGGAGTCTGCAGTCCTAGGTGGTCTTTGACTGAGCCAAGTATGTCTTTAATTTTACTTGGGGCATGAAAAATTGTCTTGATGTTGTGTTTCTCCAGAATGCGGGCAATCTTGGCTGTTGGCGGTCCCGCGTATGGTAGAAATGCCAGGCATCTGGTCTCATCTTCTTCTGGTGTGTCTACCTTCCTGCTCTTGTGTAGGGTGCGCGAGATTTGTGTCTCATTATAACCGTTGCGGCAGAAGGTCTTCCTTAGGTGTTGTAACTCTGCAGGTAGGCTGTCATCATCACAGATAGACTTGGCCCTGTGCACAAGTGTGTTAAGCACTGAGTTGCGTTGTGCTGGGTGGTGGCAACTCTGTGCATGAAGGTATAAATCCGTATGTGTCTTCTTCCTATACACAGCGTGACCCAAGGTGCCATCAGGGTGCCTCTTGATTAGAATGTCAAGGAAGGGCAAGCTTCCGTTTTCTTCCACCTCCATGGTGAATTGTATGTTGCTGTGTATGCTGTTGAGATGTCGCAGGAAGTCTTGCAGGTTCTCTCTGCCATGTGGCCACACGACAAAAGTGTCATCCACATATCTGTAAAAGGCTTTAGGTTTCAATGGGGCGGTGTCCAGGGCTATGTCTTCAAAGTGCTCCATGTAAAGATTAGCGATGCCTGGAGCTAAGGGGGACCCCATGGCTACACCATCCACTTGTTCATAAAATTTGCCTCCACACTTGAAGTAGGTGTTTGTTAACACATGCCGGAACAGCTTTATCGTGTCCTCACTAAAGCGTGCTTCGAGCAGCGCTAGGGAGTCTTCCAGCGGTACTCGTGTGAAGAGTGAGGTGACGTCAAATCTGACAAGAAGATCTTCTTTATCCAGGCGAAAGCCTTGTAGTACCTTCACAAACTCCGCCGAGTTCTTGACATGGTGCTCACAGTGACCCACGATCGGTTTGAGCAGTTGTGCTAGGTACTTGGCTAAACCATATGTCGGTGAGTTGATGGTGCTCACTATGGGTCGCAATGGAACTCCGTCTTTGTGGATCTTAGGGAGCCCATATAGCCGTGGTGGTGCCGGTGCTCTGGGGTACAGCTTCCTGATGACGTCCTTTTCCAGTCCAGTCATTGAGCAAGGCGATGGTCTTGCGAGTCACGGAAGCTGTCGTGTCCTTGTCCAGTTGCTTGTAGGCAGTATCTTGTAGCAGTGAGTTTATCTTCTGCCAATAATCTTCTTTCCTCAGTATCACCGTGGCATTGCCTTTGTCAGCAGCTAGAACGACAGTGTCCTCATCCTCACGTAGGGCCTTAAGAGCCTTCCATTCAGCAGACGTTATGTTGTTCTTGGGCATTTTTGCCTTCTCCAGGACCCTGCACGTCTCTCTCCTAACTTCCTCAGCTGCCTCCGTAGGGAGGCCGCGCACGGCTTGCTCGATGCTGCTGATAATGTCTCGCTTAGGTAGTGTCCTGGGTACTGGAGCAAAATTAAGTCCTCTCGACAGCACTGATATTGTGGTCTCGTCCAGTTCTTTGCCTGCCAGATTGATGACAGTCTTGGCATTGGTTGTGTGGTCGGCATGTTGCCGGGCTCCAGACAGTCTGGTGAACTTGCCACATTGTTTTTCCGTGGCTTTTCTCTTGTGGATCTCACTGCTTGCATATGTGTCTCCGTCGATCCACTCCCATGTGTGTGGTGGGAGATAGGATGCCAATCGAAGGTGTTGAGTAAGCAGCATCCTTGCGTTCTTATCTAACTCCTGCCTGGTGACCCGTATGTGTTGCCAGGGCCGCACCGGCTCGTTGTAGTATGCGTCTGGATCTTGTCGTGCTAACAGGGTGTCGCAAGTTGGCAAATTTCGGCAACACTTCTTTATCTCGACACCGTTGTAAGAAGGCCAGTCTGCTAAGCAGCTTGCCCGTCTTGAGTCGTAGTTTCTGTAGCATCTGGTAGCTAAACTGATTCTGGACAAAGGATCCACATGGCCTTCCTTCTGGAAGTATTTGGGAAGGTTGTCTGCTATCAAATGAACCAACAGCCGGGGGTGCTCAGTTGTGTAGCAAGGTACCCTGCACGCATTAATGGTCATCTTGAGCTCTAAGGCAAACAATTACTCTCTTGAGTTAACTACTAATAAGTGTCTACTTCCTGTTCGCAATGTTTCTTTATATAGAATGGCTGGTCCCTCATATAGAACAGAGTGACCAGTTGGTGTACAGCCTTTGATGTCATATGGCTCCCAGAAGGTCTGACCGTAAACTAAGTCCACGAACTCTCCATTCGATAGATCAGCTGTATGTCTACCCGGTAAAATAATCGTCCCACTTTGGAGTTCTGTGTCAGCCCATCCATCGTGTAGTGTAACTGTCACTGTTGTGATGATATCTGAGTATTGACGCCCATTTGCATAGAAATCCCCTCCCCCACAGTAACTGTCAGTTGATGTCCATCCTATATGATTGAAGGAAGTTGTGATGCCTCCGTTACGCTGGAGATAGTTAAATGTAGGGTGGCCTTTCCAATTGTAGGTTCTAGTCCTGTGCACTTCTGCACTGTCTTGGGCGGAGATTGTCTTAACACCTTCTTGCATACCATCTGCGACCAAAATGACATATCCATATCTACCGCAGAGCTCAAAATAATGTATCATACAGCTGTAGTAATGGGTTTTGCCTGTGTGCTTTTTCTGAAGAAGCTGTATGGATACTTTTCTTTTATACTAATTCTTGAGGATCAGGACACCCATCAACTACTGCCAATGACATGGTCCTCATGTTAATGCTTTTGGACCTGCTGTCATATCCTACTAGACTGCCTGCTGGTTGCATAAACAACCCCATCAGCATCCAAGTAACAATCTTCATGGATGTGATGATGCGAGAAAGATTCAAGGGTTCTCAAGATAAAGTATAGGAAAATAATGATAGTAATATTTAATTTTACTTACCTCTGGGTGTGCACCCCTAGCTTGTATCCATCCGATGAGAGACCAAGTGGCCTCCGTGCCGTCAAGGAAATGTCGATAAGGATCCGAAGTAAACCTGCCGTCATCCACTGGTCCTCTGTAATGCTGACTAGTTACTGGTGGCCATTTGAACCGAGGGTCCAATCTCTCAATAGCTTGGACATACCGCCTTCAACTTGTGTTTCAGGCAGAGGCTCATTTGATCGGTCAATATAATGGTCCAAAACAATCTGTCCCCCTGCACTACACAGATAGGTACAAGCAATCCTAGTCGCTCGATTCCTAGTATCCCTCACCCAGCTGACACCTGTGCTCACTGGTATAACAAGCTCACGCATCTGGTTCGTCACAACTCCTTAGTGAGATATCAATCTATCTCAGGTACAACATGCTAATCTGTTCTTGATTTCTGATCTAAGCATAGCTAAAAAAGTTTCATAATAACCCCACCATCCGAGTCCAGTTTGGAAGCTGACATACCAGTAAGGGGTCAATATCTGAAGAGAACGTAATAACAGAATATCATGGTTGAAGGAGACACGCCTAGGCTTGTTGACTGCCATCGACTGAACACGCTGAGCGATATAGTTGACATGGAAGTGGCAAATGTTATACCTAGGGCGTCACTTGACAGCTCTTGTGTGGTAGGCTACCCTGTGATTGTGAGGTGTCAATAGTTGCCATCTCACACACCCACAACTCCAAAGTACGTTTCATAAATGTAAACTACGATCAACGTTTATATGTAAATGCAACAAAGTACGTTTTTCTGACAATGGAGAGAACAATGACGGAGATCAAGCTTTTGATAGTATATGAAACCGGGAAATAAAAACAACCGAAATTAATGACTTCACTCCAAACCAATTCAATTGGATTAAAATGGCAGTGATAAGGCTGTAACCTAATTACAAAGTGACCCTGTTCCCTTTCAATTTCATCTACAACGTATTTGGGCGTCACAGGCTTATTTTGTTTCACGAGCGAGTATAACAGCAGCTTTGTCATGCTTATGTACGCAGCAATGTCTCGCGCCTGCAACCACCGCATCATAGTTTCTTTACAGTCATTAGTGGTGGGAATTTTATCTAAAATCAACGGAATGGTACGGTGCATTGTTCATTACAAAAACTCTCGGAACACTAAATTGGAGCAACAAATTTTTAAGCCACTGTAGAAACTGTGGGTGGTTCGTATCCTCATGATAGTCACCAGTTTTTTTCGATCGGAAAACTAGAAGTCCTTCAGGCACAAAGCCGTTTGAAGATCCTGCTGGGCCACAATTAATTGTGATCCTCTACCTGTTGGCTGCTATTCGGAGTATCAGCTGTCCAGTGTTTCTTGACTGATTCTCCAGCATTGACACAGGTTTCATCTAACTGTATGACTGAGTGTATGCCCTTTCCTTTAATTTTGTGTAAGAAAATGGTATGAGCTGCAACGACATGAGCTTTTTCTAGTAACAGTTTTCGTCCATCTAACTTTTTAAAACAGAAGCCCATAATTTTTAATATCATACGCCCCCCCCCCCCCCCCCCCCCTCCAGAGAAGTTCACTTTCTTTTAAAGAAATTAGCAACTTTGCTATTGTGCGGTATTCTTTCCTTTTATAGTATCCATATATGTGCCAACGAATTGCATCGGATTGGAAAGAATCTACATGTGTAACAGGATGAAGCTGCTTCTTTACTTTCCTGGAGTACTTAAAAACACACAGTTTCTGCCACAGGGGCTTTCTTCCACACTGTTTACTTCACTGTCTTGTAAGTCTTGACGTAGCACGCCTTTCCTTATAACTGTTCTTTCACTGAGTCATAGAGTTTTTGAGGTACGCTCTAAAACTTTATCGGCAGGAATCAACGCATGCCGATGAACAGAAACAAATTCTTTTTCTTGCTCGTGAAACTCGTGCGTCCTCCACAGCAATTCCAAAGCCTGACTATTTAATGGTACTGCACGGCACAATGGATTGTCGCTCGGTGAACGACATCGTTTCGGTGACATTGTTTAATGAACAAAAACTAGTCGAGGCGGTAACACAACCCAACAGTAGGTGTTTGCACACTGACATACAGTGTTTACCCAGAAGCCGGCAACGTGGTAGCGTCGATGCCGGAACTGGCTTTTGTTCAGTACTGTTATTGGTTCAGAAGTCACGGCGCGTACCGTTCCTCACTTGTTTGTTAGTTATACTACCAACTCTACAGCGCTTGGGGAGTGACCCTGAAGTGACATGTTTCAGTGCCCGGGATATAGTTTTCTTATGTCCAGGATAACAGTCCAGTAAAGGTTGATCTAAATATTGTTTCCTGATGTCCTGAGCTACGATGTATGTCTCCTAGTTGTCATGTGAGCTGTGAGGTTTGATCAGGAATACGTGGTTGCAGTAGATTCTGACTAGCTACGGTTCTTAAAAATATGTCCCATTTGTGAACAAACATCTTCGTCATCAATAATCCGCCTTCAGTTCTAACATTGTAAAATATTTGCAGAGTTTGAAGTATAATTGTCTTATATCTTAAAACATCGTTGTAATCCATTGTTACAATGATGCACTTCTCACTGATATCCCCGTATTTGGAGACTGTCACCTCGTTGGATATATCACTACATCCTTGTCTCATTAGAGAGTAATCCAGTGCATTCTCCCTTGTCCTTGCAACTCTGTCTACATTAACAGCTTCATATGGTGCCTCACGAGGGTCCAGGATGGTGTTGAAGATGATTCTGCTATGAGAGGTCATTGCAGAGACAGCAGCAGCAAACCCGCCGGCTCCCTCAGCCAGACACACAGTTTCGATGCGTAGGCAATGACTTTAGATTCAGCCAGGAAAGTATCTTCAGCAACTCGCTAGCTCCACTGCTTCCAACAGCAACAGGTCTGTAGATGAAGCTCTGTCGACAGTATTGAGACTGAGGAGCAGTTACCAAATTAGGAGATTGACAGGATGGAGCAAAATAAGTCTGTCGTCACAGATCTAGGTTGTTTACAGATATTTTCTCTGAAGGGTAATGTCCAAATCAGTTTTCAATTCTGTCAGTAATGAGCGTATCATTCTCAGTATTTATAGGCCTCGCACAACGCTCACACACGAATGAATGTCTGTAAACACCACTTGTATAAGTCCTGCGGGCTCAATGAAAGGCAAAAGTCGCTCCAGATTAATCTGGCCAAACACCACAGCATTGACCATAGATTCCAACTAATCAATAGTAAGATGTGGAAACCTGACCAGATCTTCTACAATTCCTGATTTAGTATCCATGTGATTCTGACAAAACCACTCGTAGTCAAACAAGTTGATTGTATATGACCCATAAGTTGTTGTTAGCTCTTCTGGATACTGAGGGTTTTGCATCTGGTACAAGGTCAAGATATCAATTGAATGTCTAGCATAGTCGAATCCCTCAGTAACTTCATGGAGTCCTTCTACACGGTTGTTCATTCGACGGTGTGCAAGGCTATGTGCCCTTCTGTTTCTCGGTCCAAGAATGGATACAATATTGTCCACTTGGTAAATATAAAGATGCACCACAGGAGGCAAAGTCATGTATGATTTTTATATCCAGATGAAGCTGGCACACACTGAGTAAACTGCACATCTTCCCACGTCCTGTATCAGGAATTCCAACCAAATTTGATTTCTTTCCCAATTCAATCAGGACATCAGGTAGTCTGTGGCTCCTTTGCAAAATAGTAAAGATGAAATGCCACGGCAAGTCCATTACAGAGGAGCATGCTATATAGTTAGTAAGTCCATCCATTGTGGTAATTCTTAATTTATCAGTGATGTAATCATGGAGAGCCTTGGCTGTCCCCAGAGCAAGGTACTTTATTGGTAGTTTGGAGATCTCAGTAATGCTTACGTCTCGGGCCTTACCAGGTGTGAAGAGACCTTGAAGGGTTGCATATCCTATGTCTGTTACCTGCATAAGACGGCAATGCTCTAGCAAACACAGTCTCTTGGTAAATGTTGTTGCAATAAATTCTTGTACTAGTGCTAGTAGCAATTTCTATGGTCAGGTAGTGAGGAGGTGATCCAGAGGAGCTCAGTATTCTGTGTGACTCCATAAGTGACTTGGATACTATCGACAGAGTTTTATCACTAGTGTGGCAGGCACAAATAGGTGGTACAGTTGCTCTTTTAGGTTCAGGGTGACACACGGGAGACAGACGGTTTTTAATGAGATAATACTCGGCCAACTTTAAAATTAATGCATGTTTATTTACACAAAATCAAAGCTCATTTTTTGCCATTGTAGTTAACAAAGTTATTTGTGAAAAATAATGTTGTCAAGGTGATGTCCATCATTTCGAATGCAGGATCCAAGTCTCTTCTCAAAATCTTCCATCACACAGACTAAAATCTCTGCACGGATGGCAGCAATTTCTTGAATGATTGCATTCTTCAACTTGTCCAAATTTTGTGGTTTGTGGTTATAGACACAGTTCTTAAGGTACCCTCACAGAAAAAAGTCACATACTGACAAGTCGGAATACCTGGGAGGCCAAGGAACATTGCCAAAACGTGAGATAATCTGGCCAGGAACCGTGTGTCCAAGAACTGTCATTGAAATGTTTGCGGTGTGCGATGTTGCCCCATCCTGCTGGAACCAAACGCGTTTTAAAGGGATTCATCGTCTTCTTAGTTCTAGTTTCAAGAATATTTCAAGCATACGGATGTAACGAACCGAATTAACAGTAACTGTGGTCCCGTTGCCTTTAAAAAAAAAAGAATAAAAAAATGAGGTCCAATGATTCCAACAGAACCAAGAACACACCAGACTGTTACTTTTTATGAGCGTAGAGGACACCGGTGGATGAGGTGTGGATGCTCCGGAGCCCAGTAACGTAGGTTTTGCTTATTCACTGTTCCGTTTGAATGAAAATGAGCTTCATCGCTCATCGATAAAATTTCATTTTAATTCTTTATGCAAAATCCGTCTAACCAATTCAAGATTGATTCGTAACTCACTAGCATGACGTCTAGCTGTCCGTCCTGGGCTTCTGACTGCCGCTTGTCTTACCCTTTCAACATTTTCTGGTGTCATTACTCTGCGTCTTGAACCAGCATGCTTCTTATCCAGTACGTTTCCAGTTGATCTAAAGTTTTCCACTCATCTGAGGATTGTGTTACTGCTCGGAACAGCTCCATGTCGACCGACATTAAACCGCGCGCAAAACAATCGCTGCGTAGCAATAATAGACTCACCACTTTTCACGAAACTGTCATAGACAAACACTCGACGTTGCAAGTTCCACTGCTCCATAGTGACTGAGTAAATGAAATGGTGTCTTGTGTGGACCAGAACTATCCGCACCACGACCACCTCCCACCACCGCGCCCTCAGTACTACGCAGTTCAAAACCGTCCGTCTCCCGTGTGTCATCCTGTATATGTGTCAAGACTCAATGATGGCAGTGTTACATGTTGAACAAGGAGTAGTCACCACCCAGAAGACCTCAGTGACTCTCGAAGCTTGGCCTCCCTCATAGATTTTCAACTCAATGAGAGTCACGGCATAGCTTAGGGCGTGCAGAAAGTTAAAAGCGTGATGTATACCTTGACCTGAAAAGTTTGTGTGTGTTACTGTTTGATGCTATCTGCTGATAAATGTTTGAACGTGGTGTGGTATAGCCCCACTTTGTTTCTGTGATCTGAAGACCAGTAGATTCGTCGGGTCGGTCTCTAGGTACAGTGATAGCAGGTAACAGATAAGCTCTGGGAAGTTAGAGGTTCTCTCTATTCCTTCATAGTCAAGGTCTGTAAAGTTGGTCCATGAGACAATATGTATTAAATCCTTACTTAGGCAGGATGAGATCTTAATGAATTCTGGCTGGTGTCATACTGTTCCTCGTAATGTGGCCAATGAGTGGACGTTTCTCCGAGGTGGCGTAGCAGGGTACCTTGAAGCCATCTATACATTGAGTAATCGGTTGCTAAATGTACTGGAAAAAGTTCTGCTCCTCCCATCCAGGAAGTAACCCGCCTTGAGCTGGTTCCAGGAATAGCCAGTGTTGCAGTGGAGCCACTGTCACAGATTCAACGTGTTTTCCCCAGCAATGGTCACGAATCAGTTGAGCCTGTTGATCTGGACAGCTAGACTTTGCAATTATGTGAGTCAAATCTGCTGATCCGTAATTGTGACCTCTGACAGTTCGCCATCTGTAGCAATTTACCAGTCTGTCTTGGGCTCGAACTTTCCTCAGAATCTCGGTAGCTTGTCCTGGCACCCCTTGGGAGATAATCAATTCAAGTATGCTTCGTCCAGTCTCGAATTTTCTGGTTAATTCATCAGTTAATCCTCCAGGTGACGCTGTGTAAACTGCTGCAAAGACTTTGGCATTGTACACGTTAGTATTGTAGAAGGACTCAATTATCTGAGTGGTTATCCCCTGTTCAGATAAATCAAACACCACTTCCGCATCTTCATGTCTGCACTTCGGCTCTAGTATCGGTCGGATGAGAGCCCTGATGACTTTAGCAACTGTAACTGTTTTGTGAATAGGTAAGGAGTATTCATCCATTAATAGGCTCGAAAAGGCTTCTCTCCTGCCCAACAAGTTCACACAAAGAAAGTGCTTCATGACGTCGCAGATGTTTACTCACACAGAAGCTATATAATCGTAGGAAAGGACTCAGGAGGTCACTCTCGGCTGTTACCAACATGTTATGGAGATAGATAATGGGCAATCCACCAACATAACAGGCAACAGAAGTAAAGCAACCATTTCCGTCTGAGTGAAGCGTTTGTACAGTCGATCTTGAAATAGACGATAAAAGGCCCAGGTTAATGCAACTTCGTAAGCTGGTACAAAACAGACTATCTGTTTACATGAGCTGTGTACATTACTTTATGATGCCCCAATGTAATCGAATGTAGACGAAAAAGCATTGTTGGCGCCATATGTTTTCTGTATCTTCCTGAATGCCGATGGCAGTTCAGCAGTCCCAAAAGAGGCTGCTGTTGAGAAGGCAAAATAGAACTGGGACCCATATCTCTCTTTGACATTGATTTTGTGCCCTAACTTAGCTAGAATCTCACTGATGTGCATAGCAATAGTTGTCCAAATTTGGTGTGAGGTCTCGTACCGAAGAGCTTCTTCAGAAATGCACACCACGTGTCTCATATCACCTCCTTTGCAAAATATGTGGTAAGGATAAAGGAACTGTGTCATGGCAGTGTGAATCTGGCCTATGTAGATACTAACCCAGGTGTCCTGGTTGAGGCCCTCCGTACCTCCCAACTGGTCCTTCCACCACCAGATTCTGACTGAGTCTGGAACATACATAAGACTTTTCCCATATGCAAGCATAGCCTTGCTGAATATCGGTGTCCTGAAGAGCTTGTCTAAGTAATCCTGCATAAGATGATCTACAGTTTCATGCCTGAAGTGGTTTTTCCAGGCCGAGGCGTCCAAGACTTTGTATATAGGAGTGTACCGTGGGTACGCCTTTTGTATGGATTGGAAACTGTATAAGCGTGTCAGTATTTCCAATTCGGTAAGAGTCCTTGCGTGTTCGTGGGAGTAGAGATCTAAGAAATGTTTCACATTCATCTCTTGGACTATACTCCTTGCACTGTCCAGCCAGGTCTTGCATCCGAAGCTGCGGAAAGCTTCTTAAAGTTCCTTTTCTATCGGAGCATTGTGTATTACCAAGTAATCTAGTAAATCATCCAGGTCAACACTTTCAATATATTGCCTAATATAGCTGACATGATCTGATTTTAACTCGTTCTGTAGGAAATAATGAAGCAGCACACGAGTTTCCTTCCATGACACTCGGTCGTTTTTTTCTGAGAGATAACATTTGAAGACCTTACTCCTGAGAACAGACACAGTTCTATCCTTTAGATGTGGGATAAAGTTATTCATAAAATTAAATTCCAAGATGGGCTGTAATTGTAGATTCAGGTATGCCGTCGGCGGTATTGGGTCACTATACCTCGAAGTCACGAAAGGACTGTGAGGGTCTTTGTTGTTAAACATAGCAAACTCCAGTGCAGGATGCAAGCAGCGGTTTGCCTTCACTAGTGGTCACTTGGATGAATTGCTTGGTGCAGTGAGCAAGGGTAAGGTCTACAAGACTCGTATCTATTTTGTGATGTTCTTGAACGTTGTTATATAGTTTGGTAACGCCCTGCTCCGTATCTACGTAAGGATGGCCCATAATCTTAGACAAACATCTGAGTTCACGTCTCAGAGCTGTCGATCAGTGATGTAGAGAATACTCTAGCACTGAATTTCTCTAATCTATTCCTGTCATTTGTTTGAGTTCATCAATTACAGTATTTTGATAAGTGGAATTACTAATACCATCAAGCTGCTGGATGCTTATGCCAGCCACTACTGATTTCAACACTTTGGCTGCGTGATAAAATGGCTGCTGGTGTTTATGGACTAAGTGACTCAATTCCATGATGAAATCAAACATGATTTGATATGCACCTTTCTGTAATGACTTTCCATCTTGTTAGTGAGCCGATAATAGAACAGGGAAGATATCAGCCATTTTGTTATGGAGAAGCATTAAATAAGCCTGAGGTACTGCATGCGCTTTGCCTCCTACCTTAATGAGTGCCACTCGTCCATTCCATTGCATATTATGGTGACACCTATTGTTGGGAATTTCATTATAGCGTTCTGTAAGAACCGTGCCTCCTTTTCCACATCAGTTTTTCTTCTTGTGTCATGTTCGGATGCATTCACTCTTATTGTAGTGTCTAGCAGGGGTATGAAGTTCCCGATCTTTCTGATTTTGTCCAGCAAAGTATTTTGATGATCAGCGTACATTGCTCTTCTTATAAATTCTCTAATCGAGCCCTCTGTCTGCTTCCCCATGTACCCCAACTCTATAGCCACATTTTGATCGATGACCGGATGAGCCTTAATAGTCCAGTCCCGCCCTCTAGGATACTTGTGTCTCGTAACTACTCGTCTGTAAAAGCTGGGGAAGGGGTGTGTTCCTAGCTCGGTCAGGTCTGCAGCGTCTATGTCATGATGTAACTTGGCTGCTTTCAACAAACATTTGTCTGCCCAGTGTTGAACTTTCCCTTCTTTAATGTTTTGCAGCCATTGCTTGACATCCCCTAGTCTGAGAGCAACGTTGAGCCTCCTGTCATGTAATGTCGGCTGGGCTTGGGTATGAGCCTGCTTTTCCTGATTTACGTAAATGATCTAGGTGATAATCTGAGCCCCCCCCCCCCCCCCCCTAGACTGTTTGCAGTTGATGCTGTAATTTACCGCCTAGTAAAATCATACTAATCGATTCGTCCACCAGTTCACGAATTGCAAGAATTTGCTCTGAAGACAGACGACATGATATATTTGGCTGCAGCATTTCACATTTGGGAGTGCTGGTCAGACTGTAAGATACAACATGTGATTTCATCTGGCTCACTCACTTCCTCAGGTGTGTAAGTTTCGCAAACGTGGGAACGCTATTACCGAGCAAACAGGTAAACGTGTCTACAGTCTCACTACCATAATCCTTTGTGGTGCTAGTCACTCCTGAACCCTGGACTACAGAGTGAACTGATAGATTTCTCTGTTTCTCTGTGCTGAAGTCATTGTGATTTTGTGCTCACTCAGAAAACTCAGAATTGTAAGCGAATGCTGTTGCTAAAAGGAAGGTGTCGAATCAGACTTCCCTATGTAAACGAAACTGTAGTGAATTGAAAGGAGCTAGCAATTGGTATTGTACTCCACGAAACTCCAAGTTCTAGTTTAGATTGGAAGATGATACTTTGGTTGTGAGTTAAAAGTTGTTGCAAGAAATTGACCTGTTGTGTTACCTAAAGTTTACATTCGTGCTTTACTTAATGTATTTTGGTATTTTTGACAAACCGATGTCATAAAAACTGAAATTGCATGGTAAATTCTGAGAACCTATATTATATAATTGGCATGTCTTAGGCAAGTATTTTGATGCATATTATATACATGTAAGTTACATGAACTAGGAAAAATGCAATGGAGGTGGGTCTACAACATAGACTGTAATAGTGACCACCAAGGCTCCCCGCCGACCACATAGGAAGTTAAAGAAGGTTCATGTAAGGTGTTTTGCAGTTTGTAATAGGAGCATGTTTTGAGAATGTAGCTTTTATTTGTTTTGATATTGTGTATGCTGATTTATAACTTAATTTCTGGCTGAAAGTAAATCACGTTAAATCCTAAACTAAACATCCCAGTGATGATTTGGGTGCCTTCAAATATTTGAAAAGCATAGATAATTGTGAGCAGTGTACTGCAGTGTGGAATACTCTTGCTACTCGGAAATTTGTTTCGATTATAGCGTTGTGTTCTGTATTGATGGCTTGCACATGCTGCTTGAATTCGTATGTCCTTGTAATTGTCCCAGATGAAATGTTCTTCATTTGGCTGGACTAATTGAAGCATTTGGAATGGTAGATGTAAATGACTTGTCAGATTCAACCCAAAAGGTACTATTGATGCAAGACAATTGTCAGTATTCTATTCCTTGGTGTTCACGAATGTATGTCTGTGACACTTCCATTTTTATCCCGACCTGATCTGATCAAATAGCAGCCCAATATTTATTATTAACATGACCTTGAACCTAATGTGGTTGGTAATCGGAATTGACTGCTATGGAAGTTGTTACTTTCCAGTTCGTCCTGTTCAGTACTATAATACTGAATGTATGGTAATAAGGAACACCAACACAGTTTTACTAATTACGAACTTATATTCTTCTCGAAACACAAAAAGGAGACAGCCACTGCCTTCGTCATACATATCTAATTACGGCTAATCTCAGCACAGGCTTTCTTCATTTGCCATTATCGTCACACGCTAATCCATCACTGCATCCAACACTGCAATCCAAGGTTAGGCCGGCGCGGAAGACGCGAAACTAAATATCGGCACTAGTAACGTCACTGATACTTTTATAAAGATACTTCATCACTTTCCCGGTATTTATTTATTATTTAGGGGTCTAACCACGGCGATGGTGACACCCTTCTCAGTTAAAAACCCTGTATTCCAATATTGGCCTACACACACACACACACACACACACACACACACACACACACACACACACACCATTCCCGCCAACCACCCTGGCGCATCTCGACACTCGCTTTCGCAACACGTCACAATTGATTGTTCACCCTATCGACCTGTGCCGAGTGCAAAGTTATAGTAAAGGCCTACGGACCTCTTACATCCCTGTCCTAGAAGACTTCTTTGGAGCCTCTGGCGTAAAAGAATCGGCAAAGAAACTAGATATTATTACATCTGGGGGGACTGACACCTCAAACTCTTATCCAAAGTGCACAAGAGCACAGAATTGTGCAGCTTCTGTTTTTTCAAGAGAGGAGCCAATCGTTCCTCTGCAACAAATTTTCTACCAATTGAAATTCTAGTGCTGCTGTGTAAATTAACAGGGCCGATCGTGACCTGAGCTAGAAGTGGGTGCAGGATGCAGGATGTTTTTCCGGAATGTCGTGTGCGACTCCACGGCGTAACTAAAGGCATCGGCTTGGCAGGTGAGAGACCAGTTTCCCAGATCTCGTATGACTGTGCATTGCCGACTTGAGTGTGTTGCCACTTTTTCAGCACGAGCTGTAATTTCAAATCCTCTGCAGTGTGAATGGAAAGTTGTTGTGTGAGTTGCCTGGGTTGCAGGTGTCGGAGCCTTCAAAAGAAACTGCCGGCGAATGGGGGAGTACGCAGTGCCCTCGCCACACGGCTGACGCTAGGTGCCTGTGTCCAGTGTGGGCCAGAGGAAGATAGCACGTTTGGAATGTGGCCCACAGCTATCTGCTCTGAATTCGCCCATCTCGTCTCCCTGGCTTTACAGCAGAGCCAGCAGACATATCTTTATGAGCAAGAGATGAATTTTCCTACTCGTGCACTTGTAACCTCCTCACGTAACACGCCCGGGAGTACGAATGGGTGGGGTACTTTAAACTGACCTCTCGTTTCGTGACCGTGCGCTCTGTCCACACCATTTACCTGATAACCCCGCGGCAGTCGTACTGTTCTGCTCCACACTGTTGCTGGCTTGCCTGAAATTGTCTATCGAAATATGCAAGCGGGTTTAGGGGAGCCACTCTACATTAAAACACAACGCTGTCCTATGTCTGGTGTGAACATCTGTATTGAGACGATATGGAAACCACAGGTTGCACTGTTTGCACTCTAGATCGTAAATGTTTATCCCAATTAACAATCTTGATGATTAACAGTCCAAAATATTATTCGGACGAGCGTACGCGTAACCGACACGACGCGGGTGATTGTTGATGATGTGGAAGCCAAATGATGAGAGGATACACAAATACGTTATCGGTGGCACTGCTAATTTTTAATTACATCCTGACTCACTTTCCTCTGAATTACTTCCATATTTAATCACTTTACTGTAATAGCACTTGTAGCAGTGCTTGACTCTCTTCAGACGCGGCTGACCACAAAGATACTCCACAACTAAGCCAGCGATATGACAATACGCTTACAATGTGCGAATTTGAAGCCTCCGTTCACTGCTATTACCGTTCAGAGTGACCTGATAGTTAGAGAAATCCTAGTTCGATGTGCAAAGAGACTCGATCGTCGATAAATATGGAGTGACGTGTATGGCTTTTCCACACCTTGTGGAGGAGCCAGAACGCCTACCATATTTCAAGTGGGCAGCGGAAATGGGCACCTTGGACAGAGTTACAGCAGTGAGACAATAGAGACATCTATCAGTTTGCTCGGTAATAGAGCATTTGCTAGCCCTAAATGCTTATCTCACTTCCTGATAAAGATCTTAACCTTATGTCAGCAGAGATATGTCTACAGTTTACTGACGAAGTAGTACTGCCCATTGTTAACAGCTGGCAGAGTGGTACAGTTTTACTTATGAGGCTGCAACTGGTGAATGCGTAGTCGGAATACCACCGATATGGACATCCACAGCGAGCAAGTACGTACTCGGGCTCCCGGCTTGAGGGGTTACATTTTAAAATGGTCTTCCTGTAATGTCACCTCTCACAGTCACATTTGTAACCTCTGGTAGCCCACGAATACTGATGAAATTGACTGTCCTTAGTGGGAGTGCGGCACAGTGATAACACTGGCACGTTTAGCACTTTCTGACCATAACCCAGAAATCCGTCCCTTAGTCATCAGCCAGGTTTATTGCAGACACAATCAGTATTTAATTTTATACATTCATTCTACAGGGCAAACCAGAGCTGCACCAACAAACTCTGAGGTTATATTGGATACCTTCTGAGTGTTTTGATGTAAGGGAACCACAGTCTCCACTAGTTCCAGCATAATACTATAACTATGATTTGTTGGGTTTGTTATCACAACCACATTGTTCCTGTGAAAATCCTTTCATAACATGTGCAATCACCAAAACATACAACACAGAGTAATGCAACAATGCTCAGATGCAACACATACACTTTTATCACCCTGTTGAATCCTGTCAGTGCACACTAGAGCAAGAAATGTAGAGCTGTT
This sequence comes from Schistocerca americana, assembly GCF_021461395.2. Lineage (NCBI taxonomy): Eukaryota > Metazoa > Arthropoda > Insecta > Orthoptera > Acrididae > Schistocerca > Schistocerca americana. The sequence continues at coordinate 145,820,233 of NC_060129.1, read as the reverse complement.
CTATTACAGGTATTCTTCAAATTCGTGACCACTGCATTCGTGGCAGTACACAGCAACCCCGCCCCCCATCTACTTCCTTACGCACTCAAGAATTCCAGGAGTTCGGCATATTACTTCTGTGCCTAAGTCTGTGTGATTATTGACAGGAGTCTCGTAACCTGGGTTCTCCACATAAGTCTGTTGGTGTCATACCTGGTGACTGAGCTGGCCGTGAATCAGGACCACTGTGACCAAACCATTGTTGTCTGAATTGTACTTCAAAGTGATTCCCAACAGAGAGTGCAAAAGTTTATCGGCACCCTGTCGTGTTGAAACCACAAAAGCTGACCAAATCATGGTGGCATGTCTTGTACGAATTGTGGGAATGTTTTGTCAGGAAGTTGCTACAGTGCAGTCACAAAACAGTTGACAATATCAATCCATACATTCATAGCAAATGTCTGTGGATAGGATCGACACACCAGTTTGTGTGTGTGTGTGTGTGTGTGTGTGTGTGTGTGTGTGTGTGTGTGTGTGTTTTGATCATCCTGTACATGGCTATTCTTGCTGTTGATGGTGCTCTCTTCTGTAGACATGGCATTGTATGTAAAGTACATGAAAGTAAAAAATTGCGTTTTTTTTGTACATTGCTGTAGGAACAACTTTGTAAAATCTAGTCGAAATGGGAAATCCGCTGGCTGCAATGTTTGCAGCTTTTGTGGATGATATGGGTGCAATTATCGTTACAGCAAGGCTCTCAGGACATATGATTGGCTCGTGTTCAGAACTTGCGCAGTTCTCTGACTGCTGGTGACAGGATTGTCACCAATCGTGTGTGGTTGTGATGAATGACAGGTGGCTCGTAATGTAGAAAAATGTAAGTTAATGCGGATGAGTAGGAAAAACAAACCTGTGATGTTCGGATACATCATTAGTAGTGTCCTGCTTGACACAGTCATGTCATTTAAATATCTGGGCGTAACATTGTGAAGTGATACGAAATGGAACGAGCATGAGAGGAATGTAGTAAGGAAGATGAATGGTCGATTTTGGTTTATTGGGAGAATTTTAGGAGAGTGTAGTTCATCTGTAAAGGAGCCCGCATATAGGATGCTAGTGCGACATATTCTTGAGTACTGCTGGAGTGTTTGGGATCTGCATCAAGTCGAATTGAAAGAAGACATTGAAGCAATTCAGAGGCTAGTTGCTACATTTGTTACCAGTAGGTTCGATGACCGTGCAAGTGTCACGGATATGCTTCAGGACACAAAGTGGAAATCCCTGAAGGGAAGAGGAGTTTATTTCGAAAAACACTGCTGAGAAAGTTTAGAGAACTGGCATTTGAAGCTGACTACAGAACGATGCTACTGCCACCAATAAGCATTTCATGTAGAGACCATGAAAACAAGATACAAGAAATTAGGGCCTTTATAGAGGAATATAGCCAGTCGCTCTATCTGCAAGTGGAACGCGAAAGGAAATGACTTGTTGTGGTACAGGGTACCCTCCACCACACACTGGATGGTGGCTTGCAGAGAGTGTATACAGATGGAGATGTAACACGTTGTCTTCCTCATCGAGTGTTCTAACGTACCTCACACAGCCAGTAACTCCCATCCTAACACAGAAGGATCTAATTTTTCATAGACAACTGTGCAGATGTGAAAGTACTGTGATGCGATTGCTGTTGTTGCGGGAACAGCTGAGCATAACGTTGTCGTCACTTCAATACTGGATTCATTGAAAAAGTACACGAAGTGTGTATTGACCAACTGTTCATTAGTAATCCTATCTGTAGTATTGCTGTGCGTCAGTGTTAATTCGCAACTAAAACTGCCGGAAAACGAAACTTTAAGACATAACTGAACAGTACTGGATGCAAATTGGAGGGCAATGAATTAGAGGCGATGATTGTTGTCAATAGTAGGTAGTGTGAGCGAATGGAATCAGTATGCACAGTTAATTCTGACAACATTTGCACAGTTGTGTATTATTTTCGGTGCAATACAGACACAAAGCTGATGACGGGCATGAAACCAAATGGAATGCCGTAACTTTGTAACCGGCTGCTGGAGACCGTGGGTCCCTTGCACCAACATACTCTGAAGAGATCCCTGAACAACCTTCGAAAGTTTGTCAGTGGAATTCTGGACCACGCTGTATAAAATTTGTGTAGTTGTTCTGATATGCAAGCTCTACCATATTAGCGAGAGCAGGCATTGCGTACAGGGCGAACAGCAAGTGTAAGAAATTTGAAAAGCTCGGCCATAAGAATCACGTACAGTTTCCTTTTAGTAGCTGTTTTGCTCGTCAGACGCAAACATGTGGAGAACTGCTGTACGCACACACTCCTGCCTCGGGGTCGAGATGAAATGCAGCACTTTTTACACTGACGTGCTCACGAGCAACTCTTCCGTAATTGGAGGGTTGTGGGCAAGAATGTGATAACCCGCAAGTGAATGCTTCTTAGAGAAATAAAGAAAACCTGTTGTGAAATCTGTATGCTACCTAAAAATACGTTTTTATCATACATTGATGAGGATAATGGTTAATGCTAATTGCCACTGGTTAAATCGTATGGTAGATACAGTATTAAATTAACTCTACTGAAGTGATTCACCATGTTTGTTAGATTCACAACAGTGTTATAAAAGAAACACAGTTTACATACATTTTCTCAAATGATTAAATGAGACAGACATATTACAGACATAAGGCACTTTGAACAATGTTTTCAATATAACCAAAGCATTTATTTGAAATGATTGCAGAAGCATTATTTCAGTTAGAGCAATAACAGAAATCTAAAAAATCTACATATGTCCTTCTCAAGTTATTACATCTTATTAGGAACAGTTGTTTCATAAATTTTCCCCAATCTTTCAATAAACCATAAACCAGTTCATGTTATCGTCTTCTATAAAAGTTGGGATGTGGGGTGAATCTTCCAAGAAGGTTGTGTCAGAGCAGTGGATAAGTAAATTGTTGAAGCAGTGACTGAGGTTACTCACAAGTTTGCATTTCAAAGTTGCCACCTAAAAAATCAAGCCACAAATGTTACAAACATGATTAACAACCAAAGACGGGTGCACCAATTGCCCACGTTTTTGACACCAAATTCATAGATAAATTTAAAGATCTGTTGTCACATGATGATAGTCCTTCAACATCCTTCACATTTTATTTTCCTCTCCAGGCTTCGCTGAACATAGCCTGCATGTATCTCACATCATCTAGTACTAAAGTTGAAAAAACTTGTTCCACTGCTGCAAGTAAGTCTTAATCATTGCTTTCTATTGAAACTTCGGAGTCCTACATGCTTAACTTTATTTCTATGCGCTAGTGCTGTGAATCTAATTGTAAAACGGGAGAATAAAAATCGGAGAAAGGAATGTAGATGGTGGGTGCGTAATTTTCTCAGTAAACGGTGTAGTCGTGGAGCTAACAGTTCATTGATGAGTGACCTAGAAGTTTCAGAGAGCTGTTACATATATGACTAAGAATCCCACTTACCTCTTGGGAACAAGCTTTTATTATCCTGCAGGAAATGCCATCAATTCCTTGTGAGCTTTTATTCTTGAGAGAGTTTATCACCTTCCTAATTTCAGAAGGAGAGGTGGGTGAAATTTCAATTGTATCAAATTGTGTGAGTAAGCCCTCTTCCATTAACTGCCTCGCTTGTTCTAATGAACATTTAGAGCCTATTTTCTCTACGCCATTTTAAAAAATGATTATTCAAAATGTTTTCGACTTCCGGCTTGTTGTTTGTCAAGTTTCCATTCGCTTTGATGGTAATGCCGTCATCCTGTACTCTTGGTTGCCCTGCCTCCCTTGTAATAATATTCCAAAGTGTTTTGATTTTGTTATCAGAGGTATTAATCTCAGATATGATGCACACGCTTCTGGACTTTAAAACCTTTTTTAATGTAGCACAGTAGTTTCTATAATATTTAGCTGTTCCTGGGTCATTACTCTTTCTTGTTGTTAGATACAGTTCCCTTTTGTGGTTACAAGATATTTTTATTCCTTTAGTAAGCCAAGGTTTTTTGCATGGTTTCTTATAATTAGATTTAACTACTTTCTTGGGGAAACAGTTTCAAATTCTCTTACAAGTGTGTCATGAAATAAGTTATATTTTAAATTAGCATTGGGTTCCTTGTACACCTTATCCCAGTCTAAAATTTCCAGTTGTTGAGTCATTAATTGAATGCACAACTTTGGATGGAGATATTTCTGCCTGCTGGAACAGTGAGCCTTCTCCTTCTCTTGGGGGCCCGGCATCCTGTAACCTCTTCTTCTGCAGTTCTTCTATGAAGATCTCACCAACCACTCCTGATAAGGAGTCTTTGGAGGACTTCCATTTTGTTAAGCGGAAAAATCCCAGTCTTCCTAAATCCTGACTGGAGATTTTTTATGATGTTCTCCTGCAGCTTGTCCATCATTTTCTTTAACAGACCAGGCAGTTCATCTTTTGGAACTGATGTGCACCGGCTACCAGATGTCGATTGCTTCCAATCTGACAAAATTTCACGCCAAATCAGTTTTAAAACTCTGAATATGGCAACATCTAGCGGTTGCAGTAGATGTGTCGCATTTGGTGGGAGTGCGATAAATTTTATCCCATACTTTTTGCAGAGTCGAATAACCTCTAGGTTAATATGCGAACTCAAATTATCGCCAATAAGAACTTTTTGGCCATCTTGTTGTTTCAGTATGGGGAGCATAAGATTGATGAACCAGTCCTCAAACACTTGATCAAACCATCCAGATTTAGTACGATTGTAGCGGGCTCCTTCAGGTCCATTTTCGGTCCAGGTCGACCACATGTTCTCGGCCTTGTAATTTACGTATAGTGGAGCCAACTGTCCTGCGGCGTTCCCACAGACCATAATCGAAGTACACGCTTTGGAACAATTTTGTATCCGCTCTGGATATTTTGCTCCTCATCTGACCAACACTTTTTTGCTTCCCGGATCGTCCTGGACGTTCGTTTCGTCGTAATTCCAAATTTTTTCTGGCGGAATACCCTCTAACTCCTTCTCTAAATGCTCAAAATATGAGTCAATCACTTCAGTATCAGTCGCAGCTCTTGCATATGTGATATTTTTGGCGACACGTTCGGAGAGAACATACTTGTGTCGCTTCATAATTAACATGGCCCACTCTCTCCCAGGAAAGTTTCCATTTCCAAACACAGGAACTTTTCTTCCGGTTCGATCTAGATATGATTTGACGACACAGCGCAAATAAAGTAATGTCATTGGGAAACCATAAGATGCCATTGCAATGGAATGAGCAACGAATGTATCCTCTTCTTCTTTTGGTAAATAGGTTGACCCCCATGCTGTCTTTTAGGTTTGACTCTCTCTGAGTTTGAGGTGGTCGAACGTTTTATCTCTTTGGTTTTGTTCCACAATGTGTTTCGATGAATATTGAACCTAAAAGCAGAGAAAAAGAACGTATAAAACATATATACCAGTATGGTATAATTCAGAAAAAAATACCATACCTTTTAAAAGATGTTTAATAGAAAAAATGCCAAAAATATCAGAATTTTTCGAAGGTAGGTTTAAAATTTGCATAAATGCTGCCTTTACAAATGCCAGAAGTTGCAAATTGGTGTAAAAACCCGTTTTATGACAGTAAAGTTTGTAACAAAATAAAGGAATGTAGGTAACTTCCTGGTGTACATAGCTGTATTTTGCTTCCTATTCAAGCAGAAGAATTTGCTTAAAAACGCCAAACAGATGGTCATCTAAACGTCTATTTTAGCCTTACAGTATCCAATAAAACGTTTACTTCCTGTGTGACAGTGTATGAAAAATTAAAGAACTGCCACTAACCTTTCAGATGCTGCTTGCAGGGTCATTTTCTTTGTTAAAACCAATTTAACGGCTTTATCTAACGTCTCTGGCGAGTAATTTCTATAGGCTCTTGGGCACTTATGCAGTTTAGCAGGTACGGAAAAAATTTTTCATTTTTTTTCAAAATTTGATCGATTATAGTCAAATTTGATACGCTGATTACGAATACGATATTTATTTTCGCCCCAGTCAATTATTTACATCAAAAAAATTGTTTTAAATTTTTTTAAAATTTTTGTATTTTTTTTATTTTTCAATATTTTGTCGATTACAGTATACGTTCATTTTAACGGAACGGTAGGTACGTATTTTTACTAATTAACCACAATCAATACTCTTGCTCATCAAACGCCAGTGCAAAATTAACAAACTTTTAACTAAATTTAGCAAAATAAAAATAAAACGTAATCACTGTGCTGCTTCGGGATACACTAAACGAACGTGCTCAACCAAGTTATGAAATGCATCCTTTTGAAAACGCTGACGCCACAAAAATTCTGCCAAATAATTATCTAGCATAGTACGATGGGTACCGAACCTGCGTTTGTTTTCTTCCTTGGCTTTCTGCCAAACAGATTCTACGTGATTGGTTGTAGCGTGAGTAAGGGGGTCAATTGGTTGTAGCGTGAGTAAGGGGGTCAACGAAATTAATCGAATGGTTTACAGTCAAATGCTGATATCCCAGATAACCCACTGTCTTGTATGCTGCCCACAAATCCGAGACAACAGTAGTACCAGGGAGCACGAACTGTTGCAAAATAGGCAACAAAGTGCCAGCATCGCGTCTTTCTACAGTCACCATGAAACTTTCCTTTGTTTCCACATCGAAACCACCAAAAACCCATTGTTCTCTAACGCGATGACCACGTTCGTACTTTCGACGAACAAAACAACTTTCGTCGATCTCCACAATATGACCTCTGCCTGCCAGAACGATCGAATTGAGCAAAAAATATTCGTGACAAATGTCCCTACAAAATTGTTTCCAATCAACAATCGTATGGGCACTTCCGATTTCCAACTCCCTCTGTAAAAAGTCCTGCTTATGTACATCATAAGCCCACAGATACATCAGTTGCAAGATCTTGGAAACTTCAATATGGCTTCCCGAAAAGAATGAAAATTTTCGAATTGATGCTTGTTTCCTACAAACTCGACCTGCTGAACAACGCCAGATGACACCATCCATAGAATTATTGTTTTCTAATCGCATTTCGTTGTATCCCACGCAGTTGCCATCACAAATCATCACACTTTTCAACAACGCGTGTTGTTGAGCCCAGTTAATCGCCTTCCCATTAGTGGCCGATATTTCGAATAAATTTTTGAGGCGAAATTCCATAAGATTTGGAAATCTATTTGCCATATTCAAATGAACCTTTCAGAATATTGTCGACTAGCAAATCGTGTTCAAAGCAACGAATTCGACACAACAGACTACCAGAGTATTTGTTTCAGTTTAAACCTTTTTTTAGTTTAAACCTTTGCCTAGCGTATCCCGAAGCTGTAAACTAATCCGTTTTGTTTTTATTTCTACTTATTTTCGTTTAAAATTATGAGCAGCATATTCTCATCATCAACTCATTAAATGAAAATGGATGTTATATTCGAAATCAGCGCATCAGAATTCACTATATCGACAAAATATTGAAAAATAAAAAAATTTTAAAAAAATTCATCAATTTTTTTCAAAATTTGATCGATTATAGTCAAATTTGATACGCTGATTACGAATACGATATTTATTTTCGCCCCAGTCAATTATTTACATAAAAAAAATTGTTTTAAATTTTTTTATTTTTCAATATTTTGTCGATATAGTGAATTCTGATGCGCTGATTTCGAATATAACATCCATTTTCATTTTCCCTTGACCGTCGGCGATATCTTCTGCCCGATAAGCGCGGCGCTGCCGATGACGCAACATTGCGTAATACACTAACTAATCAGTATTTTCAAATCATAGGCGGCCGGTGCCGCAGCCGCATTCCAAAAAAAAAACTCCCAACCTAACCTCAAGTGGGCTACGCTACAGATCAATTTATGCAGTTTAGCAGGTACGGAAAAAATTTTTCATTCCAAATGTATCTGGCTTGGAGAGCTTTGTGGGTGAATATGTAAAGTTTGTTGGTGATTGTACTTTGTATTTTCATAAATAAAGTGATCTGTAGCGTAGCCCACTTGAGGTTAGGTTGGGAGTTTTTTTTTTTGGAATGCGGCCGCGGCAGCGGCCGCCTATGATTTGAAAATACTGATTAGTTAGTGTATTACGCAATGTTGCGTCATCGGCAGCGCCGCGCTTATCGGGCAGAAGATATCGCCGACGGTCAAGGCAAAATGAAAATGGATGTTATATTCGAAATCAGCGCATCAGAATTCACTATATCGACAAAATATTGAAAAATAAAAAAATTTTAAAAATATTTAAAACAATTTTTTTGATGTAAATAATTGACTGGGGCGAAAATAAATATCGTATTCGTAATCAGGGTATCAAATTTGACTATAATCGATCAAATTTTGAAAAAAATTGATAAATTTTTTCCGTACCTGCTAAACTGCATAAGTGCCGGCTCTTGCACCCAACTTCCTTTTATAAGACCTCATCTTCTTTTCAGTGCTTGAAAGACAAAAAAACGTGATAAAATATAACCGAAAACCATGGTGGGGTGACTTTGTGACAGTTTTTGTCTCATATGTTCAACAAACATGGCTTGATTTAATCGATATTCTACAATAATTTGCCCAACATATTAACAAACAAATGTACATACCTGTTTTAGTTGCGTCCTTAACATAAACGTTTTCACAATATAAAGTTTCCCTCGTTTTACGAAAACGTAAATAACAGCGTTTCTAAGCAACGGCGTCGGAAGGAACTATGCGTGTGCAGAAGCTTCACCCTGCTGCCGCTACGTGGCGTGGCATGTCTGACAAACGAAATGCGTGGTGGTTCAGCTCTTTCCTGAGACGAGCGGTCGCGGCGCGAGATTTAAAATACGAAAACTCGATCCCTTGTCACAAAGTCACCCCACCAGTCACAAAGTCGCCCCATTTTACGGTACGCAAAAAAAAGAAAAACCTTTGATGGTGAGCTTTAAAAGCACCCTACTGAACATATTTAATCAGTTGAACTATAGCAAATGCACTTACAATTGCGGTATAACGCTAAATATGCACACTCGAAAAATTAGGCCTAAGCAGCAGTAAGTATACAAATTAAGTTTTCGTGATTACTGGAACAAAACGCAAGTAAAAGAAAAACTTTTAATGGTGAGGTTGAAGAGTACACTAAAGAACATATTTAATTAGCTAAGTGTTAAACTACAATTAAATACAACCTAAATTACTTATCTTTCACGAGAGCTCTGTCTCCATACGTGCAGCCTTGTTCAGGGCTACCAAAAAATAGTTAATCCTGCACATGCTGGAAGCACTTGCTATACTTGAGTCTATAGAGCGACAAGCAACTACGGCACTGAAGCCGAGCGACCTTTCACGGAAAGAACCGAAGGTGCACGAAGTAGCAGATGACACGCAGCTGCGGCTGACATGCGAACCGCCTTGTGAAAAGGAGACCTTTTACGTATTGTATTATAAATTCTTACTGTTTCACGAATGTAGCAGAAAATAAAACTATTAAACCAAAAATCCAAACATACAGCACTGAATTAAATAATTTCTTCATATTTAATAAGGGATGATAGTCATTGTTATGCCACTGACTAAAGTTTAATAGCAATAGCATAATTCTGATGTGAACTGCAAAATACTAAGAAATGTCACAAACAAAGGAATTAGGTAAGGAAAATTTTCACTGTATAAACGTCAATATCTATTGACTGTCTTGTAATAGAGAAACAGTAATGTCTTGTGCCTCAGCTGTATTTGGTTTCTCGACATGGTGCGCTATTTTCCTCCTCTTCTTTGTAGAGAACAATCGTCTCTGAGGCTGTATATTTTGTTCCCTTCTTGGTGAAGCAGTGCAGGGGCCAATTCCTTTATGATATTTATTGGAGTCAACAGCAGCTAATGTAGATTTCAAACTTGACAGCTGGCATTTTAAAACTTCCAGTTGCCCTGGAGAAGATGTTGTATCGATCACTTCAGCCAATTTTCTCTTCATTTTCTCCTTCTCCTGAGTTAAATCTGAAGATTCAATATTTCCTCTTCTGAGTTCGACCAATATACTTTCTGTTTCACTTGCTATTGATTCCCATCCTTCATAAATATGTAATATATCCTTATCATCATTAACATCACGAAAATTACTGACGTTCACTGAATTGGATGACTGTCTTGTTTTGTATAGGCAGGCATATTGAATATGTTTATACATGTTCCATCTGTTACTCGAATCTACGCACGAGCATGTATACTGATGTATGCAGGCCTGACAGTCAATACAAATGTATAGGCAGGCATAGTGAATATGTTTATACATGTTCCATCTGTTACTCGAATCTACGCACGAGCATGTATACTGATGTATGCAGGCCTGACAGTCAATACAAATCAATTTACAGCTGCAGTCTTGCACATTTTGTTGTACAAAATGACACCCACCTCAGAAGTACTGGGTGATCAAAAAGTCAGTATAAATTTGAAAACTGATTGAATCACAGAATAATGTAGATAGAGAGGTACAAATTGACACACATGCTTGGAATGACGTGGGGTTTTATTAGAACCAAAAAAATACAAAAGTTCAAAAAATGTCCGACAGATGGCGCTTCATCTGATCAGAATAGCAATAATTAGCATAACAAAGTAAGACAAAGCAAAGATCATGTTCTTTACAGGAAATGCTCAATATGTTCACCATCATTCCTCAACAATAGCTGTAGTCGAGGAATAATGTTGTGAAGAGCACTGTAAAGCATGTCCGGAGTTACAGTGAGGCATTGGCATCGGATGTTGTCTTTCAGCATCCCTAGAGATGTCGGTCGATCACGATACACTTGCGACTTCAGGTAACCCCAAAGCCAATAATCGCACGGACTGAGGTCTGGGAACCTGGGAGGCCAAGCGTGACGAAAGTGGCGGCGGAGCACACGATCACCACCAGACGACGCGCGCAAGAGATCTTTCACCCGTCTAACAATATGAGGTGGAGCACCATCCTGCATAAACATCGTACGTTGCAGCAGGTGTTTATCAGCCAGGCTGGGGATGATGCGATTCTGTAACATATCGGCGTACCTCTCACCCGTCACGGTAGCAGTTACAAAGCCAGAATCACGCATTTCCTCGAAGAAGAAAGGCTCGATAACGGTAGATGTGGTAAATTCAACCCATACCGTGACTTTCTCGTCGTGCAATGGAGTTTCCACGACAGTTGTAGGATTTTCGGTAGCCCAAATTCTGCAGTTGTGGGCGTTGACAGACCCTCGGAGCGTGAAATGAGGTTCGTCGATCCACAACACATTACTCAACCAATCGTCATCTTCCGCCATCTTTTGAAACGCCCACACCGCAAATGCTCTCCGCTTCACTAAATAGCTTTCACGATGCCGATCGGTTTTGTATGGGTAGCATCAGAGGGTACGCCTCAGTGCCAACCAAACAGTAGTGCATGGAATGCCGGTGCGACGTGCGACTGCACGAGCGCTGACTTCCCCGGGCATAGACGAACCCGCTACAGTCTCCATTTCTTTCTGAACTGTCTCAGCAGCATTACGCATTGTGCTCGGTCGGCCACTACGGGGTCTATCGTCCAAACAACCCGTGGATTCGAACTTCGAGATCATTCTCGCCACAGCTGCATCTGTCAACGGACCTTTACCCGTTCGAATCCCCTTCCTATAGCGATAGGATCGTAACGCTGAACTAGCACATTTCCCATTCTGATAATACAGCTTCACTAAAAGCGCCTTTTCAGGTAACGTCAACCTGCTGCGACTACTGACGCGATTGTCATGCGCAGTCACTGACGTTTTGCTGTCCAGCGCCATCTGTCGGACATTTTCTTGTGATTTTTTTTTATGGTTCTAATAAAGCCCCATGTCATTCCAAGCATGTGTGTCAATTTTTACCTCTCTATCTACATTATTCCGTGGTTTATTAAGTTTTCAGACTTATACTGACTTTTTGGTCACCCGGTAGATGGTACAAGCTTAGGTGGACACCCATGAAATCTTTGATTTTTTACCGATTATCGTCAATTTTACTATGCTGATCACGAATATGACATATTTTTCATCAGTTTTGAAACCGTAAAACAACATATTGTCATTTAGTCAAAATGTAACGATACAACAACATAACAATGTGATTGAAACAATAAAACAACATATTCTCATGTAATCGAAATATAACAATGCGTAAAGATCATTCAAGTTACATTGCAGCAAGCTAAATCGCAGCATTCCGATAAACGCGCCTGATGTGATCAATCAAATTGTGAAATGGGTTTGATCCAAAGCGTTGCCGCAATAGAAACTCGACCAGATACTTGGACAGCATATTACGATGAGTACTAAACATGCGCTTGTTTTTCTGTTTTGCTTTCTGCCATACGCTTTCAACATGATTAGTAGTTGCGTGAGTCATTGGATCAGCGAAATGCATTAACAGTCAAATGCTGATAACATAGATTCTGGACTATTATACGCTCCCCACAAATCGAAAACAATAGTGGTCCCAAACCGTACATATTGTTGTAGACTTGTCAGGAAAGTTGCAGCATCTCTTCGAACTACAGGAACGAGGAAGCTTTCTCTGGTCTTAGTGTCGTATCCGCCGAATACCCACTGTTCCGTAACCTTGTGACCTCGATTGTATTTTCGACGGACAAAACAGCTTTCGCCGATCTCAACTGTACGCCCTTGACCGCCTAAAGCAATCGGCTTTTGCACGAAATACTCGTGGAAAATGTCTCTGCAGAACTGTTTCCAATCCACAGCTGTATTAGCCGAGATTTGCAGTTCACGCATCAAAAATTCCTGTTTATAGAGTTCGAAGCTCCAGAAGTAAGCCATTTTGATAATGCATTCGATAGTCAGATGACTACCCGTAAAAAAAGAATCTTTGCGAATTGAAATCTTCTTCCTCCAAATGCATCTTACAGAGCAGCACCAAATACGACCGTCGGCAGATTGCTTGCTTTCTAAGAACATTTTATTTGCACCGCCAAGGCATTGTCCATCTTCACAGAATCTCTCACGTTGTAGCAAACCATGACCGAAGGCCCATTCAATAGCTGAATCACTATCACGACAAACGTCGAACAAATTTACCATACGAAACTCGGTCAAATCAGGGAAAATTCTATAGTTCAATTCTTTTATCTTGGCGGCTCACGCTTGCCCGCCCAGACGCTGGAGATTGCTGCGTTGCGAGTTGCAAACGAGGCACGCGCCAAGAGAAGCAGCGCCATAGTATAGCATAGCTCGCAAACTTACGTTTAGGGGGGAGTGCGCAGTTCATGAAGTAAAGCCACCACGGCAGCATTAACCCTTTCGCTGCTACAGGACGTGCTCGCCTGTGCAGACACATGGTGTTCCGATTACTTTGACACACTTTTCATTAGATTTCACAAAAACTGTTTGACCCAAAAATTTGATTTTTACGCATCTTCTTGACTGATACCTTCCCCCCATAAATGATTTAATTTTGTTTCGATGTTCAACGCAGTTATTGTGCAGCATTAAATGTAGTAAACCATTGCACGAAATTTTGAAGAGTTTGCAGAGGTAAAAAAGTCCATAGCGTATACTTTCCGTATGGTCGATTTTAGTAGCCACAATGTTGAGAATGAAATGTGGACAAGATACCTAAATTTCATATAAAATTTACTGTATAACAATCTCCTTTGATTTAAGTACCAGATGGGTGTCGTATGTAATATTGAGAAATATTCTGTCTTTCGCGACTGTAATAAAAGGTTTATTTACACCGGGCGTGTTTGGCTTTATTTTAAAGCGCTTCAATCAATCAAAAGGAAGTAGACAAAATACATTAAACAAAACTGTGGACTTACACAGTATATTCAAGTCCTAATGTTTTTGTATCAGTGAAGTGCTCTGAACTATGTCAAATATAATTTTTGTGTGTGGCACACACAAACAGCATTTATATGCTAAAACACTCATCAGCCAACACAAACGTTGAATATTGTGTTACCGCAGCACAAAACTACGAAAGGTGACTTGGCAATGGAGGAGACAAAATACTGTCCACTGATGATGCTTCAAAAGAGAAAAACGCGTCTGGTCTAAATAAGACGCTTTATTTATTTATTTAGCATCCAAAAGATCACACATGTGATATAGGATTTGTCATTTGATTACACGTAACATATAGCACATACACATAATAAATGGACAAACATATACAAACAGCAAAAAAAATTGTATACACATAGTACATAAGTAGTGTAAAAGAACTTATTACACAAAAACAAAAGAACGTGCTCATGATAAACAATTATAGATCATGAACTACGCCTTATACACAAAACGTATTACGGATATTTAACTGATTTTTCATCAGTACCATAATTACAAAGTTGAAAACATAATTAAATTAGTTTAAATTAAAAAAAATAAGTACAGGTTTCAATCCACAGTCTGAGACAGGTATTCATTTACACGAGTAGCATTTGTCCATCAAGTATTTTTTTACTTCACGCTTGAAATTATTTTTGCCTTTCAATTCTTTAATTTGAGATGAAAGTGCATTTAAAAACTTTATTCCTAAGTGGCTAACAAGTTTCTGACTTTTAGTTTTTGCTACACAGGGAATGTGGAAGTCTTTACAATGCCTTGTATTGTGATTATGGTAACTTGAGTTGGTTTGGAGATAGCAGTTATTTTTACTGATCATTTCCAGGTATTTAAAATATATATCGATGGTATTGTCACTATCTTTAGTTGTCTGAATAAGGGTCTACAGTGAGTTTGTGGTGGGCTGTGTGTCATGATACGAATAGCTCTTTTTTGTATAATAAAAATGTCATTTAGTCTTGACCTGGTTTTTCCCCAAAAACTTATGCCATAGCTTGCAACTGATTTGAAATAACTAAAGTACACCACTCTAATACATTCCTTGCTACATACCTTGGATATTATTCTTAAGGCAAAACATGCTGAGCTAAGTTTCTAAGTAAGATATACGCTGTGTTCATTCAAGTTTAAATCTAGGCCAATTCGCATTCCCACAAACTTTGTGGTGCACACTTTTTCTGTTTGTTTGCTATCCAGCAGAAGGCCCATATTTTCCCCTTGACACTTGTTTCCATACTGTATAAAGTTTGTTTTCTTTGTATTTAATCTCGGCTTATTTCAATAAAACCATGACAATGTATGAGCATTTTTTCTGCTGTAGTACACAATGATTCTTTTATATCACTAATTATGATACTCGTGCTTATTACAGTTGCAGAAGAGGAATATATTTCATTATCATTGGTAAAACTGCAACTGTGGAACAAAAACGAGAAAGAGAACATGAGTATTATTGAGTATGTGCCTTACCTTTCATTGTTGTCAATCGCTGCGATTGTCATCTGCATCGCTGTAGTCAGTGTCGCAGTCCGAATCATCAGGTCTTAGAGTGATGACGATGGGTTCAAGCAGATTGTCAATTACAATTTCCCTGTCCATGTTCTCCTCCTGTAGCCTTTGTGCGTGCTGAACACATTCAGCCCGTGCTGGAGTAATTCTGTCAAGTGCTTCGTGCAAAAGCCTTTCTGTATCGGCAGTTTTAAATGTCACGTTTCGTTGTGCGACATACCCTTTCACTTGTGCCCAAATTAAATCTATCGGATTGTATTGACAATGATACGGTGGCAAACGCAAAATTGTGTGTCCATGTTCCTGTGCAATACAATCGATTTCATAAACTTTTGCGAGGCTTATGGAGCGCTACAAGATTCAACATTTCAGCACGAGTTTGGTTGGCAGTATGTGGTATATTTTTACTTGCAAGCCACAACATGATACTTGCTTTTTTTGTACTTGTTGTGGGTGTCTTGTCAACAACAGCGGAGTGATAACTCGCATTGTCCATTGCAATCACCGAGTTTGCGGGCAATTAAGGGAGAAACTGATTTCTAAACCACAATTTAAATGTCTCATTTTGGAATGATAATCCCCTGAATTGCTCTTTTTTGCCCGGAACACTAATTTGCTTTCTGGAATGAATCCGGAAACAGAACCAGCGAGAAGCACAATTATTCGTCCACCTTTACCAACTGGTACTTTAAACCCACCCGAGCCATCACTCATTTTCCAACACGCTTTCCTTGTGTGATTTTGGTTTACCCATGTTTCGTCCAAGAAAAAATGTTCGTATTCCCGGATTTTCTCACTTCAATGATACGTCTTAAAAATTGTGCCCTTGAAGCAGCGATATCACTACTTTCCATTAAAAACTGTCTTCCGTCATTTGTATGTACATATTTGATGAATCCAATGTTTTTTCTATTCATTGAAGTCATGCTACCTTTAAAATTTATGGTTTCACGCATTTTCACAGTTATTTATTTATCGTATGATGTGTACATTGATTTACATTTATATACAATATTTTCAGGACTAAAATGTACAATCACAAGTTCGTACAATTTTACAGCTCTATGTCTAGTTCTTCAATCCACTTGACTGCTTCATCCGATGTACGATGAATGTCCATTAAAGTTCCTCTGAAAGTACGATGAGGGCAGTCAGCAACAATGTGATGAATCGTCTGTGAGGGGGCACCACAGTCACAATTTGCAGAGCCAACCCATCCCCATTTGTGCAGTAGATAGCCACATCTGCCTTGTCCAGTTCGAATGCGGTTAATGATCCTCCACTGACGCCTTGGAAGATCAAATCCTTGCGTCTGCTTGGAAGGGTCCTCGACTAGATGTTTATTGGCTACTGAAGACTGATCCCACTGGAGTTTCCATGAACTGTTAATGTTGAAAGCAGATCCTTCAAGGTCGAGTGCTGTGCGCCATGGTGGTTTCCTCGATTTCAAGCGTTGGTGTGTTCCTTGTACAATATCTTGATGGATGGGGAGCTGGGGGTTCTGCTGAATGTTTTTCCACGTCTTTAGGAGAGCTTCTGATCTTCTTAGGGCTGGAGGTGGGATATTGCTTAGAACCGGCAGCCGCAGCGTGTTTGTGCTCCGAATACATCCTGTGATTAATCGCATTGCCTGATTGAGTTGCACGTCTATCTTCTTAGTGTGAACACTGTTGATCCAAGTTGGGCAGCAATATTCAGCAACAGAATATGACAGAGCTAATGCTGTAGATCTCAGGACGTTAGTATTGGCTCCCCATGATGTACCAACAAGCTTCTGAAGAATATTATTTCTAGTTTTAACTTTAGCAGCCACATTTGATAAATGCTGCTTGAAAGACAGAGTTCTATCTAGTGTTAATCCCAGGTACTTTGGTGTACTACAGTATGGCAACACTTGGTCTCTGAATACAACTTCTGGTTTGTAATTTGACTGTCTGTTACGTAGGTGGAATGCAGATATAACTGTTTTCTGAGGATTTAGGTGGAGGCACCATTTCTTGAAATATTTGTCTAAGGCTTCCAGATCAGTGGATAGAATAGTTTCAGCATCAGCAAAGTTGGAGCACTGAGTCACCAGACAAATATCATCAGCATATATGAATTTCCTTGAAGATGTTTCTGGTAAGTCGTGTGTATACAAATTGAAAAGGAGGGGAGCCAGAACAGACCCTTGAGGTAAGCCGTCATTTAGTTTAAACATTCTGCTCCTATCATTATCTGAGTAGATCTGAAAGTACCTATTGCTTAGCATATTGTTGAGTAAGGCCGTGAGTTTACGACATGGGATAACACTCACAAATTTTAAAAGGAGTCCTTCTCGCCAGACAGTGTCATAGGCAGCAGATAGATCCAAAAAGGCAGCCACACTTACTGATTTCTTCTCATACCCATTTTCAATGTGCGTAGTGAGAGATAGTACCTGATCGTTACAACTTCTCCCAGGTCTAAATCCTGCTTGCTCGATAGGAATATGATGGTTGATTGTTTCACAGATTCTGTTGTAGATCAGACGCTCAAGGAGTTTATAAGTGATACTTAAGAGTGCTATTGGACGATAGTTTTCCACTTTTGTGGGATCTTTATTTGGTTTCAGTATGGCTAATATTTTTGATTTCTTCATCAGATGTGGGATGTTTCCAGTTTGCAGGATGTTTGAAAGGAAGTGACCCCTGGGTGGTGCTAAGAAAGCAACAACGATAAGATGAGACCGAACTGTCTGAAAAGACCTCTCGGTCAAAGAATGACGAAGGACATGTGCGGTCCTATTCAGGACCCACAAGCTCGTAGAATTGGACCATCTCTGCGCATCTGTCAACTGAATATCGAAGGGATAAGTCGAGCAAAATGTGAGTATCTTTCCAGGCTCACACAGAAATATGCAGTTGATATCATCGCACTTCAAGAAACGCACACAGCTGATGAACCACAGCTACAGAGTAGGGGGAAAATACCGGGCTTTAAACTGATAGCCTCTAATCACCATCAAAATTATGGCCTTGCAACTTACGTCAAGAATCACATAACAAACTACCAGCTGCTGTCAGAAAATTCTGAAAATGACATTTTTACAACTGCTGTTAAAATTGAAAACCTAACGATAGTTAACGTGTACAAACCCCCAGGGACTAATTGGCCTAATCCTGTTCTACCGTCTCTGCAACATCCAACTATATACCTCGGTGATTTCAACAGTCATCATCACCTGTGGGGATATATGGAGAATGACCTCAACGGTGAAGCGCTTGAGGACTGGATGGAAACTGAAAACCTGAATTTAATTTACGATGCTAAAGATCTGCCTACCTTCCACTCAGCTCGCTGGTCCCAAGGCTATACCCCAGGTCTGTGCTTCACAACTCAGTCTCATAATTCCCTAAATCAAGTACGACGAACTGTGCTCAAGGAATTCCCACATAGTCAACACAGACCTGTTATATTGGAGGTGGGGATGTCTATACCTGTTGTACGATCACATCCTAAACCGAGGTGGAACTTCAAGAAAGCCAACTGGACTGAATTTGCAAAGCAAACAGATTCCAATATCAGATGGATCAAACCAACGTACAACAACTACAGCAGATTTGTTGGGGTTATCAAAGGTGCAGCCAGACGATGGATTCCTAGAGGGTACCGTAAAGAGTATATCCCTGGTTGGAGTTCCGAGAGTGAGGAGTTACTAAAAGAATATGAAGACCATCCTAACTCTGACAATGCAACAAGCCTCCTCCAGTCCCTGGATGATAATCGAAGAAAGATCTGGCATGAAACTGTGGGGTCCCTAGATTACACCCATTCTAGCAGAAAAGCCTGGTCTATCATCAGGAAATTAGACTCTTCAAACCCTACAACAAAAAGATCAAAAAATGCCATCAATTTGAATGACTATGCTAAACACCTTGTGTCAGTTACAAAGAATATAAAGGACAAGCAAGCCAAAAGGGATATCAAACTACAGTTGAACACCAAGAAAAGAGCAGCCCTACAGTCTTCCGAATTCTCTACTCCATTTTCACAGTGATTTTTTTACAGTAGGAAATTCGCCTGTGTTGTACATGTTGAGTACTTCATCTTTGTCGAAATTATCTAAATTGGTTACAGTCCACTCACGAGTGCGGTATTACCCTGGCGATCTGTAAAGTGGTCTTCCACAGGTCTCCGTGGATAATTTTCCTTCATTGGCAATCTGCTGAGCGGTTCTCAAGCTAACGTCTGTCGCTGCGTTCCTGAGATCTAGCGAAGTCTATGATAGGTCTACCGTTTTCTGCTTCGTGCTTGGAAAAAGCATGTATCCTGTAAATTATGTCCCTCGCTTGTTTATGGAGAGTTTGTCCCTTACCACCATCATCAGCCATGACAACTTGCAACAAATGCGATAAAAATTCACCAAATAATACTCAGTGACATTTAACACCCGCACTCGGCAAGTCATTCACAGCAGACCGCTGAACGCTCATTGGCTGTTAACGGATGCGTGACGTCAGGTGCTTAAAACGAACCTTAAATCGATCGCAGTCGTTCATGGTTCCAACTATACAGTGTGTTCATTTTAATTGAAGACATTGAAATATAAATGAAAATCTACACATCGGATCAAACAGATTTATAACTCAAATTTGTTTGTCTCCGAGGGGGACATTCAATGATACCAAATACGACGAATTTGTGGTCAGTTTTGTTATAATTGGATGCCTCTTCCGATATGAAAATTAGTTCATTAGGATTTCATTTGGCTCTGTGTGTCGTTTTCAAGAGATTTCAATGTCCCCAGTTAAAATGAACACCCTTTATAACATAAACAGTGTTTATAAATTGGGAAATATTCCATATTTAACGACTGTAATAAAACTTTTATTTATACTAGTCATTTCGCTTTTTTCTAAAACGTTCTGATTAAAACAAAGTTGGCGAAGTACACAAAACTGAATTGTGGGCGTAATAAAACAGAAACTAAAATATGTTGTCAGTGAGGCGCAGTGTGCAAACAATTTTTTTTGTCACAAAGGACAGCAAATACTTGACAAAATATAGATCAGTCGATGAAAACATCGAATATGATGTTGCCAAAGCTGCGAAGCAAAGAATTGCGTCAATCAAGTGGCTCGGCAACGTACGAGCCGAAATTCTGCTCTAAATAATAGTTTTAATACTGTCGCAAAAGAATATATCTCAATATGAATAGTAAAACAGCAACTGCAGAAGAGAAGATATACAAACAAAACAGATAACGTGAATATTGTAACTCTTCTGGCTTTCCCGGCGAGATCTTGACATGTGGAATAATCGGATCTGCTGCCGGATGTTTGTGTTGCTCTGGCACAATATTTCGGCCACGTAACTCGTTGCCTTCTCCAGGTGCTACCTGAGACTGCCGTGTCGGATTTTTTTGAACTTTTCATTCCCTTCTCAGAGGGAGAAGGGCGGGCTGTTCTAGAGCGTGCGTTTTGTTCTTTTCAGCCATTGGGTGAAGTTGTATGCTGTTGTGGCACAGTTTATTTTTCTCGCTGGGGGTGCAAAAAGGGGGGGAGGCTCTTCCAATTGGGAATTTACAGGGTGTTTCAAAAATGACCGGTATATTTGAAACGGCAATAAAAACTAAACGAGCAGCGATAGAAATACACCGTTTGTTGCAATATGCTTGGGACAACAGTACATTTTCAGGCAGACAAACTTTCGAAATTACAGTAGTTACAATTTTCAACAACAGATGGCGCTGCGGTCTGGGAAACTCTATAGTACGATATTTTCCACATATCCACCATGCGTAGCAATAATATGGCGTAGTCTCTGAATGAAATTACCCGAAACCTTTGACAACGTGTCTGGCGGAATGGCTTCAAATGCAGATGAGATGTACTGCTTCAGCTGTTCAATTGTTTCTGGATTCTGGCGGTACACCTGGTCTTTCAAGTGTCCCCACAGAAAGAAGTCACAGGGGTTCATGTCTGGCGAATAGGGAGGCCAATCCACGCCGCCTCCTGTATGTTTCGGATAGCCCAAAGCAATCACACGCTCATCGAAATATTCATTCAGGAAATTAAAGACGTCGGCCGTGCGATGTGGCCGGGCACCATCTTGCATAAACCACGAGGTGTTCGCAGTGTCGTCTAAGGCAATTTGTACCGCCACAAATTCACGAAGAATGTCCAGATAGCGTGATGCGGTAATCGTTTCGGATCTGAAAAATGGGCCAATGATTCCTTTGGAAGAAATGGCGGCCCAGACCAGTACTTTTTGAGGATGCAGGGACGATGGGACTGCAACATGGGGCTTTTCGGTTCGCCATATGCGCCAGTTCTGTTTATTGACGAAGCCGTCCAGGTAAAAATAAGCTTCGTCAGTAAACCAAATGCTGCCCACATGCATATCGCCGTCATCAATCCTGTGCACTATATCGTTAGCGAATGTCTCTCGTGCAGCAATGGTAGCGGCGCTGAGGGGTTGCCGCATTTGAATTTTGTATGGATAGAGCTGTAAACTCTGGCGCATGAGACGATACGTGGACGTTGGCGTCATTTGGACCGCAGCTGCAACACGGCGAACGGAAACTCGAGGCCGCTGTTGGATCACCTGCTGCACTAGCTGCGCGTTGCCCTTTGTGGTTGCCGTACGCGGTCGCCCTACCTTTCCAGCACGTTCATCCGTCACGTTCCCAGTCCGTTGAAATTTTTCAAACAGATCCTTTATTGTATCGCTTTTCGGTCCTTTGGTTACATTAAACCTCCGTTGAAAACTTCGGCTTGTTGCAACAACACTGTGTTCTAGGCGGTGGAATTCCAACACCAGAAAAATCCTCTGTTCTAAGGAATAAACCAGGTTGTCTACAGCACACTTGCACGTTGTGAACAGCACACGCTTACAGCAGAAAGACGACGTACAGAATGGCGCACCCACAGACTGCGTTGTCTTCTATATCTTTCACATCACTTGCAGCGCCATCTGTTGTTGAAAATTGTACTACTGTAATTTCGAAAGTTAGTCCGCCTGAAAATGTACTGTTGTCCCAAGCATATTGCAACAAACGGTGTATTTCTATCGTTGCTCGTTTAGTTTTTATTGCCGTTTCAAATATACCGGTCATTTTTGAAACACCCTGTATTTGCAGGAGTATGTTGGGGACAGTTCCGGTATTTACCTTAACGGCCAAGGAAAACCTGCAAAACCCGGCCAGAAGTGCTTGTTTTGTCTTCTCTTACTTCATTTGCCGTCCTGCCAGGTTAGCCGCTGGCGGTCCTCCTCTTGCCTTCTTTCACGCTCTTCTCTTTCTCTTCTCGGGCTTCCGCCTTCCTTCTCATGAGCTCCCGATGTAGTAAATTTGGTTTTTTGGTAGGTAGTTTTTTTTTAAGTTTAGGGGGATAGGAACTCGTGAATGAGACTACCCCTGATTTTCGATCCGAAGTGAAATTGCCAAAAGAAAATTTATTTCTATGTGAACAAATTTCTTATAAAGTTCTCTAAGTCGCCAAAAGAAAGTGTTTTAATGCAGTATTGAGAATGTAACTTTTCACGACCGTATCGGACAATATGGGTCAATTTACTACAGAAATAACAACCTTGGATAATTTTTGAGATTTAACAGAGTGAATATGCTTTTAGAATCCCTTTTTACCTAATTTTACAGTAGGCTGTGTAGATCTTGGTTTTCTCTTGATAGCTGCTGGTCAGGCTATTCTCTCCGTTGATTTTCTCCCTCCGATTCTTGAAGTAGGTAGGTATGGAAATGATTTTTTTTTTACTTTTGATCTTGCTGTTTTTCTTATTCATTTATTGCTTGTACTTATTTACGACCGTACGAAGTTGAGTTGCAATGAAATCTTACATTATCGAATCTTCAAACTGTTCAATTTCATTTACAAGAATACATCAGTCACTTGCACTGTTCCTATGAACTGCTCTGCGGGTTATCACAGTAAGAGATCTTAGTTGCAACTGCTGCCGCCATAACATTCCTGGCAGAGGCCCTATTCTGTATCGTTCATACCGATCGGTGTAGTAGATTAGTCTCGGTAGTAAGCTTCTGAGACCTGTTACCGAATGGTTGTCCCACCGATTTTACGACAGTTGTACAGAGATGTTTTGGATTTCAGTGTGGCCCTATCGATCGGTGAGCTGTGGTTTATGTACAACAATAATTTCATAGGCTACAGACAAGATGATGACTCGTCTGTTCTTCACCACATTCACATGCTGTGGAGTCGCATGCAACTCACCACTTTTTCAAGTCTGTCTTCATTTTTCCAACTCCAGAATGCAGTGTTGAGGGTCTTCCATATCGACCAGCTTTCTTCGTGATCTGGTGGGAGGCTTACGGTCGGGATCATCCGCCCTACAAGCTAGTTGGCTGGATCTGGAACGCCATGAATTGACACTGAAGTTGGAAGGTGGTTCAGTGAGGCTTTCAGTTGAATGGAGAAATGTTTTCCTTGACTTGAGCCTTGGTACTGCTTCCTGATACCGGTGTAATGCGTGGGTCTTCAGATACAATGCCTTTGACTTTTCCAATCTGGATGCAGTTAACAATGGATATCTGGAGGTGGGATGCCCGCTAGGCAATAAACTGTATCGAGTGGTGTAGATCTCAGACATCCTGTAGTGAGTCTGCAGGTTTCATTCAAGGCAATATCCACCTGTTTAACATGACTAGATCTGCACCAGACAGGCAAGCATATTCTGCAGCTGAATAACAAAGAGCTACAGCAGAGGTTCTTACGATGCGAGGTTGCGTCCCCCAGGTTGTACCTGATAATTTCCGGAGAATGTTGTTCCTTGCAGATACCTTCCATTTGGTGTTCAAGCAATGTATTCTGTAGATGACTCCAGCAAAATATTTTGGTGTGAAGCTGTGTTCTAATTGCTTACTTTCCCAGAATACCTGCAATTTCCTTGCTGCATTGGCTTCAGCTGGTTGTCTTGATAATGGCCAATTAGAATTTCTAGAGCATGGGAGAGCTTCTCTTCAACATGTTCAAAAGATGTTCCTCGAACTGCTAAAGCAACATCATCAGCGTAAATAAATCTTTGTCCCTCGCGGGCAGTGCTGATCATTTGTGTAGATGTTAAAAAGTATAGGAGCTAGCACACTCCCTTGTGGAAGGCCATTCTTTACATACCTTCATCTGCTCCACTGACCTTGAAATTCTACAAAAAGCCTTCTGTTCTGAAAAAAGCACTCAGTCATTTGGGTGGGTTTGTAATCCCCAGTTATATTAGGCACATTATTTGGCAATGTATGGTGGTTAACAGTATCGTAGGCTGATGTCAAGTCAATAAAAGCTACGCCAGTGACACTGTTGTTTTTGTAGCTGCCTTCTACAAAATTGTGTTAGGTGAAGTACGGCTTCTCCCTGTTCGAAATTCAGTGACAATAATAATACAAGTGGCAAAATTGTACATATAAATAATGCAAGTCACTTTTTGAAATAATAAAAGTCGTAATTTAAATATACACACTCTCAAATTTGCATTGATCGCAACACCTACCTTAACAACATACTAAGCGAATGTCTTTTGAAAACAACTTTAATTAGTGTATAATATATCATAACAAAATGGGCTCTTTTGGTCAGTTCCATTACAACTTCACTCTGGTGTGTGAGGAAGAATGCATTTGGCACTCTCAGCCAGTTCCAGTGGGAGTTGTTATATCATGTCTCCATAACAAACTTCCTTGCATTGTGAGTAAACTGAGTGGTATAACTTAAAAACTAAAATTTTTTACTTACCTTGTTAGACTACTTGGGCCCTCAGCACCTCATTTATAACTAAATCAATTGGATGCAGCAGTGGTTCAATTCATGGAGATATGTATAAAGAACAGAGAGGTTAACCAAGAAAACAACATGTCAGGTTCTTTTATTCCACTAATGCAGATTGTCACTGTGTAATAAATAAAATAAAACAAACACGAAATGGTTTGCAGGACAGTTGAATCTACATGATAGGCTCTCTCAAAATGTATCTGATGTAAACTATAACGGAATATGTATCGAGGACATACTTCCAAAACAAATAAATAAAATAAAATGAAAGTACAATAAAAGAAATAAAAACAACCAAACCTACATAGACACAGTAGTTTTGCAACACTGGAACACAGCATTATTGCTTTTAAAACTTGAGGGTGGCGATTCTTCTGGAAAACCTGGAATTCTCAGGGAGTTTCATAAAAACTCGGGGAATTCTGCTTTTCTAGCCTAGCATTGACATTTAATTTTATAAATCACAAATTTTAAAATACTCAATACCACAAAGTATGTTAATGATATGAATATTATTGATGTTTAAAAACTGCAGTCAACCCCCCATTCTTGACACCCTCTTCTTCCTCACACGTGGAATTATCAGGGAATTTTTTTTTTCCAAGTTAGAGCAGCCATCCTCTTCATATCTACAGTAAGACTACGAAAATTAATAGTATTTGGTAGGTGAGTCATATGAACTCTTCATTCTTCAACATACATTATAGTGGGGAAATCGACTCCCCCTCCCCAATTTCTCTCTCTCTAGATCAATATGAGAAGACACTTTGCCCCATTGCAAGCTTCGGAAATGTTACATTCAAGTAACTATATTTACTTAATCCATTTTGTTATCAAAACTTAACCCAATCCCCTTACAATGAATTCGTTTCTTATTATTATTATTATTATTATTATTATTATTATTATTATTAGTCGTAAAGCTCCCAACATGGAAGACGCTAAGTAAAGATGGTTCACTTCTGGGGCTTCTTATTCTTCTTGTTTGCCCACCAGGTCTTCATTCTTTGCGAGAATTCAGCTTTTCTTTCTTCGCTCCATTTCGTTCCAGTTCTCGGCGCTTTTGTCTCTGGTTTGACCTCCCATTTGTCAACTTTAAGTTTGAAATTGTTTCTTTTGTTCATGTCTTCAGCAGTAATGTTGGCTAATTCCAGATCTTTCTTTACATTTTTGATCCATTCTCCTCCATTAACAAGGGATGCTACGTATCTTACTATTTTTTTTTGTAAGTCTGTGATCGGGAAGTCTCATTATGTGGCCATAGAATTTTAGACGCCTCTTCCTCATGTCTATCTCTATGTTAGAATATTCTTCAATTTTAGAATTTTTCTGTAATCTATACCCCTCTTTGGTCCATCTTGGTCCCAGAATTTTCCTAATGATTTTCCTTTCCTCTTTCTTCAGGTTTTCCATATCTGTTTTCCTTTTAAGTGTCAAGGTTTCACTGGCATATAGCATTATTGGTTTAATTACCGACTTATAATGTTTAATTTTTGTATTTATAGATAGACATTTTTTATTGTAAAAGTTTTGGACCAGCCCTAGACCCCTACGAGCTTTTAATATTCTTTCTTGTTGTTTTTTCAGAAATTATCTCTCCTAAATATTTAAAGTATGGTACCCTCTTAATTTCTCCATATTTGGTTTGTAACTTAGAAATTTCTAGATTTGTTGTTGTAAACACCGTTTTCTCAAAAGATATTTGTAGGCCAACTTTTCCTGCACACTCTTTTAAGGTTTCTATCTGTTTGACTGCCATTTCACTAGAATCTGCCATTATTGCAAGATCGTCTGCGTAGGCTAAGTAGGGGATTTGTAGGTCATCTTTTTTGGTTCCCAGTGATATTGGTTTCCAGTACTTTTCTTTTTTGAGTTCTTTTTCCCATTCTGCCATGACTCTATCCAGAACCAAGTTAAATAACAGAGGTGATAATCCATCACCTTGTCTAACCCCAGTTTTTATCTCAAATGATTTTGAAAGTTTTCCCATGAATTTCACTTTGCATTTTGTATTTGTTAATGTCTGCTCTATGATGATCCGTGTCTTCTTATCCAGTCCTTGTTCTTCAAGAATCTTAAATATTGTGGGTCTGTGAATTGAATCATATGCCTTTTTAAAGTCGACAAAGACATATACTGTAGGCTTCCTTCGCATTAGTCTCATCCTTGTAATCAATTTCAAGTTTAAAATTTGTTCTGGACATGATCTGTTTGGTCTGAAACCAGCTTGGAAATCTGAGATTTTGGGTTCTAGCAGTTTTTGTGTTCTTTCAAGAAGACAAGCTGATAATATCTTGTATGTGACGGCAAGTAAGGAGATTCCTCTATAGTTGTTCACATCCGATTTATCCCCTTTTTTATGTAACGGATGTATTAGGGCACATTTCCAATCTTCTGGGATTTCTTCAGTAACCCATATGTTTTGAATAATTTTAACTAGCTCATTTCTTGAGTTAGGCCCTAGACTTTTGAGAAATTTGGCTACAATTCCATCTTCTCCTGATGCTTTGTTATTTTTGAGTTTGTTTATGTGTTTGATAATTTCTTCTTCAGTTGGCGGTACAGAGTCTTGCTGTTGCGGGGCTTTAGTGCTGGATATTGGAAGAGCTTCTGTTGGTTCTGGACAGTTTAGTAGCGTTTCAAAATATTTGGCTAATTCTTCACAGTTTTCTTCGTCGCTTAGTGCCAGATTCCCATCTGATTTCCGAAAACAGACATTTTGAGGGATATACCCTTTAATTTGGTTTGCAAAAGTTTTGTAGAATCCATGCGTATTATAATTTTTAAAATCTGCTTCTATTGATTCCAGTTGCTGAGTTACATACTTTCTCTTCTCTTGTCTAATAAGTTTATTTGAAAGTTTCCGTGTTTCTAAAAAGTTTTGAAGAGTTTTCTCATTTTTATTTGAACTGTACTTCGCAAAGGCTTCTGTACGATCTTGAATTGCCTTTTCGCATTCCATATTCCACCATGGATGCAAATTCATTAAGTTTTTATTTACTCCATCAAATGAAATAAGCATATTATTATTATTATTATTATTGTTATTATTATTATTATTATTGTTATTATTATTATTATTACACTGGGCAACAAAAAAAGATTTTTTAAAAAAGTCTAGGGTTTTCCCGCTGAATTAGACTAATTTTGATGCTCTGAGTCCGAAAATGACCTTGGTTTTGTTCTATCAGGTCAGGATTTTTTGCTACAGAAATTTTTAAAAATCGATTTTTCGTACAAAAACAAATTTCTTTGTATCATCTGCTGAGAAACCCCGGAAGATTTTTTCCGTTTTCCTCAAGAAATAAAAATGAACGTATGCAAATTCATTAAGTTTTTATTTACTCCATCAAATGAAATAAGCATATTTATCATAATATTAGTATAACAATGAGCGTTACGTGACACGAAAGTTCAGAGTTCACGGCATGAATCGGCGTTTCTTCGATTCCCGTTTGTGAGCAGCTGCTGGGTTGTCTCTCTTCAGCATCCAGCAGTAGTCCGCCATCATGACTGCGTCCCACCTCCCCTGGTACCTATCCTCCATTTGGCGCATGTCCTGATGGAACCTTTCTCCCTGCTCGTCGCTCATCGCCCCAAGGTTTTCAGGAAACTTCTCCATGTGTGAGTACAGGAAGTGCATATTTATACTCACAAACACCTGAGCTTTTGAAAGGCCTCTATCATGCTGCTGATGAGTCTGGCGTGGTTTGCTGCCTTCGTGTTCGCCAGGAAGTTGTTCACCACCTGCACAAACGATTTCCACGCGGCGCACTCTAACGTGTTCATGGAGTTTTCGAACTCTGTGTCCTTTATGAGCTGCCGTATCTGTGGCCCATCGAAAATGCCGGCCTTCAGCTTCTCAATGGTCAGTCGCAGAAAGGCTCGGCACAGGTAGTGGAAGTACCTCCCATCCTTGTCCAGAGCACGCGTGAACTGTTTCATTAACCCAAGCTTCATGTGTAGCGGTGGGATCAATATCTTCTCCCGGTCAACAAGAGGTTCGTTTATGATGTTTCTCGCACCAGGTACTAACTGCTCTCGTGGCGGCCACACTTTCTTTACATAGTGCTGGGCTCTGTCTCGACTGTCCCACATACATATAAAGCATGGGTATTTCGTGAACCCGGACTGCTGACCAAGTAGAAAGTTCACCATCTTGAAGTCGACGCAGATGATCCATTGGTGCTGCTCATATTGGATTTTGTCGAGCACGTGCTTCACTACTTCATATTTCTCTACGACAGTTGTGGAGTGAGCAAGAAGGATTGAGGCGAACTCGTTCCCGTTGTGGAGGAGCACACACTTCAAAGAGCGCTTGCAGCTGTCAATAAAGAGTCGCCAATCTCTAGGATCGTATGTAGGAGCCCCGAGTTTAACAAGAAGACCGGCGACATCTCGGCAGTACACTAGGTCTTCCTCCTGGCAGAAGTAGCCCATGTAGTCCTCATGCCTTCTACGAAAGAAAGTGATACGTGCGTCCTCGCCAAGTAGATTTTTCTCTTTGAGTCTGGAGGCCAACAGCTCGGATGAAGTCTTCGACAAGCTGAGATCCCGAACAAGATCATTAAGCTCACATTGTGAAAAGAGCTGACGACCATCTTGTGCTTCATACTCCTCGTCTGCTATATATCCTCCCTCATCTGCAGTGGTGGCCTCGTCGTCGATGTTAGGAAGCTCTGTGAACGCTGGTACAGGAATTTCTTCGCAGTGAGCAACTGGACGGCGGGCAGATGGAAGGTCGGGGTACTGGAGGCTGTGCCGATTCTTCCGGTTGATGCCAGTAGTGTTGATGGCGCAGAAGTAACAATCCGATGCATGGTCAAAGGGCTCCCTCCAAACCATCGGAATCCCAAACTTCAGTGAAGTTTTCGTGCCCTTCGTCCACCGCCGGAGGTATTCCATGCACTTCTTGCAGACCGTGTGCGGTGCCCAGGGCTTATCTTGGTCACCCAGCTTGACTTCAAAGCAAGCCTGGTAGGCGTTCTTCACAAATGCCGTGATGTTCTTCCTGTCCACTGAAAGCGTGTATTCTCCGCAGATGTAGCAGAAAACGTCTGGATTATTCATGCGTGAACGTCGCGCAGAAGCCATATCAATCTGAAATAGTAATAGAAATATGCAGTTGACTGTCAGACAATAAAAATTAGAATAAATTTTATACTATAGTAAGAAAAAAAGGCATCTATTGGAATGATTAACTGTTACAATCTTAAAGGCTTCTTTTGTTTTCATATGTCCTGAATAATCCCCTTAAAACTCCTAATATTAGCATATTGAAGCCTATAAAAAGGCTTACATTTCAGGGAAAAATGGTCATGTAGGCCTATGGCTGTATCTCAAAAAGTTGACCTGATAGAGCAAAGGGTCATTCCATGCCAAGTGGTCTAAACCTTCCCACCATCATGTCTCCAATTTTCTTCAAATTTTATCTGTAGCACTAGTCAAGTGCTAAATTAAGTTTCTCAAGATTTCAAGCCTCTAGCTGCAATACTTGCTGATCTACACCCCCTTGTCTGAAGGGTAGTAAGTTCGCATGCGCGCGACATCAGACAAAATGCCATTTTTGGGGTCTCATAAAATTGAAACCAATTCATAAGAATGGTTAGTAAGATGAGACCCTGTACAGTTTTTTGTGCTGATTCAAACGAAATTAATTATAAGATTACTGATGCAAAATCCGGTCAAACAAGTCGACTCAAAGTGTACCCCTAATTCTGTCGTGACTTAATGCGACAAATTTTGACCAATATTCAGACTGCAATAATTTCCTTGCAGATAAAGATATGGACTTGAACTTTTTACCAAGTCTTATCTTTGTGCTGGACATAATACAGCTGGATTTCCAACTACCCAGGCTTTATAGTCGCCTTGCAAAATCTCTTCAAATTTGGCAGTGTCAGCGCAAATGGCTTTATTTACCAAAGTTCAAAGCCCATTACTACAAAATAGTCAGCCTGGATTTAATTGTGAATAGTATCATCTGAAAGAGAAACTCTTGCTCTACGAGATGGATATATTTTTCTTTTGCAACGCTTCCATTAAGTGCTTATTTACTCAGGTCAAAGTATCTTATATTTTGTGTGCGCAGTGCCCTGCGTTGGTCCATGATGGCTGAGCCATTACTGGTTATCACAATAAAACCAGCATCCCCATCGCCATAGGGGCCACGCCCGATAGCCATGCAGTAACAGCCACGGGTGGGTATCTTTACTGCAGGTTCCCAAGCCTGATTACAGGGTGTCTTTACCACAGGATCCCAAGCCTGATTGTGGGTTTCTTTATGCAGGTTCCCAAGCCTGTCTTCCTCAGTTACTTCATCATTCTGGAAGCATCGTTGATTTGCAAGAGAATGCTTTCAGGAAAACTGTATTGCCGACCAGATGATGTCACTGATGGAGCTGGAATAACACCAATGATAAGTTGTTCTGGAATCCAGCAAGTATCACGTCTTAAGGGCCAATAAAATGAACTTGCAGGACCATGAGGATGCATAAAGCTTATGAAAGCATCTTTCTGTTCGACTGAGATTTCAACGATGTTTCCAATCCACCATTTCTTTTCATAAATGCAAGCAACATACTGCCCAGGCTGAAGATCCATGACTTGAACTACTACTTCAGCAGCACTAATTTTGGCCAAAAAAGATGTCGCATCATTAGAAACTCTACTGACCTTAATTGTCGTCATATCAATGGGCAAAAAATGGTGGTTTTCTCTTGTGCCAGCTAGAGTGTGCCCTTGCAGGAATCTTTCTTCTTGAGAAGCTTTTTCTTCTTCAACTTCCTCTTTGCTGATGAAAAAGAATTTGATTCCATTGATATTATCATTGCAGAAGTTGAAAAGATCTTTGGGTGTTAGAATCTGGTTTTCATATGGACGTTGCAAACTTGCTCTTGCTGCCAACCGTTTTGTTGTGCCTCCAATGCCATCACAAGGCGACTTTCCATGGCTTGTTCCAAAGAAATTCCATTCTGCTGTTATTTCAAAATCTTCTTTGTGATAGCATAAGTTGAGAAAATTCTTGAAATTCTTATATTGTGCAGCTGAACCATCACTGAAGTAGTGGATGTGGCTTATTTTGGAAAATTGCATCTTCAGGTAATTGATTACTTTTCCAATGTAAACATGGACA
Source organism: Schistocerca americana (assembly GCF_021461395.2). Taxonomy (NCBI): domain Eukaryota; kingdom Metazoa; phylum Arthropoda; class Insecta; order Orthoptera; family Acrididae; genus Schistocerca; species Schistocerca americana. The sequence continues at coordinate 145,787,985 of NC_060129.1, read as the reverse complement.
GTAATCGTATCGTGTCGAAGGCAGTCACTAATAACACAAAGATTCACACATTGCACCTCTTCGTTTTCACAGTAGTAGACTACAAATGGATGAACTGTTGCTTGACTGTTTTCCCAGTGAAAGCCTTGCACTGCATCTTGAACAATAAATGAATAGTTTTCAGCAAAATCCATTAGTATTATGAATTCGCCTTCTTTCAAATCAGTTTTGAGAGCTTTCAGGTGCTGGCTTTGATGCTTGGCAATGTAGTGATGACAAGACAGGTTCCAAATTTTTGCTGCAATATCTTCAACATACTCTTCTGTTGAAAGCTGCTTTGTTTCTAAAGTATCCCTGTCGGTATGAATCCATTGTTTGTACTCAATCAGTTCTTCAGGGTCATTATCTTCAAAATATGTTGCAATAACTGCTTCTACACCTTCTGGACCAGGGCAGTTTTCACAACGATGAAGCATACAATCCTTGTTTTCCAAGCTGCAAACAGCTTTGCTAAGAATTTCCTTGTAGTCTTCATTGATTGATGCACCAGTGAGCATAAGCTTGACATTTTGGTGTATTGTACAGACACAAACTGAGTGCATTCCAGCAGAGCCAACTGTAACACACCATTTTGGTCTAAGCTCGCAAAACTTTGAGAAGCCAATTTCTGGTCCATTTTGCTTCTGATAAGACACGTACATTTCCTTCAAATTGCAAAGCAACAACCGCTTTTGCTTGTACACCTTTGTTCCTGAAATTCTCACAGGCACACAGTCTTTCTTCCCTGGACAAAGTCTGCTGAATTCGTCATCTTGAAAAAAGTCATGTACTTTCTGAACAACTTCATCTGAAAGCTTCCTTCCTTGCCGATTTGCTGGAAAAGCTAGAACACCTTGCTCATTCTTCAGTTTTCTCGCTTGCTTTACCATTCTTTCTGATACATTAAATGCTGTTGTCGTATCTTTAATTGTCCAGCTTCTTGGAACCAAGGTCAATATTTGAACTTTTGTCCTACGATTTGACACTTTACATTTTTCTTTCAACTCTTCTATAAGATTATCAAGATCTGCACAATTATTGCATGGGCGACTTTTACTTGAACTTGGCTGTTCATCGTAATTGATTCCTACAGCAGCAGCAATTTGATTCCCAATTAAACTTTGTGCATCCAAGATCTTTCTTTTTGCATAGCTTTGCTTATCTCTTTTACTTAGTTGTCTTCTTTTCAATGGTGAAGCACCAATAAATGATAAACTTTTGTTGATGGCTGGTTCAGTTTCATCCGTTGTGAAATCTTGTTCAGATTGGGTTGATAGTGATGATGAATCTTCTAGCTTTTGGTTCAGTGCCGACATGCAGCGAGGGCAAAGCTTCTGACCAGGTTTTATATCAATCACTTCTTTTTTCTTTAACAGGCAAAGTTTGGCAGCTGTTTCATTATCAAGCAGTCTAAGTCCAGCTTTTACATTGTGATTCCTCTTCTTGAATGGATTGCAACATTTCTTTTGCATCGCTTGATATTCATGTAGGAAGAGGGCTTCATGGTGGAAGCAAATGATGGAATTTTCGTCAAGTTTGGCTTCTGAACGCGAAACAAGCAATTTCTGGTCACATTCTGTGAAATCACTAAACGCTTTGAATCCAGTCTTCTTAGCATAGAAGATAACATGGCACTTCGATGCAGCAGCATCTTTTCCAATTGAACAGGGGGCCAACGATTCTTCTTCTTCATTAACTTCTGACATCTCTCACTGGCCAATCACTGAATAAAACACGAATGAAATATCCAATTATATCAGTAATTCTAAGCGACTATTAAGATTCAAATTCCTAGAAATGAAGAAAAATTAGTGCATCGCGCATACAAAATATAACAACTTTGATGTGAGTTAATGAGTACTTAATGGTCGCGTTGCAAAAAAAAACAAATGTCAGTCTTGTAGAGCAAGAGTTTCTCTTTTAGGTGATACTATTCACAAGCAGATTCAGGCCAACTATTTTTTAGTAATTGGCTTGAAACTTTGGTAAATTTTACCGTTTGTGCTGACACTGCCTAATTTGAAGAGATACTGCAGGGCGACCATATGGCCTGGATCATTGCAAATCCGGCTGCATTATGTCTAGCACAAGCATGAAGCTTGGCCAAAAGTTCAAGTCCATATCTTCAACTGCAAGGAAATCATTGCAGTCTTAATATTGGTCAAAATTTGTCGCGTTGTGTCACGACAAATTTTGAAGTATACTTTGAGTCGAGTTATTTGACCGGGGTTTGCATGAGTAATGTTATACATAATTTCGTTGGAATCAGCAAAAAAAACTGTACAGGGTCGCATCTTACTAACCATTCTTATGAATTAGTTTCGATTTTATTAGACTCCAAATATGACATTTTTTTATGTTGCATGCACACGGACTAAGTACACTTCAGACAAGGGGGTCTAGATCAGCAGCTATTGCAGCTAGAGGCCTGAAATCTTGGGAAACTTACTTCAACACTTGACTAAAGCTACAGTTAAAATTTGACGAAAATTGGAGACCATGATGGTGGGAACTTTTTTCAGTTTTAGACCACTTGGTGTGGAATGACCCCAAAATCAATGTGATATTCGGACTCAGAACACCAAAATTAGTCTAAATCAGCTGAGAAACCCATATTTCTTGCGCTTCTGGGAAGTCTTCTTTCTCTCAGTCCACACTTCTTTCATTCTTGCGCTGAATGCGGCTTTTCTCTCTTCAGATCATTTAGTTCCACAAGTCTTCTTAATTTTCACACCGAAACCCGTGAATGAATTCTGTTTTTTTCTAAAAAGATTTCTGTTAAATATTGTTTCCTCATCTATGTCCATTTCTTTTAGATCTCTTTCTGTGTTAATAAACCATAAATTTTTATTTTTTAGATTTGCGATGTACGAAAATATTTGTTTTGTAAGCCTATTCGGGTTCATCCTCATGATGTGAGCATAAAAGGAGCATCTTCTTTTTCTAATTTCGTCTGTAATTTTGCTGCACTTCGTATACACTTCTTTGTTGCTTTTTAGTCTGTATACAGGCTTGCCTTGATCATCTGTTATTTTCCTGTGTCCAAGAATTGTCCTCACAATTCTTCTTTCACGATTTTCTATCTGTTCTGCGTATGTAAAATTTGCCAGTGTTTCTGATGCATATAGTATCTGCGGTCTAATGACAGTCTGGTAGTTGAGTTTAATGTTTTTGGATATACATTTTTTTTGAATACATTTGTCTGCAGTAGTGAGTTGCTGTCTCTAGTTTTTGTATTCTAGCCCTGCGGGCTGCATGACCTTTTGCCACAGGCTGAATTAGTTCACCAAGATATTTAAAATGTTTAGATACCGGTATTTTCCCGTATTTCGTAGTTTTGATATTTGTAATGATTTCTGTCTTTTCAAATGAAATTTGCAAGTCTGCTTTTTCAACAGTTTCTTTAAGTAATTATATTTGTTTTATTGTGTCTTTTTGTGTGTAAGCTAAACAGGCGAGATCATTAGCGAAGGCAAAACAGTTGGTTTCAATGGTTTTGTAGCACTTCCCTCCAATTTGGACTTCGTCAACTCCATGTTTTTGCGTGAGTTTTCTCCATTCTGCTATGACTTCATCCAGAACACAGTTGAAGAGTACCGGGGACAGCGCATCTCCTTGTCTGACGCCGGTTTTGACCTCGAAATGCCGTGAAATTTCTCCTTGGAATTTTACTTTTGATGTTGTATTTGTTAATGTTTCTTTGATTATGGTGATTGTTGTTTCATCTATTTCATATTCTCGAAGTGTTTTGATGAGTGTGTCCCTATCGATTGAGTCATAAGCTTTTTTGAAATCAATGAATGTTATGAAATATTTCTTGCTCCTTGTAGATAAATAGTTCATTGTTGTTTTGAGGTTAAAAATTTGTTCGGCGCAGGATCTTCCTGGACTGAAGCCAGCTTGATATTCTCCAAGCTTTCCCTCTATAATTGGTGATACACGATTGAGCAGGGCTTTTGATAGAATTTTGTATGGGACTGGGAGAAGCGATATTCCACGATACTTGTTAACATCCCTTTTGTCACCTTTTTTAAACAAAGGGTAAATTAGGGCAGTTTTCCAGTGATTTGGGATTTTCTTGGTTTCCCATACTTGTTCAAGTTCTTTGTGTAGTGCTTCTACTTATGTTTCTCCCCCAAGCTTGAGCATTTCTGCTGTAATTGTGTCTTCTCCACATGCTTTCCTGTTTTTGAGATTTTTGATTGTTTGTGATTTCCTCTCGTGTCGGAGGTGTTGAATGCGTTGGTAATGTTTCTGGTTGCGTAAAACTGAGAGTCTGGATGGGTGTTTGGCAGTTTAGGAGTGTCTCAAAATATTCAGCCAGGATTTCACAGTTTTCAGTATTGTTGGTGGCGAGAGTCTTACTATTTCTCATAAGGTTTAGGCAAGGGGACTGGTATCCTCGGAGTTTCTGGTTGAATGTTTTGTACCAAGCTGCCGTGTTGCATTTCTTGAAATTCTCTTCGATTGAGTCCAGTTGTTGTTTTTCATATTCTCTCTTGGTGTTGCGAATAGTTTTCGAGGCATTCTTTCTGGCTTGCTTAAATTCATCAAAGTTGTTTTCAGTTTTATGTGAGTTCCACTTTTTCCAGGCTTTAAGTCTCTCATGCAGAACTTCATTACAGTTGCTGTCCCACCACGGGTGTCTCGGTTTGCTCTTTTTTGGAAAGGTTGTTTCTGTTGCCTCAATCAAGTTGCTCTGAAATTCTTGGAGGTTTTGTGAAGGGGAGAATGTCTTTAGTTTTTTCTGAAAATCCTTGAGGTTAGAGTTGGACTTAAGGTTGTAATTTCTCAGGGCTCTAAGATCAAAATTTATTTTATTTCTGTTTGTTTTGTGGGATCAGTTTAGTTTTTATTTTCGTGAGATAGTGATTGGAGTCGAGGTTTAGAGATTTTCGGACACGTGTGTTCAATATTTCTTTTATTTATTTATTTTCGTTTGACATCGTCACTGAAAATGTGAACTAATTTACATGTGTAAATGTCCAACTGTTGCCAGTCATTAGATTACAATAGTTTTCAATGAAAGGTAATCTAAACAGGAAACAAAATAGCTTCATACATCGAAAATAATGCTGAGCTTAAACTTTTTTAAACATGCACATTATTCCCCTCGTGCAACTGAAAGGAGAAAGTTTATTAGATAAAACAAAATTATTTGGTAACACAAGTATCTCTCTCTTGCCTCTTCTTCTGTTCCCCACCCCCCTCCCCCAACGTGTACAATCGCAAGATATTTCATTAACATTCGGTGCCCCCCCCCCCCCCCCCCCAATAGTCAACCAGGATACCTAAAGAAGAGCACCAATATGTTCACAGTTTCTTGTAAAAGCAACCCAGTACAAATGTAACTTCCTCAGATTTACAAGTAAGGTAAAGAAGCAAGAATTCTGTTGGTGCTGGACCATGAAGTTGTTTTTGTATGTCAATCCTTAAAACAGGTGGAAATTTAAGGTCAAGAGTACACTATTTGTTAAGAAGTGTAATGAATTGCACAATTAATTGATTGCAGAAATCTCTCAGAACAATGTGTTTTGGTCAACTTCCGCCAACAGTTCCACATTTTCCTGTGTCAGAGAGGGAGACACCACCATTATGACTATAATAAAAATAGTCCCAGGTGCTAACACTTCATTTACATTTTTGACATACAACTCTTTCACTAATAAGAAAGACTAGCTATGAAACCCGCTATGCATGTGACACATTTTCAGATCCCTCAGTGATAAAGGGAGTGTAGAATATACACTGACTGTGCAACAAACTAAAAGTTAACTGAGATTCAAGTACAGCAGTAAATGCTTTGCTAAGAAATGTTATGAATTATGGATTTCACTGGTTGCACAAGTCACTGTATACAAAATATGTTGCTCACTTATCAACTGAAGTGTTGTGTTTTCTTGGTAAGAGGAGAAACACACTACCATTATGAATGTAATGGAAAAGAAAACAGTCTTATGTGATAACACTTCAGAATGTACACAATAAAAATTAAAATTTCACATCTTGCAGTGTAATGGAGAAACTTTATAAGCCAACACAATGTTAAGAAATAAAACAAATCTCTGTTCCTTTCATTCTCCCTTCTGCCGCAATGTGTACAGAGACAAGCAAATTCATTTCATTAACTTCCAAATACCATAGATCAACCAAAAAACCTTCAGAAGAGCCTGATTGTGGCCATAGTGTGTTGCAGAAGCAACACAGTATACACTAACTGCCTTATAAAACGTATTAATAATGTATAAACATCAGCAGCTCTGTTGATGATGGACTATGAAATTTAAGCATGGCAATATATGCTTTGACAATATGAATTGCACACTGTGCTGCTTGTGTAAACCACTTGAGCAGTATGTGTTGAACACTTATGGTGTAGTACAGCATAAGTTTCATTTTCTTGTCTGGGAGGACCATAATCATTACTGTAAAACAGAAGCAGAAATTTGTTTGTCCTAGTACTTCAAATAAATTTCAACTTTTGACCTACCACTCTTGTACAAATATTTAACATAATCTTCTATCCATGTATGACATTTTCAGCGCCCTGAGTAGTAAGAGTTAAGAAAAAAATTAAAAGCAATTTCCTTTTGTTTTAATAATAAAAATGTAAGTACATTCGTATATTTCTTAACTTAAAGTCCGTACTTTCCTCTTCTTTTTAGCAATACAACAATCATTAATTTTCCTCATATAATCATTGAGGAGAATATTTGTAGAAACAAGTAACAGCTCACTTAGTACTCTATCTTTAGAATGTCCTTTTTTATAAGCGAAGTGTAATAGAAAGAAACCTAATGTGTTTACCCTGTTAGTTGTCAAATTAATTACAAACTATCTCTGATTGCTGTGTCTCAGGAATTCAGTCTCTCTGCTACATTCAATTAGCTTATATACTGTAATGTAGTTGTACATGACAGCATTCACTATATCCAAGTGTGGGTACAGCAGGTCTCCCCTGTCCATAGCTGCTATTGAAGTATTATTACAAGCACTGTCTTCAGGCAATGCTTCCCTGTCCAAAACCATGACTGGGGCACAAAATTCACACTTGAGTCTCTTTAGAGCAACCCGAGTACGGTATCCACATAAATATGTAAGAAGAGGAAGCAGTTTCTCCGCCTCCTTTACATCTGTAGGTGAATATTCAATATGGATTGTGTCACTAACAGTAGATGTAGATGATCCAGTAGTAGTTTCCAGATCAGCTAGAAATGTAGGGGGATTTTTTTGATCAGTATTTGCAAGAGAAACAGTTACATTCCCAAAGAAACTGGATTGCAATGGAAGGAGGTTATTTGTTAAGGTTGGGGGTTGGTTGTCCCCAAAAAGAGCTTCAAATGACTGACGTCATCTCACTGGCACTAATAAACGCGAGAACGCGATCGGCTGAGTGCGTGTCATCTGTTAAAATGGAAGATATATCAGGCGACAGCTGTAGACGGGCGCGTAACAGAGTAAAATAGGGGCAGTAGAGTAAAAGGTGTCTCACCGTCCACAGCTGAGAGCAGTGGGGACAGAGTGTGGGAGGATCGCTGCTTAAAAGATGTCGATGGCTAAAAAGACAGTGCCCTATCCAGAGTCTAGTTAAAATTACCTCCTCCCGACGATGAGTTAGGAATGGAAGAAGGTGTTGAAGTCTTACCTTACATTCAGTTTCAAAGACTTGTCTTAACGATACTAAGTATTGTGAACCTGCAAATGTTCTGCAATGGCCGAACCTTGCCTCAAGAGCATCTGTCTGTATTTATTTATTTATTTAGCATCCGTGTCATTGTAAAACTATATTGGACTTGTCATTCATAGAAATTAACAATATAGAATATACAAAATGAAATTGTCTATAGCTGGATTTGTCATACGCAGAAATTAAAATATAGAATGTACAAAATGCAATTGTCTTAAGTTCCAATTTAAAATTTGTATTGCCCTTTAAATCTTTAATGTACTGGTGCAGTGCATTATAGAGCTTGATGCCCATGTGGCTTACATGCTTCGGAGTTCTTGTTGTTCTTACTTGAACTATGTGGAGATCATTCTTGTTCCTTGTGTTACAGTTGTGACAGTCTGCATTTGTGTGGAGATTGCTTAGATTAGCTTTGGTTAAGAGTACACATTTAAGTATATAGACTGATGGCAGAGTAAGTATTCCTAACTTATTTTACCTGGCAAAAAGTACTTGAAGCCAAGTTCATTAATACAGTACTTGGCCATTTCAATTAGACCATGAGTTGTGTTTGATAGTGCCCAGTGGGTGTCTCATGTAAGGCAGTTGTACTTTAACACTATCTGGTCCCAAACATTTAGCCAGTTCAAAAACTTATTCTGAAAGAAGAAATTATACTCTTTTTCCGGTCACAGTCAGTGGAATGTTTAAGAGGATTTTTCAAATGTTCATCTTTGTATTTTGTTTGTACATTCACCACTGACCATCAATTTTCAATTAAAGTAATAAATTCTGCAGTACTCTGATACTCATACAGGTTGTGTTCCTCACCTTAAGTGAGAAGCCCCTGCACAAAATATGGATAGAAAACGTTTAAAGCATATTTTACGTTCTGCCTTTCAAAATTTGATGGACAGAGTTTTATACATAAGCCATAGGAGTACTTAATGATTGTTTTACTTTCCAAGGCATGGAGTTTCTTCAGAGTAGAAAATGAAGGAAATTCTCAAAGTTTTGTCCATGTTTTCAAAATCTGGATATGTGAGGATCTGCTGGGCATTTTTCTGGTTGATCCAATTGTTGCGAATGCATTTCAACACATGCACACTATCAATGGTAAAAAATAATGGTGAATGAGGGTCTGAAGGATGGGAATAAACCACACTCTTTTTTGGTGGTGTTGAGGAATATGCCAAACATTTTCTGTTTATGGAATTATTATCAATCACATCACAAATCACTTTAAAACCAATACTGTGCAAGCCTGTTATAACATTTTTAACATATGTAAAAAGATCACATGCCTGAAGAGTGTTTACAGGCAAAATATGTACAACATTTTAAAATGCAGGCAAAAGGCTCTGGATCATAAAAACATATACAGAGCTAGCTGCAGTGGCACCATTGAATGCAGTCCCTAGAATATTGCCTCCCTTACAGTCAAAGTACAGTTTGATGAGCATCTCATTTATCATTAATGAGACAACATGGTCCTCTGTCTTTAAATACCTAAACTTCTGTTTAACATAAGCAAGGAAGTTATTTTCCACCTGTTCCTTCTGAGGGCTTGCACCAAACTTTGAACACGTCTTTTGAAGTGTACAAGGATGTGGCACAAAACGTGTAATGAGACCTTCTCATAAACCTATAAGCATGTGGGGAAATTGAAAATAATATGGCACAGAAAACTATACCTCAACCGTTCTTGGGCTACAGTCAACAGCCTAACTTGTTCCATTAGAAATTCTATATTTCTCTCTTTTCCTTCTGTAACTTTACTAATGTTTTGCAACACATCACAGATTATATTAATGTTGCCCTATGTGCTTTGAACATTGGCACTTATGGACAGAAGAAGTTCCAAAATATCATTAACTTGACCAATATCTGAATCTATTTCGGGAAAATGTGACTCCCTACAGTTTTTAGGCTGTTTGTTCTTTAAAAACATTTATCTCTAAATCACATGTTATACAAGTGGACACTGGTAAAAATTGCACAAAATTTGAAGTGTGAATAAAAACAAATAATACACATTCCTTTTTCTTCACCACAGTCCAACATTCACTAAATGTTTCCCGTTCCAAACAGTCCATAAACAGTCCATAAATTCTCTAAATGTTGTGAATCTTCTACTTTCCTCAAACATTTTATATGTACACAAGGATTCAGATACTGCAGCAGACACAGCGCTGTTGTCCAATCCTGTTGTTCTTGCCTCTGGGTCTTCTCGTTTATTCTGTATCACTGTCAGGTATTGAGGACACTTGGAAAAAATTAAAGGCACAGATTGAGCTTTAAGTCGCGCTGTGTAGAATGGAGCCACCATTTCCCGTCCAGTTTTCTGATCAAAGCAGTCTGTGTTTCAGAACATCCTCTTTAGGAAAATGTAGTGCACATACCTGAAAATAATTTCGAAAATAATGACTGAAGTTGAACACTAATTCGATTGTATAAGAGCTCATAATTTCGAATCTACACATCGTAATATTATTTTCAATGGAAATATTCGCTAAAACCTGACTTATCACAACACAGCTAACTGTATGATCTTTACTCTGAAAAACAGTCTTTACCTACATGCAAGGTCAAATAAATCGTGACTTCGAGTACATAAAAAATAATGTAGAAAACGCGATTTCGTCTATTCAAGTGTGAATACTAGTTGCTGAACTGACCGGTCAAAATTCGTTTACTACGTAAGACTGACGACACAAAACCAGTATTGGTGCCTGGGTACAATATCGTACAGGTCTTTAAGAGGTATAAATAAAACTGAATAAAAAAAACCTGAAAACATGGAACACTGTCGGATTTACTTACTTTGGAATATTTGGTTGGTGAAAATGCGTCCCTGTGAATGGCAGCAATCCACTTGTGACGAAGGTTTTCGTCGTTAGGAAACGAAAATACATGGACCTTAGGTCCATTTGGATAATTCCCGTCACAGCGAGGAACACAACACTTGTACACCATGGTGAAAACTCTCACTATAACTGCTGTAGTCGAAAAAACACAATAAGTAACACAAAACGAACGGAGGAACGGCACTGCACAACCAGCACTCACGATCATACCGACTGTGATCATACGCCATGTCAAGGTTATTTAAAAGGGAGGTTGGGCCCGAAGTTAAATCGGCTGTGATTGGCTGGCCCAGTGACGTCACTGTAGGAGCAAAGCGAGTCAGCGGCTAGCGCATCAAGCTACTCTTACTAAGTACAAGCAACTACTTATAACAGCAATAAGCTCCCAGGAAATTATTTAAAACAGTTGATTTACCTGTTTAGATGTTTGCAGAGGAAGAAGAGTGCCACTGTCTTGATCTCCGCTTCTGTGCTGCTGCTTTCTGTATTTTATGCTTCGTATTGAGGAACCGCATACGAATGAAAAGTCGTGTTCTGACATACAGTTTTATAACTTGTGAAGAAAATTCCGGATATTTAGTTTGGACGGCAGTGCGTATTGTTTTCACTATATTTTTTCCTTGGAAATACTATCAAATCCATTAAATTCATTAAAAATTAGTTCAAACTGAGACGCCTTATGTAGCCACTGATCTGTTGGAACTGTACGCCCGCCGCAAGATAGGGCTTCAATCCAACCATAATTTTCATTTGTTGGAGGACTTAAAACATCAGCAGACGGCGTTCCCATTGTCATGTCACAGTTCTTTGCACGATGTTAAGTGTAGCCAGCCAGGTAACGGAATCCTCCTGCAGAGCAGTCACATCCCTCTTTGACAGCAGATTCTTCTGGTGCAGGTTGAAGAGGAAAGTTAATATCTCGTAGCTCTTTTTCACCATCTATCATTTGCAGTGCTTCGCTCATGTCAGGCAAAATTCCTGTGAACAGATGTGACGTCAAAAATCCGTCACACTCATCTGCCTCTACTGATGTGTCACTTGGCAGAGGAATGTCATGAGCATTGTGTCCCAGCAGTAACAGCCGTAATCGATATTTTACTTCTGTTGCAGAAAGGCTCAAATGGAAATGACCAATTCCTCTGATCTGCGAGAAAAAATTTTCCATTGCGTCCTGGTTCAATCTTGCAGTTAAAATATATGTCATTTGTAGTGGCTGAAGGTCTGAAAACAGTCCAAATAATGATCGAACAGTTGTCATAATGCCTTTCTGGAATGGGAGCAAGTGATTTGTATTGCCTACGTGCATTTTTCGGCACACGTATACAGTTCTCTCAATATTCTTTCTTAAACATCCTTATGTAGCCCATAACCACATAACGCATTCTTATTGTACCTCCGAGCATTCAGAATGTCAAATGCGTCGTTTGCTAACTGAAAAAAAGTTTGCTGCTTCCTCTTCTTCAGGCGTTAGGTACTTTATAGCTTTAGCTGTGGTACTCGAAAAAAGTTGAATTGCCAAATAAACCCTTTGATGCTCTCTCCCCTCGACATGGAGATAAAGCTGTGACAGTTTCTTTCTACAATAGATTTATTAACAATTTTCCCACTTGGAAGCTTTAGTCCGTCGTCCAGAAAGTGGCTGCACATTAATTTAAACAAATGCGGAACATCTGGAAACACCCAGATTCGTTTCTTTTCATACTGCGGATTGGAAAAGCAGGAATTTGTTTCTGTCACATTAAAGTCTTTCCACACAGATCGATTTTTTGTTTCAAGGTCGCACACGACCGCAACAACATCGTAACCAACATCTTGTACAGAACAGATAATACTGTTTAACCGATCAGCTGTTATTTGTGTGTCAAAATCATAGTAAATGGGTTGCTTCCATCCAGAAAACAAACCACATACCATAGCAAATAGCACGTTACTGTGTGGCTCTACAACACGATCTTCAACAGGAGTAATATTGCTATCTACATTTATTTCGTCGAATGATAGAGCGCGCGCGCATACACACACACCACACGCACCACACACACACACACACACACACACACACACACACACACACACACACACACGTTCACTTTTTGTCAATACAGATGAGTGGGCTTTCATTAGTTGCAAAACATCTGTCAGCACACCAGGAAAGCATATGAAAGAGCGTGACGTCCATCTCTTAACTCTTTCACGTACAACTAACTTGACCAAAAAACAGCTCTAGAAGTACACGGCTAACTTTTATTGTCAAAAATTCATACAAGCAACATATTTATAATAGAATGAACATAATTATTACCATTGCACACAAAAATTCAATTTTTATAATCATTGTTGGTCACAAGGGAGGTGGTTCATTTTTTGTACCACCGTGCATCAAGATGCATGATAGTCTTGGAAGCATGTCTTTCTTTGCCCTAAGCATAGAGGAACCTTACACACACTACACATACACTGGGTACGAATTTGTTGTTTCTTGGAACTACATGCTGCACATCTCCTTGTAGATCTTTCTGGCTGATGAGATGAACTTTCGAGACGCACAGATTTCGGAACATTGGGTTTCTTCTTGTTGAACTGAAGATGGCTGCTCAGACTTCGCTTTTTACCTCCTGAAGCTACCAAGGCAGTTGCCACTAAATCCCTTGCGATTTCTCTTCTGAAGTCCTTCTGATTCATCTTAGGCAACTTCATTTCTTTATGGATGATGAAAGCATTCACCACGGTGGCATCAATAAAGTACCAAAATATTCTGTGCCACCACTTTCTGCTCTTTGTCAGTTTCATATGCGGCCTTCAGCTGGTCAAATTTATCTACACAATTCATGTTGGCATTGTAATCGGAGAGAGCAATGGGGCAAGAAACTTTTATTTCATTTCCATCTTTTTCCTTTCTTGTAACCTCTGTTGTTTGAGTTGGATCATGGAAATTTGAAAGCAGATGGACGGATCTCTTATCTTTCCACTTAATCACGCTAAGGCCTGTATTGCTAGTAGCCGAATCATAGTTACCCCTTTTCATTTCCATGTCACTTTTCAGCATAGGTAAAGATTTCTTGGATTCACTGTACCACAAGCACGTATTTTGTTTTCTTTTAAATCTCGAAGGAGATCTGGGCTACTGAAATAATTATCAAAATTATTACCTTTAATATTTTCAGCTGTGTAAATATCCAATTTCTATGCATAGCCAGATTTGTCTGCTAGTACCCATACCTTGTAGCTTCTCTTGATAGGCTTCTTTGGAAAGTACTGTTGTATAAGAAGATCTTCCTTTAAATTTAATCATAGATTCGTCCACTGCCATACATTCACTTGGATTAAGTGCTTTCTGAAAGTTATCTGAAATTCTTTCTAGGAAAGGACACAACTTATAAAGTTTATCATAGTCGGTGTCCCCTCGTTGTGGCATTTTACTATTGTCGTTCAAATGTAAGTTGGTGAGAAACCATTCGAAACGCCTCCTTGGCATCAGGTGACTCACATAACTATCATGTAGATCAGCACCTGAACTCCAGTAGTCTCTGTGACTAGGAAGTGGTTTTATGCCCATCAAGATATTTGTACCTAAGAAAGTTTTTAATTCTTCCATGGATGCTGGCACATAAGGTTTACCAGTAGTCAGAGACGACTGTTGCGCATTTAAGTTCGTCTGAAACAAAAGTAAATCCATAATAACACCTGAAAGCAGAACTCCAAATAACTGATATGGTGATGGTGTGCCTAAATCCACAATAAAAACACTGGGACCACACTGGGAAGTAAATGCAGGGGCATCAGCAGGGTGTTCAGTTTTGCTCCACTTATGTTCAGTCTTCAACTGATGATCAGCAATCTCAGATGGAGTCTGATGCACTGTGCGGTTTGACTTAGCTCAGTCTCTGGTGACCTAATCACTGAAACGGTAGCTGGGCACTCATCCTCAGAATCCCTTGACGTATCAGAATTAAACAGAATAGTTTTGGATGTAGTTGGTTCCAGACAATAAGAACTGTCATTGGTGTCATCACTGTCCCCACTATCAAATGATATGTTAGATGGAATATCCTCTTCAAGGGCTTTCAAAATTTCAGACTGTCAGCTTTCTCTGACCCTTCATTATTACAGTAAAGTAGAGAGTAAGATTTACCTATATTTGAAGTAGATTGACTGTTGTGGTACCCATTTTGAACCGATGAATAATTAGCTAAATTTTAATAATTTCTCATAGAAATAGTCTGAACAACACAAAAACTACAATAAACAAATGTACTTACATATTCCAATAGAAATTTTGTTGGAAACTTCCGTTAGCAGGTAACAAATAACAATGTTGCACAAACAACCTGACTTAGAAATATGAAGTACTGGTGCTGCTACAAGAACCCAGTAACAACTGCCATCTGGTGCATACGTCTAAGAACTACAAAGAACATGCCCTCTAGTAGTTCAAGTAATCTACCACGAGAATGCACTGCTGTACGCATCCAAATTGGTGGTACAAATAATGTACCACCGTACAACCTCGATGCAACATAAGGTGGTACACAAATTGTACCACCAGACTTGAAAGAGTTAAGTGTTGACAGTCCTGGAAGTGGGAAACCGACCTGATTTCTTAAAAACAGTAACACTTCCTAGACACAGCACGAAGTGTAACTGCTTTACAAATATCTTCCCTTTGCCATTTTGCTCGTTTCTTTCCACTCAACAAGCAGTTTATCTGTGTTTTTGCAAACAATTTGCCTAATATTTTAGTCACTTTCTGGTGCACGTGCTTCTTTTGACACTTTTGTTGATATTTTATTTTCTCACCACAAGTTTTCACTTTGAGTTTCAAACACTTCTCACTACACCTGAGGTTTGCACACATAGCTGTCAGTCTGTGGTTCCTGTATTCTAGTTCTTCTATAAGTTTACAGAGTTCACTGATCTGTTTACTATCTGTGTCAGTCATCTGTCGCTGTTGACTGGTCAATTTTTCCTTTTTTCGGAGAGACACTAGCCAGGTGCTCAATTGCATTTTTCAGTGTCTTTCTTGCCTGCAACCTGTCTCTCCTATTCGGAGAAATCGTGTCAACAGGGCCTGAATTCCCACTAACACTGGTACACTTCCGGTATATTTACACTCGGCACTGCGTCTGGTTTAAGTGTTTTCTTCGGAAGTAGATTGAGAAGTTCTGCTCGTAAGTCACGTAGATAATCATCGGATGTGAAATGCAACAAACAAACAGTTGACGTCGCAACATTGAAGCCATCTTTTCGGTGGCACTTCATTATCCAGGCCTTCTGCACTTTAACGTCTTTTGGGAACAAATGATAAATTATATCCGTGCCTTTTGTTTTTTGGCTGTACGACAGACACCCTGTTACAGCACACCCAGGCCTTTTAACGCAAAACCTTTAAACAGCACAGCAACAGCACCACAAACTAAAGCAAAACAACAACACCGATAAAAAAAGCTCTTGTGGCGCTTCGACACAGGCCATTTGCCCCCTATTAAAACAGTGCTCATTGTACTCTTTATCCCATGTGGCATTGTGAATTATAATCCAAACTCAAAGGAGAGTACAACACACTTGAGGCAGGGATCATTGTAATTTCCTGCAGAGATGCCAACACCAGCAGCAGCAGCAACCGTGTCACCAACTCCGTAGTACAAGAGCTGAGACTACTGTACGTATTATGGTGCTGTGCATTTCATCATATAAAGTAAAACAGTAATGTGATGGGGTGTAGAATGAAGCAAAGTTCATACAGATGTTGAGAATTTGACATGTACAAAAGGTGGATATAACGTAATAAATTGAGAATAGTAGCCTTATATTAATATGTTTGTGTGTATAGGATAATAAAATTAATATTGTCTTTTTACAAGTTCTGTGCAATACAGCATGAAGCTGTGCTAGTTGGGAGGTGGATGGAATGCACAAAAAAGTTTGAGACACTTACCATTCGTTAATTTACTGTTGTTCATCACCAGGAATTACTATAACTTCACTTATTATTGTGACACATTCCGCCTGGTGTGGTGTTGGAAGTGGTGGTAATAAGTGTGGCGGTATACCCTACGAAGCCTCTGCATACTTTAACATTAAAGTTGCTGTTGTGTAAACTGTGTTGGTATACAATTATGTGAAGTACATTCCTATGGTTACAACAGCAAGAATACGTGCAGGTGCGTGAAGATATTAATGGTATATGATTGTAATGTGTACAAAGATTTTACTAGGCTTTTCAATTCAGTATGAGTTGTATGACACGTCCCTCTGTTGGGCTGGCTGTATGATCAAATTGATATACCAACTGTTTTGT
The DNA here is from genome assembly GCF_021461395.2 of Schistocerca americana. Lineage (NCBI taxonomy): Eukaryota > Metazoa > Arthropoda > Insecta > Orthoptera > Acrididae > Schistocerca > Schistocerca americana. Next base: position 145,771,136 of record NC_060129.1, on the reverse strand, counting down.
TAGCGTGTTTAACCTTCAATAGTTTATTCTAGATTTTGTCCTTCTAACATGAGGTTAACTACTACGGCAGATAACTTGCTCACTGTTCTCGTACAGTGCCTTTTATATACAGACAATTGATACAAAAAACAAATTGATTCAACCACAAATAGGATGTATTATCTTTAAATCCATCAAGCAGATGAACTTGTTACATATGGTGCACGTAACCCTGGATTTTCTGCCTTGCGACCTAGCACAAAAGGCACACATCTTCCTGTTTGTGGTTGCGGTCTGTCAGGTACTTGAATTTCATTGTTTATTTCCAACACGTTAAGTATGGTCTCACGGAGGTGAAGTGACAAAATTGGAATAATCTGTTGGCACATCATTTGTGGTCTTACCAAGGCCGTGACAAGGATTTTCAAATATGAACACCTATACATTACAATTATCTTCTCTGCTGCGGATGAATCTTTCAAAAGCATTATACTATACTTATGTTTTTGGATAGGGTCCACCTTTAGCAAAACAATTTTGTTTCACTGCAGTTGCAGCATCTTCAGTGGGCTTTTATTTTTCATCTGTTAAAGCTAAAGAATGTTCTTTACTGTTTGTACACATGTATAGATTAGTTTTTTAAATCGTAATTACAGATATTTGAAAAACACACAAATTATGAATTTATACCTTTTTATCACATGGTGTGGTTTTTCTGATGTGTTGTGTTTCTACAGTGACTGTTTTGTTCCACAGTTTGTCATATATATATATATATATATATATATATATATATATATATATATATATATATATGTTGTCTAAAAGCAGAAAGAGAGTTCCATTCTGCATTCATTTATCACTTGTTTTCCTTCCACTACGGCTTTTTGTGTCTGATAATTTTATTCAATTATTAGTTTTTGAGGGAGGCTGTTGCTGTATTTGAGAAATTTCAAATCAGTATTGATGTTTGTTGGGTTACGTTTCTTGTCCATGAGGTGCTCAGCAAATGTGGAATGACAGCTGTTACTTTTTAATGCTCTTCTGTGTATCTGGTATCAAAAGTTCGTGCTTGTGCGCCCTATGTAAACTGATTTGCAGTCCTGATGTGTTAGTTGGTAAATACCAGATGTGTTGTGTCTGTCTGTCCTTGTGTTGGTTGTCCTTAGTTTTCTCTGTGTCGAGTTGTCTGTCCTGTATACTGTTCACTCCAATAATATCTAGCGAGTCTAGCCTCTTTCGTGTGGTTGTAAAATTCTGTAATATCTGTCAAAATGTCTTATTTTCGTTTGGGTCATCTCCTTTCTAGGGCATAGTGGAAATTATGCACTAGTAGAACAACAAAGTGGGTTCTGGCACAGCTTGCATTGTTGACAAATCCCCCCCCCCCCACCCACCCACCCACCTACAGACGTAGAGGTGGCAACATCACACCAATGTCTCACATCAAATGAAAACACGGCAGATTTCTCTGGTTGGGAGGTATCAAGTGAATTAAAATACATACTCATAATTAGGGAAGGCTAATGTATGTTATTAGTTTCAGTTTTCTGATCTTATTTTATTTCCACATTTTTGTCAGTCACCTTGCAGAAAAATGAAGTTATTTTTGGCGGTTTGCTAAATAATGTGGCTTTCATTAATTTTTTCCCCAGAGGCAGTCAATTTATTAGAAACGAAATGTTTCATTTCGTATTATTGGCTAGATTCAACTGTTCACTGAATTTCAAGTGCACATTTTCAGCTTCTGGCACGTATGGCATTGTGCCATAATAAACAAACAAAAATTAGGTAGCACTGAAAAGCTTAATATCAGGTTGGGGCCTACTTCATTGTGAATCTGGACATATGAATGTCCACTTTAAGCCATATTATGCATTTTAATATGGTTTATGAAATTCCGATGCTCTTGGATATCCTGTTTCTTTTATGACGTCATGTAAGATCTTTTAATACAGTGTATGTACGAACATACAGGCTTCCTACATCATTGTAGCTGCCCATGTGCAATAACACCTATTTTCTGCATAGAGTAAATATCTCTGGAGTGAGCAGTCACATGCGCAGAACAGATTTTGTGTTGTCAACATACATTGCTGGCTTGGTCCGTACAGTGCCCTGTATATTTAGAATGTCACTACATCCCTAGTACAGACACATTCTTTTCGTGCGTGTCGTGGATTATTTATATATGTTGCGCAGACATTTTAACAGTATCCATTTGATACTGGGGACAAACCAGCTACATAACTTTTAAAGGCAAGTGATATTGCATTCTGCTTCTTTGCGGTAGGTGTCACAGTTCAGATGCACTCGATTTTTGGTAGTTTTCGGTACGATACGGCACTTTATAGTATTACAGAGCCTAACGTACATTTTTGCAGCGATAGTCTTGCAAAACGACTTGACAGTACGCTAGTGCTTTTGCAAGTGTCCGAAAAACACCGAATTTGTCGCACATTAGCGATTATATCCCTGCTAATTCGTCCTTTTTTCTATTTCTGCGTATTTATTTTCTCATTTTTGCGACGTAAAGCACAATTTTTCTTACTGGTGACACTTTAACTCATGTTATATACTTGCTACCAGTTTATTAAATAAATAGTAGACTGAGTAAGAAGGGGAGGGGGGGGGGGGGGGGAAGGTGATCGGAGAATAAATGTACTGTAAAGCAAATATAGGTAGTCATTATGGGAAGTGGAAAGTGACACAAATGAAAGAGTTTGGGGGACATGTTTACTAACATTTTACGCTTCTTAATCAAATAGTGAAGAAAATAAATTGAAGGTAAAATACACCAAAGAAGATGAATGTGCACTTTGATTAGCTACTCTATTGTGTTTTTTATTTGATTTGCACAGAAAATGTATTTAAGCTGAATGCAGAAATTTCACACACCACAACACATCTACAAATTCCATTTTGTTCACAGCCCTTCATTTCAGTAAACATTAGCATATATTTAACTTAATGTTTACTTTCAGTTTTCTGTGATCTAAAAAGTACACACACACACAGAGAGAGAGAGATAGAGAGAGAGAGAGAGAGAGATAGAGAGAGAGAGATAGAGAGAGAGAGAGATAGAGAGAGAGATAGATAGAGAGAGAGAGATAGAGAGAGAGAGAGAGAGAGAGATAGATAGAGAGAGAGAGAGATAGAGAGAGAGAGAGAGATAGAGAGAGAGAGAGAGATAGAGAGAGAGAGAGAGAGAGATAGAGAGAGAGAGAGAGAGAGAGAGAATTCTACTTCTCAATTTTTTTTCATGGCAGGTTGAGTGATCCTGGTAAGGGTGCATTATTTTATGAACTTTTTTTTCAATAAATCACAAAACTTAATCCATCTTACACTGTACCACATGGCGAATAAATTTAATGACCATAAATCATCCAGGTGTGAGCTGTTAGGGAAAGGGCCCAATTTCTACCAGTCTCTTTTGAATTTCACAACTGTCAAATGAAACACATTTCTTGAACAGTAGTTCTCAGTTGCCTTTCATGTGTGTGAATACCAACATGGAAGTCACGATAAGGCATGATTACTGCAGGTGACCAAAAGGCTGTGTTCAGCAATGTTAAACTTCTCACACATAATTGATATAAAACATTTATGTAAAAGGCAACCAAAACAACAAAATACATGAAAATAGTCATTCAACAGTCTAAATATTTTGTGCACCATTTTAAAATAAATTTGGCCTATTCCATATCTTCAAATACATGACACATGTTTGTTCTGCACAGCAATATAGTTTAACAGCAATCAACTGAAAATATTCCTTTATGTATTTTATGTTTTGTTGATCGTGTACGTCATGTACTGTACAGGAAAGAACATCATGACATGTGACAACAGATGTGGTAATTATAGATCATATGAAAAACTGTAATTATTCATATGCTGTTCACACACCCCAATACTAATGCCCCTTGAAATAGACCAACTTATTACTAAGGGATCTGATTCTGTTGTTTCGTAGCAATGCTGTTATTTCTTTGGCTATGTGCCTTAACCTAACATTGATATAAGTCACCAAACTCAACTTAAGTAAAAAGTATCTGGGGTTACCCATTGGTTCTTATTGAAGAATGTGCTGCATCAAACTACAAAATATGTTTTCATGTTACAGTTCCCTAAGACATTTAATAACAATGATATTCACGTGGCCTTTCGGGGTCAGTTGACCTCGTGCCTCCACCAATCTGACATGGCTCCCAGCACACTTTAACAACATCTTGAGAAGGAAAAATAAGTTCTCCCAAATTTTTCCTTGAAATGATGGCACAGTGTTCACTGCCGCTATCATGGAGGGATACCACACACACTCTGCAATGCAGTGCTTTCGAAATCTTTCTTACGACAAAACCGGAAATGTATCCCACAATGTCATTCACATAGCCAGTGAAGGTATTTTGTAGAGCACTTGCTGTCACTGCATACAAATGATCATCCTCTGGCAGTTGCACTTACTATTTCCCAATACAAATGAGTATTTGGCATATCACTTATTTTTGCTGAACTGACATTGAGCACCGTTGTCTCATCCAGTGGAACAGAATTCGCAAATGCAGAAGAAATTACTTCATGGTGAACAAGCAACCGCTTGTAAGCTGCTGCAAATTGTTTTGCTGTGGAGTTGTTATTAAAACCACCTTTACTTCTAATACAACTAAAAAACATTTCTAGGTGGTCTCTAATTTCTGTGTTTTTATCAAATCGCTGTACAAATTGAGCAGACTTCTTATTGTCACAAGAAATCCTAGGAAACCTGATTTCCTATTTGAGTCTAGTATTTTCACTCCATTAGGCTGGCGCAATGACTTACTATAATTTTCAGCTTCATTAAGGAATTGGAGAGAAAAAAAAACAAAATTTTTGTAGTGACATTGAAGATTTCAAGCCTCTGCCTAAAAGATTACAGCTATTGAGTATATCAAACAAGGCATCAAAAATTTTTAGGAACTTAGCTGTTGTTTCAGCACCTAGAAATTTTGGATGACACCTGTCCTTCTCCATGTATTCAAAGGCTGTAGCCACACTGCTGCTAAGAGTTTGTGCAGCAAGTTTCACTTTCATTTTCTCCCTCTCCCACTGAACATGTCTTGCCCTTAGCTTAGTTGCTGCAGAAAGACCTTCTTTTACTTGTACTTCTTGCAATTTTACAATGTAATCCCAGTTGATTACATTGGACTCAGTCTAAAATAAACTGTCTAGAACCTAATGTATTCCTCACTAACTTCAGCATGTGACAAACATCCAGTACAATATATATCTTTTTACCAGTTCCCTTGTGGATGAAATAATTTTGAAAGCCTCCACTATTTACATCCAGATTAGCACCTAGCATATGAGCCGTGGTTAAATTGCAACTAGCACCATCAAATGTCAGAGAAACAGCTTCCAAACCAATATCTGCAATAAAATCCAGTGCTAAATTGAAGAAGTTTGCCCTCTCGGAAGCTCCCAAACCATTGAGAAGAAAATAGCCAATTGGTATTTTCCAGTGTCCATTAATAGCATTTAGCATAAAAACCCATGCTTCTGTTGCAACTGGAAGCTGATCGTTATCCAGATCTGTCCCATAATCTATGAAGCCGTTGAACTTTTGCCCATCCCATTCTACATGTTGCCTAATCGCAATTTCATCCACCATCATCACACAATATAGTTTCAGCCCCTTACTTGACACTTCAGAAACTTTTGCTTTTAAAGCAGTTATAGCTTCTGAAGCAAAGCCAGCTGACCCATTAACAGCATTATACCACTTTCTCAATGTGGCCTCATGAGGCAAAGCAAGGTCAAAAGTTTCTCTTGCATAATTGTAAGATTTTGTAGAATAGAACTGAAGTGTCACAGCAAATGTTCTTAGTTCTGGTACATATTGTCCCTTTTCCTTACCCGACAAAGCCCTCTTCACCAATTCTTTCGAAGGTCCTGGGAGTGAGGCCTGAAAAAAAAAACACAAACTTATCAAATACCTGTTAATACTATTCAGAATGAAATAATAATTGGACACAATCTTAATATTTACATCTGAAACTTGACACATTTCATCTGAAATATTTGTTTTTGCCTTTAACTCATCAAGCAAAGAAGACAAGGAAGCTACTTTCTTCTCGCTCCGTGTGTTCTGAATTCTCAGAATATCAATCCTTCGCTTTTGTGCAGCTACTTGCTTCCTTGCAATAGATAGCGCTTTTTTCGCTTTTGTTGGAGAATCCATATCTTCTGGCATGAAGTCTTCCACATACCTATACTAAACAATTTTTATGTAGGTTAATGAAAAACACACTGCCTATCTTTCTTTTCTTTTTTAGAAAATGCAGTATATTCAGTTTTGTACTGTCACAAATGCAATAGATGCAGGTACAAAACTCTTTGACAATCTATATATGAAAATAAAATTTTCTGGCAGGTAACAGAATGTACGTTGAAGGCGTTTCTCTTTAACAATTCCTTCCATGCCATGAATTTATTCTTCAGTAGAGATAGTAGTTTTTAAAGAAAAACTACCTGTACATTACCAGCATGTACCCATGTAAATATTACATTTTAATTTTTTTAGTTGTATATAAGTATGCGACGTATGTTGTTTTTCACATGTTTCACATCATAAGGTTTATCATGAATTTGAGCTATGGAACAAGTAGGCCTAACTACGGTATTACTTAGAAATGTTTTACTTCTTTTACTTTACCTATATCGCCTTTTCCTGCTTACTGACGTGGAGGGCATGGAGTCAGATGGCTAATTCTCCCTTTCAACATCCACCATGGGCTCACCTTGACTTTTTGCACTATTGTCATCACAGTTTGTCAAGGTTTCTGAGTGTAAAGATGAAACAGACACCTCAGTGTACAAACCTATGCCAAATAATGCAGAATGAAACACATTTCTCTGTGAAGGAAAGTAGAAAATATGATAACCACAAGTTATATATACGAACCTGACAAATTTCGTTTTACAGGTGGTTTTCGTGTGGGTACTTTTGTAGTAGGTGCAGCGCAAAATGAAAAATAGTTGGTATACCATCTACCTTGAGCCATACACGTCCAAATTTCTCTCTATCGAAACATTCCTCTTCAAAGTGTTTTGAACGTACATTGGAATATTTTGTGGGGACAAAATTACTCCTCCTTATTTTCTGGAGCGACATCTGTACTCGTTGTTCATCCCTTGGGAAACTAAAATATAAATTACACATTATCATTGTCCATGTCCTAGACACACTTAACATGGTCTTCTACTGTAACTTTATAGTAAACAAAAAGGTTTGGACGCACATATTATACTAAGACAATTACAGACTCCCACTCTATTGAATTTATCTGTCTCCCGTCTTTCAAATCTATATACATAATCGACAAGTCACCGATAAATGCATGGAGGATAGTATTTGCTGAAACAACTAACCATTCCCTTTCCTGTTCCACTGGCAAATTTACGAGAGGAAGCGATTGTTTGTAAGCTTTTGTACGAGCCGTAATAACTATTATATAGTCATAACATCGTAGAAAAATAGGTCTGCAGAATCAGGCCTTAATTATAATGCATCTCGAAATTTTTAAACATATACAGTGTCTCTTACTAATATGATAACTATAATTAGAGATACATGGTATGTACCCATGAAAAGTTACCATCCCTCCTTTCACATATTTTTCTTTGCAACAGTAATTCAAGATCGCTGTTACACTATCAACAAACGGTGAAAACACTACAAAAACTCTTGATATAATAAACTTCAAACTCTGCGGAAAGCACACACGCACAGCGAAGTCCCGAAAACACGTGACAATCCTGGTTTAATGTTGACAACATGCGCAGAACGCAATGCTCACTCTGAAATATTTACACTCTGATTTTCTGGCGCGCTCTGGCAACTGCTTAAACGAAGGTCACGGTAAAATATTGGAAAGCGTTAGTTTTAAAGTAACTTTCTTTTACGCAAGATGAATTATGTTACGTGTGTGAAGGCCCAATGTATTTCTGAAATCGCAGAGCATTTGTCTCATTTAAAACTTAACACGATGGGGACTAACCACTTAGAGGAATTTCGAAACCCGAAGATTAGACATTGTCATTATTTAAAATTCTATTGGCACATTTGTGTGATATATCTTAAAGTGTAACACACGCAAAGAAGACCAATATTATATGGGAAAGCTTAACTTTTCTTTAGCTCACAGTGTACATTAATTTTAAGCCATTAACTTTTCCGTCACTTAACAGAGATGTTGCTATTGGCTGATAGCGTCACTATGCTCTGAATATCTGTTGTCATTGGTTGCCGAGATCACGTGACATGAGGTATGATTGGCTTACAAAAGCCCATATCAGTCTCAAGTTCAATGCTTCGGAAATTAACCTGCCGTTTCGAATCCATACTTTCGGAATAAGAATATGAATATGTGCAGCGTAAATATGTAAATATGCAGCGTAAATGTTACTGCATGTCACAGAACTTTCTGAGTTTTTTCATTCTCTGAAGTTCCACACTGGTGTATAAAATCTTTACCATTCAAAGGATTGATATTTTTACAGCTCTGAGGGAAAGTATACTATCACTTAACGTGGAAAACGTGTGTATTTCACCCTGGAAGAAGGGTATTCGCGCATGGAAAGAAGTACGTTTTTAACTGGGAGAAAATCCGGGTTTATTTTGTCCACGAATACGCCGTTCCGGGTTCGTCACTAAAGTTTGCCTCGTCATAGTTTATAATGTTAGAGGTAGGGACACCACTCAAGGTGACTCCCAAGGTTTTCAAAATAAGCAATAACGGTTTCTCAGGTAACTGCTGCCTTTGCCCTCTTCAAATTTTCACTAACTCTAACCGTTAGTTCTTTATTTCTTTTCAAGAAAGATTTTACCCACTCGTTTCCTGGTCGATTGTAACGAGATTATTATTTTTTTTCCCCCCTGCTCGATTGAGATATGCCTGAGCAATGTGCCTAACATTATTAGTTCTCAAAGGAAACACCCGTTTTGCACAATACAATAATCCTTCACTCAGACTTTTTTCTTCACTATTGGTTAACACTAGTTGGTTGTCTGTTTTGTATTTGCACCTTTTTTCAGTTTGTCGTTTAATGTGGTACGTATATGGAACTGCGTACTGCTCTGAAGCTTTCCGGATGCTTAATTTTCCTGTTTTCACAGCTTTCACTGCATTTAGAAGATATTCTGATTTGTAGTTAGATTTCCGTGTTGGTCCCAGAACCTTTTGGTATACTCACATGATAGGATTTACCGTACAAAAAATGCAATTTTGTAATTACGCCTGCATAGTGACTAAGCAGTATTAGCAATGAACAAAAAAACGAAAATGTATCACTTAAGACATTCATATGCAAGCAATAATATTGCAACTTACCAGTTACACTTCAGAAGTAACAGGCGCCAGCAGAAGTTTTCGTACTGTCGTGTTGACTACACGAGTGCAGCCAAAGAATCACACACCTACTGACAACGCGATTTGCTGATTATGTGCTCTCCAACATGCCATTGTTGTTGACAGATTAGTCAAGAATTAACGACAATGGACAGCTGCAGTGTAATTGTTAAAATGCTACGCTCAGTTATCCAAATGCGGAAGATCCGGTAAATGATCAGATTGATACCACTTGATAGGATTCACCTCATTTTACGGTACGCGTCAAAATCAATGGAATTGAATCATCATCATCATTTAAGACTGATTATGCCTTTCAGCGTTCAGTCTGGAGCATAGTCCCCCTTACAGAATTCCTCCATGATCCCCTATTCTTAGGAGTCCCTGGTTTGTCAATTGGAGGTGGGGCTCCGTCACCTCCAAAGGTCCGAGGCATTTTGCTCTGATTGTTGCCAGCATCATTTTTAAAGTACCAGGGAAGCAGGTTGCTAGCCTTACTTGCCCCGGGTCCCATAGGGTTGAGGGACTAACCGGTGGATTTGGTAGTCTTTGCCGTCTGAGCACAAAGGTGACCACGACTCAGAATATGTCCGAGATGCCCAGCCTCATTCCAAAGTAACTGGTATCCCGACTGTCGGGACCACTTACTTGGCCACTCATACGTTGCCCGTGGTTCATGAACTAGGACATGACAACAGGAACCCACACCATGAACTACGAGTTTAAAAAATTTAAGGTGCACAAAAAAGCTACATCCTCATTTGACTTGGTTTATACTGCAATAGGCTGGACGTCATGCTTTCGAGAATGGAAACAGTTTGCATTGCAAAAGTCGTCAGTTTCTATTGGTGGATTGTAGAGAATGTGTTTTCATAGCGGATAACAGGTTGCACATATGGATTACACCACTCCAGCTCCTGTGTGTCTCTGGTTAACTGTTAAATCACAAAGCCGCCTCGATTACAAACAGGGTGTATACGACCCGGGAGATCCGGGAAAAAACCCGGCAATTTTTTCATGCGGGAGAAAACCGAAAAAAAACAGGAATTTTTTTAGAATTCCGAGACTTTTTGTTTTAGTTAAATTTTGTAATTTTGACTCGTAAGAACCGATACTCTAACGAAGGATATTACTGTATCCCGCTGCTACAGAATAATACTGCAGCAATAAAACGTGAATGAGAGGAAGAACGAAAATACAACTTAAATTGCAAATGAAATGTGCCATTAAAAAAAAAAGTGTCAAAGGCTATACAATGCTTCATAACAACAAATTGCCTCCGATGAACGTGACGTCACAACTGTTTATATTAGATTCACTCGAGCAGTTAGAAGCGGCCTCCTGCGCTTGCGCAGTTGAGTCGCGTATGAGTAGTACCTCCTCCCGCCTCAGGCTACAGAAATGTAGCAGCAAGCAGCCACATGCCACCCGGAGAAATGGGGACATCACACAAATTATGGAAGAATATGCTTGAGAAACTGGAGCGTATGGATGAAATGTGAAACTATTTCCTAACATATAGCTTTTTGCTTATGGTAGACCAAATAAGCATTTCATATTGGTACTTGGTGAATTATATTCCGTCGTGTTATAAAAATGACCATTATTGCCAAAACATTCTCGGTTATTTGGTGTGTGTTACAGTTGCTGCAATATTAGACTGGCCAATTTTGTTTTATGTAGTATACTGTGACAAAATAGATGTGGTCAGATCGAGAAACGACACCAACCTTGGGGTACTATTTGTATTAACAGCTTTTTTTTTATTAGACGACGACATTTCGATTTTTCATGTAGCAAAATGTTTGACGAACTTTGATGAGGTAATCGATTCTTTCGCGGAAAAGAAAGCACGTCATGTACAGCTGTAGGCAGATTAGAGAGAAGTCGACGCTGGGACATAAGGAGTGAAGAAATGTTTCCTGTCTTGCTTGTTTCTTATCTTTACTAATTTTATGTAACCTATGTTTAATTTTATGTCATACAGAACAGCAAGTCATTAGCTAATATGCAATAAAGAGTGCAAATTTTCTGAAGAGTTCATGTTCTCCTGGGTTACAGATAATCCTATCCAATATTAACTGCGAGATTTTTTTTTAAAGAAAGGCAAGGTGTCAGACCGGTGACCTCCCCTTCTCTCTTTGCTCCGTTTCTTTAGCTGATCTTTCCTCTTCTTTCTTTCTCCCTTCTTCGTAAATCGGCTGTATGTCAGGGTTTCCAATGCAGAAATGTAGTGAGAAGGGTGGTTCATGGTATCGTAGTGCTGTGAGGGAGCGCCACTCGTGCCTCTGGATTGAGAAGAGTGATGACTGAAGTACGAACGTTTCTCAAAAGAAAAACAGGTATGTGTTCTCTCTCCTTTTAAAACTATAAATAGTAGCGTAGCCAGTACTATCTATCGTTCTGCTAAACTGAATGAGCGCGACACCATTAATGAAGTTTCAACCTCAAAAGAAGTTTATTAATACCAATTACCTGAAATAAAAAAAAAAGATTCATCCAATCCAGAAGTCACTCACAGTTAGAGTAATTAGTTTCTGATGAGTGTGTAGCGGTCATTAATACTTAAAAGATCGTTTCAATAATTCTATCACTGCCAGTTTGAGTTGCTAAGCAACGTATCAACAAGCTGACTATGCAATGATTAATATTTGTCGTGGTTTCGCTAGATAGTAGATAGGGACAGCGGGAATCTCGTTAATCCATTCATGCGCGTCACTAATTAGATGACGAGGCATTTGGCTATTACATAGCCGTCTTTATTCAATGAAATTGAATAACACATATACATATACATGGTGTGTGGCAGATGTTCCTCGCCAATGTCCACCACCGGGGTGGGGACTTACAGGGCGACACCACAAAACAAGTTTTAAAACTAATGTACATCTATACGTGCGGAAGAAAACACAAATTTAAAGACACAAAGAAAGAAAGAACAAAGACGGAGTATTCCTCCTGTGGATAGGCCCCAGGAGTCAAGGCGAAGAAAATAACCAGCAGCCTAGCCGACGCCGACACGTTGCATCGGACTAGGAGCCGTCATACGCTCGAAGATTTTGTAACTTTTGCAGCAGCTCTGTAGTATACGGGTGCTCAGCACCGCCAGTTCTCGGGGTCGGAAGCCTAAGGCGGCGAGATCCCTCGCCGACGCTGGAGACCATACGCCCCTCCAGTTCAACGTCGCGGTGGACACAGTCACCTCCTCAACGTCACGGTGCAGGTTGGAGATGGCACGCCGGATGGACGGCGTGTCATAGTAGGCCGCCTTCTGGGAATGACACCAGTCGAGCCGGAGATGGTCTCCGACTATCTGGGCGTCGACCACGCGGGCGATGCCGTCTTTGACCGCCACCACGTCAGGCTTGCGGATGCCCTCAGGTGTTCGGAGGTGGGGCTCCACGGAGACGTTGAAGCCCCTCTGCGCGAGTCCACGGGCGACATAACGCACAACAGCGTCATGGCGCTTGACCCGGGACCCGTGCGTCCTAAAGCAAGCCTGAAGTACGTGGTTGGCGGTCTCCACGGCCTGGCATCCCGCGCGGCATCTGGTGTCCGCCTCCCGCCCGCGACTGCGCCGTGCCTTCGTGGGGAAGGCGTTGATGCGGGCGCGGAGGGCGTCGATGTATTCACGCCCAGACAGCAGGCGACTGGTGTCGGCGACCCACTGATGTTGGCCACTGACGGCGGCAGAGGATGATAGCGCCGCACCGTCAATGGCGATGTGTAGGCGCGCCGCCCACATTTCCCCAACCTGCGTTGACGACTTGAGGAGGTGGCCCTCCCACGTCAAGTGACGCTCCAGCACCTCGATCTCATGCTGCACCTCATCCAGGCCTGCACCGTCGCAGGCTGGCCCTATCTTCTTCAGCGCCAGGAGACGGGACCGACGGAGCGTTGGGCCCATCCAACGGCACGATGGAATGCCAAGGCCCCCCTGGGCAACAGGAGCGTGGAAGTATCCCAGGGGGGTGTCCGCCGGAAGGCGGAACCATCTCCTGACGGCGGCCCGGATGGTGATGTCGGCCGATTTCAAGGCACCCACCCGGGTGCGGCTGAGGGCCAGCCCATGGTACAGGCCAGGGAGAAGTACGTTAGTGAGAGCGTGGAGGCGCTGTTGCGGCTTCAGCGGAGCTCGGGAGATGACGTCAAGCTGCTCCACCAGGTGGCGACGTGGATTGAAGACACAGCGACCCGCCGTGGAGAATTGCAGCCCCAGGTACCGGAACGTTTCACCCACACGCAGGGCAGGCATGGTGGTATTGCCTGCCTTGAAGGTGACGTTGCTGTCCACCTTCACCTTCTTCTCGCGCCCTGACGCGACTAGGGCGAGGGTGAAACACTTCCGGGCGTTGATCTGCAGCCCCAGATGGGCGAGGGCTGCGGTAGCTGCATCGATGAGGGACTGCAAGCCCCTCGGGGTCGCTGCAAACAGCAAGACGTCATCTGCAAAGGCCGCAGCGTTGACTCTGCGACCGAGGATCCGAGCTCCGATGTGGGAGGGCAGTTGGCCTAAGACGTAGTCCACCGCAAAGTTGAACAGGAGGGGGGAGAGGGGATCGCCCTGGCGAACGCCCCGTGCTGGCTGCACAGACACGCCCACGCCGGCGCCGTCCGCTATCGCTGTCGTGCTGCCCTCGTAGCATCGCTCGACATACTCGACAAAGCAATCCGGCAGGCCATGCGCCTTCAGCACGGGGCGAAGGGCAGCATGATCCACCGAATCGAATGCCTTAGATACGTCGATGCCACAAAGACAGAGCGGCAGGAGCGAACTGCGTCGGTGAGAGCAGTGTCTAAGATGAAAGTATTTTCCAACATCCCATCCCGAGGGATGAATGCCCGCTGACGTTCGTCCACAGCACATGCGCGCATCAGGCGTGACGCGAGAACCTTGTGAAAGGTCCGCGCCAGCACCGAGCAGACCGTAATGGGGCGAAAGTCAGCGGGGGATGTTGGTGCAGCCGTTTTCGGGAGAAGGGACGTCCGCGCGCGAAGCAGGCGTTCCGGAAGGGCGCGGGCCAGAAGGAAGAGATTCATCACTTTCACCAGGACTTCGTGCGGCAGGCGCCGCAGCTCCGCTGGGGTAAGGCCGTCCGGCCCGGCCGCTGATCCCCTGGGCGGCAAAGCGGCGGCGACCTCCTCATGTGTGACCGGCCCCCATAGGCACTCAAGAGCGACAGGCTCCGAGTGCGGGAGGAGGCGGTCACGAATGAAGCCCGCGGTCGAGATGGGCTTGTTAGTGAAGAGGTCCGCCCAGAAGTCCAGCAGACCAGGGATGGCAGGTGGCGGCTGGAGCAGGGTGCCATCCAAGAGGCCGCGCACGCAACGTGCACGCGACCTTCGGAAGGCATCCTGCGTTCTCGCATATTCCCAGCGGCGCCGCTTGCGCTTCTGCGTCGGCGGCGCGGCAGGCGGCCGCTTAGATGGTTGGCGCGGCCGCTGTGTCCTGGTGATCGATCTCTCCCCTCTGGACCCGACCGACGCAAGGGCATCCGGGAGCATGCCCAGGATGACATCGGGCGGCGTGCCCCGCCCTAGACCAATAACTCGATCTAGGGCAGAGAAGCGCTGGGCGGAAGCAGGTAGCCCCGCCAGATGCTCCCAGATGGCGGCGTCAGTCGGCCCCTCCGGCGGCGGCCCGGTGGTGTCGGCCGCGAAGTCCTCAGCTGCGTCGACGGGCGGCGCAGCGGCCTCGCCCGCGTCAGGCAGCGAGCTCGCCGCTCCCCGGCGGGACGCCGGCTCTTCCCCCCGACCGATCTCAAGCGCCTCCATGAATTGGCGGACAAGCTGCTTGTGGGCAGCCTTCCGCCTTTGGCACTTGATTGCCTCGAGCGTTCGGTCGGGGAACATCCTGATCAGTTCTTGGTTGACAGAGAAGAACCGGGCGTCCCTCTCAAGGAACAGTTCGGCCTCTGCCTTGGCGAGCGACAGGACTTCTTCCTCCGTCCACCTCGCGCGATGCCTCTCCGTGACGATCTCCGCGTTGGCGGCCGCAAGATGTTGGCGGCGGCGATGGACCCCGAGACCGTTCTTGGTGGTGAAGCTGCGGTGACACTACAGGCGTAGACAGCTGCAACAGTTACAAAATCTTCGGCACGGCCGGTTGGCCGGCTAGGTGCTGGGGAAGCTGGGGTGGCACCTTCAGCGGAAGGGCCACCACTTGTGTTCTGTGTACTGCCCCCAACTTAAAAAGGGATAATGCGAGGGGGGGCTGGTAACCCCCCCCCCCCCAAGCCCCTGGTGCGGTCTTCCACTCTGCGAAAATCAGCGGGCCCACGAGAAGGGGAGAAGACCGCAGGAGAGGAGAGGCTAAGAGGGCTAGGCCCATGTATTGCGCATCACTCTCCCTGTAACTACAACCCAAGGAAGGCACCTCGCAGTAGCAGCACGACTACATCAAGACCGCGCTTCGAAAAGCCGAGCCCGGATGCAGCCACACCGCCGCCACTTGGCCATGACTAGCCGTCTTTATTCAATTAAATTGAATAATACATATATGTACATGGTGTGGCAGATGTTCTTCGCCAATGTCCACCACCGGGGTGGGGACTTACAGGGCGACACCACAAAAGAATTTTAAAACTAAAGTACACATATATATATTGGAAGAAAACACAAATTTAAAGATAGAAAGAAAGCAAGAACAAAGACGTAAGAGAGTCATAGTTACTCCCGCCGTTTACCCGCGCTTGCTTGAATTTCTTCACGTTGACATTCAGAGCACTGGGCAGAAATCACATTGCGTCAACACCTGCTAGGGCCTTCGCAAATATTTGTCGTATCCCGACAGTAAATCGCCTCTCGCTTGCTTTATGCATCAAGACGATTACTATGCCGCTCATATGTCTTTGATATTGTTTGCACCAAAGTCGGGCTGTTGTTCCCTAGAATAATTTTTAAATCAACTGTGGGTTGTAAATCAACAATTCTATGCTCATTCATGAAAGTTACAGCAGATCCGCACTCGACTACGTGATCGCGCACACGAGCAACACGGAAGTTTTTGTTCTTACAAAGAAAAAACATATCACGCATAATGCAACAAGCTGATTAGCTATATCAAAACATATTTATATCTATCTCATTAAAAATAATTACCTATTAAATGTACGTAATTAAATTCTTTACTCTGTAAACAATCAATAAAATTTAGGAATGAATGATATGTATAAAAAATCTCAAGTTCATATGACGTCACGGGTCGCTACTGGTTTCGACTCCCCTACACTCACGTGACGCAAAGTAGATCCGACTGTGTAGGACACACTCATGTAATGTTACTCCGGCGGACTGGGAGCAGGAGAGGCACCGCAGGACATTTTAATTTCTACTGTCCTGGATATGGTTTGATGGCATCCAGTACAAAATATACACGTTTGAGTTCCACAGAGCGAAATACAGTGACGTGCGGTAGAAGAATGCTCTGTGAAGAGCGTGGCACTGCACTGTGGCACACTTTAAGACCAAATAACATGTCTTACATTTCCTCGAAGATATATGTTTTATGTATCAGACTCTTCAGAAAGACGTTCGCTACAATATGAACATATTTTTGTAAAGTCGTTTCCTTTTGGGGGCGCCACTATCTAGTATTGCTCCGGTTTGGAAAGATCGTGTATATATATATATATATATATATATATATATATATATATATAAACTCGATTGACCGTCATTTTTGGGGACCGTGGTCGTGACGGTTGAGCGAATAGACGGATAACAGAAACACTGTATTCCTCCAAAACGTAACCTCAATCAATTATTTTGTGTATAGACACACATCACTCTCACAGTAATATAATAATATTTCGGAGTGAAAACAAATTAAACACGGTTGTAATAGCAAATAAAACTATTACATGATAACATCCGTACAGTAGCTACAAAAGTTGCAAAATACGTAATGTACAGTACTGTACTATAAACCTACAGGTAAAATAGTTTATCTGGCTTGGAAATAGTCAGTCAATTTCTTCTGCCTTTTTCATGTTCGAGCTTTCACCGCGGCAATATTTCTTATTTTTCGGAGCAGTAGTGCCTGCGTTGCATTAGCCTCTTCTTGACTTTCAGACCGTTCTATACACTTGGACAGCATTGTTTCGGCCTCTGAAAGGCTAATAGTTTGTTTTTCTTCATGGTTTGAACACTCGTCTTCATCAGCCCCTTCTTCTTCTTCTTCTTCTTCTTCTTCTTTGGTGGCACTTACGCTGGCAACAATTTCGCCATCACTCAAAATTTGGAAACCCCCGTCCACTTTGTCACACTCTAACCACTCTGATACTTCTTCTGACGTCAAATTTGTGCTGATTTGTAAATTATTGTACAAATTGACCATCTCGTCAACTGTCACAGATTCAGGTTCCTCCGATTCTTCACCTCTAGGTTGAGGCCAAAGTTTATTGCAGCCGTTCTTGAGATTTGACGCTGACAAATCACTCCATGCCCTAGCAACATTGAAAATGGCATCTTTAATACTGTAAGACCTCCAAAACCGTTTTACAGATGTTGATTCATCAGATGAGAGCAAACTTTCGATAAATATTTTTCTATAACGTTTCATGTTTTCGATGATTCCCTGATCCATGGGCTGTATAAGTGAAGCTGTGTTTGCTGGAAGGAAGAGACATGTTATGTTGCCGTCATCACTTTTCATTTCACAAGTAGGGAGCTATGGGGCATTGTCTAATAGCAATAGCGCTTTCTGTGGCAACTTTTTTTCAGCCAAATGTGCTCTAACTTGAGGTACAAATTGTTTGTGAAACCAGTCATAAAAAATTGATTGATCCATCCAAGCACTCTTTTGGGCGTAGTATTGTGCAGGGAGAGCATTCAGATTCAAATTCTTGAATGCACGAGGTTTTCTTGATTTCCCAATCACAAGTAGGAGTAGCCTATGATTGCCAGTCGCATTTGCGCAAACCATAGCAGTGATGCGATCTTTTTGTACTTTGAAACCTGGAGCAGCTTTTTCAGAGAGTGATGCTCATGTCTCTTGTGGTAAAGCCTTCCAATGAAGCCCAGTTTCATCACAATTGTAAACTTGCTCCCTTACAAGATTCAATTCAGCCATTTTTTCTTTAAATTGTTCCCGGAACTCAGCAATTACAGAGCTATCCGCGCTGAGTTTTTCTCCACTGATATCAAGTTGGCGAATGCCATGACGAAATGTAAACTTGTCGAGCCATCCGATACTTGCTTTAAAAGACGAGTCACCATCAAGTTTGTTGTTCATTTCAACAGCCTTGGCCATTATTATAGGCCCTGAAAGTGGAATCCCCTGACTTCTTGCTCGTATAAACCATCGGTACATTGCAGTGTCCAATTCATCATATTTTGCAGGTTTCATTGTCTTTCTTGTTCGCACATCCCCATCCATGCTCTGCATTGTTGACACATGTTTTTCTATTTTATCAGCATCATGTTTTATATCGTTAACTGTTGTTCTTCCAATACCATAAATCAGCGCTACAATTGTCGCAGTTTCACCCTTTCTTAAGCGTTTTATAATTTCAAGTTTTTGATTAAGTCCTAAAACAACACGTTTACGTTTTTCAGACATTTTATCAAGTCACTGTATCACACACACCTGCAGTAAATACGGTAGTGTAAAATATTAGTGAATAAAGCTTATTCGAGTGGAAAACACTTAACACGGCACAGCCCGCTAGATACACTGCGACAATTACAGACTTCTCGCCACAACTGGAAACCGATCCAGTGGTGATTGTTGACTCACAAGTGAGACAAAGACAAGAAAAGAGAGAGATGTGTTAGCACGTCAACTGAAGGTCACATTTTATGTACCATTCTACGGCAGGCGGGTACACTCACTTCCTACTAAAATAGAGTACATAAACAAAGCGAACGCGTCACTGTACCATAGAGCATTCTGTTATTACAGTACAGTATTATTATGCTGTTACAGCAGTAACGGTTAACAGAAACTGACTGTTTAAAGAGTGACGGTTAATCGAGTTTTCACTGTATTTAATTTTGTAAGTGGAAAAAGCACACAGGTGTTAGTACCTCGCCAGTACCTTCATCGCAGTGGGTCTTACAATGGGCGATATACCTCAACATAGTATAAATTATAGAAGATAAACATAAGACAAAAGCCGGCCGGAGTGGCCGAGCGGTTCTAGGCGCGTCAGTCTGGAACCGCGCGACCGCTACGGTCGCGGGTTCGAATCCTGCCTCGGGCATGGATGTGTGTGATGTCCTTAGGGTAGTTAGGTTTAAGTAGTTCTAAGTTCTAGGGGACTGATGACCTCAGCTGTTAAGTTCCATAGTGCTCAGAGCCATTTGAACCATTTTGAACCATAAGACCAAAAATTAGTTAACATAAACAAAACAAGAAACGGGATTGCTCCTGTGACAGGCCCCACGAGTCAGGGAGAAGACAACCGGCACTCTACCCAAAGCCAGCCCTGGGCATACGCTCATTAATCCTGAACGACGCACAGCGCGACGTCAGCTCCCTGGAGGGGATGATGCAGAATAGAGGCCGTCAGCTGTCGCCGTATTCCCGCTCGTTCTTGTAAACGGGACTGAGCAGCGAGAATGCTGCCTGCGAGGTTACAGTGTTGCGAGCGCGCGGTCTCGATGATGAGGCGACCCGGCTGGCCACCCGCAGCCCGGTCGCGTGGGGCCGTTCCGAACGCGGGTCGTACTGTGTGCGGCTTTCAGAGTTGCAAGTATACTAGTAAAGCCGTCAGCACACGGACCGAGCATCCGAACGTTGAGCGTGCCGAGTTTCTGACGTCACAGCGTCGAATAGCTCGCTCGGGAGTCTTTCCGAACGTGCAGAGCGATATCTGGCATGTCAGAAATTCTGAGCGTTGACCAATGAGATGGCACAACGCCACCTACGTCACAAGCCCGCCGTCACCCTTCAGTACAGAGTTGTGAGGCGCCATATTCGCATTCATTTCATGCCTATACGTATACAGGTTGTTACAAAAAGGTACGGCCAAACTTTCAGGAAACATTCCTCACACACAAATAAAGAAAAGATGTTATGTGGACATGTGTCCAGAAACGCTTAATTTCCATGTTAGAGCTCATTTTAGTTTCGTCCACCTACGCTCTATGGAGCACGTTATCATGATTTCATACGGGATACTCTACCTGTGCTGCTAGAACATGTGCCTTTACAACTACGACACGACATGTGGTTCATGCGCGATGGAGCTCCTGCACATTTCAGTCGAAGTGTTCGTACGCTTCTCAACGACAGATTCGGTGACCGATGGATTGGTAGAGGCGGACCAATTCCGTGGCCTCCACGCTCTCCTCAACCCTCTTGACTTTCATGGCATTTGAAAGCTCTTGTCTACGCAACCCCGGTACCAAATGTAGAGACTCTTCGTGCTCGTATTGTGGACGGCTGTGATACAATACGCCATTCTGCAGGGCTGCATCAGCGCATCAGGGATTCCGTGCGACGGAGGGTGGATGCATGTATCCTCGCTAACGGAGGACATTTTGAACATTTCCTGTAACAAAGTGTTTGAAGTCACGCTGGTACATTCTGTTGCTGTGTGTTTCCATTCCGTGATTAATGTGATTTGAAGAGAAGTAATAAAATGAGCTCTAACATGGAAAGTAACCCTTTCCGGACACATGTCCACATAACATATTTTCTTTGTTTGTGTGTGAGGAATGTTTCCTGAAAGTTTGGCCGTACCTTTTTGTAACACCCTGTATATGCCGTTCCGAGCACCAGCAAATTGAGAATCGCTGCAAAACCCGTTGTTAACTGTGTGATTCTTTCCAATAAAATAATGAGAAACAACATATTCGTGGCAAAAGAATTATTGTAACTTGCGTATAATGAGAGTAGGCTATTTGAAGGCAGCGACACACTGAAGATCCACCCAAAATGCATACACTGTGTTAGTAAAATATCTACGATTAAAGTTTTTAGTAAGAGGTAAGATACTATGATTAGATAGGTAAGATGTGATGTTGGTGTAGCGTAATGAATAGCGTCATTGTATTATAATGAGTTTTTTTCCCCCCTAACATTCGCGTTTTTATTAGGTTCTGATGCTTTATTATTATCTTAATATAAGTATAATGTTTGATTTTATGTAAATGAAAGTTCACCTTTTTTTGAGGGATGACTTTGTTCGATTGGCTTAATCTAAAGGAGAGCGTACGCTACTTGTGTCAAGATATTTTGCTCCTTTTTCTTTTATGCTTCGTAATTCACATGTTGCAAAGCTTCTGCTACTGGGTAGAAATAGTGATCAAGTAAGACTGGCCTTGGGATTTTTAGTAAAATGTGTGAATGACGAAATAATGTTTATCTTATGCGGAGAAGTATTGCAGATTTGTACCGCACTGTATGTAATTGAACTTTTATAAGCCTGTGTCACTATTGATTGGACATGGTACTTTCATTTTCGTGGACGATGGAGGAAATGTGCATTTTAATAGAGGTAACGTGGTAATTTTACGCGCGCCCGTTGAGTAAACAGTTTGGTTAACGAACTAGAAACATCCCTCAACTGTCGCTTGAGTGCGTTGCGATCGCGTATGCCACGTTGGGGTCCACGTACTGTATGCACAAGTTTCATCGTTCCCGAGCGTTCAGCAGCACGTCGAACTTGGCACGTTCAACGTTAACGTGCGGCAGCACGGTCCGTGTGCCGACGGCTTAAGGAACATGTACGTGTGACAGGTCACAGTCGTGCTAGTATGTGTGAATACATTTTGGGAGATTTAACACGCATTTCGGTCATCAAAACTGAAACATTCGAACAAATCCAGTCCACGTAATTATATATGTATAGCTGCCAAAGTTCCCTGTAAAAGTGCTATCAGTGGTGGCATTGCGGTCACTCAGAAACTGTCATGTAACGGCGACAATGGAAATCGTGAAACCTTATGATAAAGCAAGAGATGACGACTGTAAATTATTTTCTACATGAAAATACTATTATCGTGTGGTCTAAGCTTAGCATTAACACAAAGTCATTTCTTGCAGTAGCGAGTTCAATTCTTTTATCTTGGCGGCTCGCGCATGCCCGCCCAGACGCGGGAGATTGCTGCGTTGCCAGTTGTACGCGCCAAGAGAAGCAGCGCCATAGTATAGTTCGCAAGCTTACGTTTAGGGGGAGCGCGCAGTTCATGAAGTAAAGCCACCACAGCCGCATTAACCCTTTCGCTGCTACAAAGACGTGCTCCCTGCATTCCGCGCTGTGAGCGATTTTGTCACTGCACTGCTCGCCTGTGCAGACACATTGTGTTCCGACTGCTTTGACACTACTTATCATTCGATTCCACAAAAACTATTTGGCTCAAAAATTAGATTTTTACCTATCTTCCTGACTGATACCTTCCCCCCATAAATGACTTAATTTTGTTTCGATGTTCAATGCAGTTATTATGCAGCATTAAATATAGTAAACCATTGCACGAAATTTTGAAGAGTTTGCAGAGGTAAAGTCCATAGAGTATATATACTTTCCGGATGGTCGATTTTAGTTGCCACAATGTTGAGAATGAAATGTGGACAAGATACCTATATATTTCATTTAATTTAAGTACCACATAAGTGTCGTATGTAATATTGAGAAATATTCCACCTTTCGCGACTGTAACGAAAGTTTTACTTACACTGGGCACGTTTGGCTTTATTTTAAAGCACTTCAATCAATCAAAAGGAAGTAGACAAAATACATTAAACAAAACTGTGGACTTACAAAAACATTAGGACTTGAATATACCGTCTGTCAGTGAAGTGCTCAGAGCTATGTCAAATATAATTTTGTGTGTGGCACATACAAACAGCATTTATTTGCTAAAACACTGATGAGCCAACACAAACGTTGAATATTGTGCTACCGCAGCACAAAACTACGAAAGGTGACTTGGCAATGGAGGACACAAAATACATGATGCTTCAAAAGAGAGAAACGCGTCTGGTCTAAATAAGTCGCTTATTACAGTTGCAGAAGAGGGATATATTTCAATACCATTGGTAAAACTGCGACTGTGGAACAAAAACAAGAAATAGAACATGAGTACCATTGTGTATGTGCCATACCTTTCACCGATGGAAGTGCTTTAAAATAAAGTCAAACGCGCCGTGTGTGAATAAAACTTTTATTACAGTCGCGAAAGACGGAATATTTCTCAATATTACATGCGACACCTATGTGGTACTTAAATTAAATGAGATATTGTTATATAGTACATATTATATGAAATTTAGGTATCTTGTCCGCATTTCATTCTCAACATTGTGGCAACTAAAATCGACCATACGGAAAGTATACGCTATGGACTTTTACCTCTGCAAACTCTTCAAAATTTCGTGCAATGGTTTACTACATTTAATGCTGCACATCAAAACAAAATTAAGTCATTTATGGGGGAAAGGTATCAGTCAAGAAGACGTGTAAAAATCAAATTTTTTGGCCAAATAGCTTTTGGAAATCGAATGATAAGTGTGTCAAAGCAGTGGGAACACCATGTGTCTGCACAGGCGAGAAGTGCAGTGATGACAAAATCGCGCACAGCGCGGAATGCGGGGAGCACGTGTCTGCAGCAGCGAAAAAGTTAATGAAGAGGCAAAGCACTAGAAATTTCATTCAAACGAATAAAATTCGTGAAGTAAGGCACTCCAATATTGTTTTTAAATAATTGTTTTCACTTGGCAGCCCAACACCTTAACCGTTGCGCTATCTCACCTCATCAGACAGTGTAACTCCATAAGGAGTCTAACACCTCACGCAACTACTTATAAACATTGTTGGTATGACTATGAATTACTCACGCTTCGTCGAAGTACGATAGGAAATAAACAATTACCGCTGTTGTTTATTGCGAAAAAGCAGTTCGTGAGATTGAAACAAACACCTTTCCCCGCTATCGCCTGAATTAGGAGTCTTATTGCTTGTTTGGTTTAATTAATTAATTAATAGAATATGAAGCAATTGGTATAAAGAATGCTTTTTCCAAACTTTCTATAAAAGAAAGTCTGCTATCAAGACATTGCTTTTGTTCAGTTACTTTATTTATGACTGAACGTTTCTAAAACTGGAGACACTCGTCCGTGCTCTGCACTGCAGTCGGGATGTGGCAACGTCGTTCTCTGTTCATTGGCTGACTGTGTTTTGTGACATTAGATGCGCAGAACGAACCTAAACTCGGCCGCCAAGATATATGACGCGCACTTTAGACACCCACTTTCCTGCCTACCATAGAAATTAATGTTGAATTTTATGTGTGTGCGTTTTACGGTTGTTTTTAAAGTGACGTCTCATTTTACAAATCTTTCCTATTTCGTGTGTAACTACGCATACGCAAGATTTCCTTTCGCGCGATTAGTTTTGAAGTTTATTGCCTTTATGCTTGTATTTCTTCCTCTTTATGTGGCTACCGATTTTTTATCCCACTGTTTCTTCACTCGACGACTTACTACGGTTTATTGTATTTATTACGACCTCCGTTAACATTAAAGATTGCCATCAACTAGGGCAAGTTTGTTAACATATGATCTGTTCGAGTTAATGTCGTAACGTGATTTCGTAGACTTTCCCGGCGTAATAACTGATGATATTCTTCACGGGTTTGCAGCCGGATCATGTCGTCGTCCAGACACAATATTTCGGCGGACCAACTGGCCGCCATCATCAGGTGCGTTAATGCTGGTGCACAGCCTCGCCGCCAGTCACAAAGACGGAAACCTGTCTTTTTAGTCCGTGCTGGACTGGACAACTGCTGCACAAGTGCAGCTGCTTCAGCACATGGAATAATAGCGGCTGCTTCAGTAATTGTCCTGGAACTTTGAGTAATAGTTTACATTTGTTTAGTAATTCAACATACCAAATGAACATGTTTACACACGTTCCCCAAAATGCTAGAGTCCGCACAAGTGCAACTGAACGCGTTTATACAATGATCACAGTCCTTGCACTGTAAACCAAAACTGCACGAGTCTTAAGTATTTTGACACCGAATAAAAGTCGGTGTTGCTGCATGACATGACATTCCACAACACTGTACCAACAGTTACTACTAGTTTTTCAGACAGAGGCAATGAATCGTTGTGACGTACCCTCTGAACTGACGAGGGGAGACCACGACGGTTGGAACGCGGATTTACTGCAAACTTCGTACACTCGTAGTACTTCATGAGGACAACAATGTGTGTAAGCAGTAGCGCGTACTTCTCAAGCGTTACTGACAGAATCGCAAGATAATTTCGACCGTCAAATGTCGTCAAATTTATACACCTGTGCGTGGCCGTTTTTACCAGGAAGCGCCAGCAGGCGAGTGGTTAGCGTTCAAGTCGCGGCCGGCACGGTAGCTCAGCGTGTTCGGTCAGAGGGTTAGCTGCCCTCTGTAATAAAAAAAACTGAGTTAATCGATCAACACCGAACTTAAACGGATGTCTTACGACGTCCGCCCCGAGCAGATGCAACGAACAAAAGCGACCAGAATGAGATTAAAAAAAATAAAATAAAATAAAAGGTCCCGTAATCGCCGGGTCGCTGGATCGAGTGACACTAATCAGTTTATTTTTTAATTTCTAACACAAGTCATTTTCTTTACTATTTATATTACAATTGATGTAATGGGAAAAGTACGTGTAATCGGATGAACTTTTATTAAATTTACAATGTTATTTGGCAGTCCACAAATTTTTATTGCCACAAGTAATGTAATATTCACAACTACCAACTAGTAAACGACCAAACGCATAAAGTGATACTGAAATGGATGCTTGTCCGAGTGTTCAACATTGTTCGTATTTAATCGAAAGAGAACGAGAAATTGCTTCTCGTGATGACGCTATTAAAACACACTCGATACTGCATGACCAATGATCAGCGTCGATATTTAAGGAAATGCTGCGTTATGCATGGTTTGCTTCCAAACTATCATCTGAAAGAAAAGTTTTTTGAAAATGTTAACAAGGTTTGTTTTTCCACAGAAAACGTCAAAAGACCTTGCGTATGCGGTGCCGTTTAACTTTGTTTTCCATGTTTTTACGAAAAATACCGTCCTGCAACTTGTACTCGTAATGTCGAAAGCGACGATTAACTGTACATCTTTCGAGAACCGTCTGTGCCGGTCAGAACTTGGAGGTAACAAGTCGTTTCGGGCTCCTTCCAGGTATAAGGGATTTCTCAAATCACGAACAAACATACATTTTCAGTATCACTTTATGCGTTTGGCTATTTATTAGTCGGTAGTTGTGAATATTATTTGTGACAATAAAAATTTGTAGACTGCCAAATACCATTGTAAATTTAATAAAAGCTCATCCGATTACACGTATTTTTCCCATTACAACAACTGTAATAATAAATAGCAAAGAAAATGACTGTGTTAAGAAGTAAAAAAAACTGATGAGCAGGACTCGATCCAGCGACCCAGCGATTATGGGCTTGAATGCTAACCACTCGCCTGCTGGCGCGTCCTGGTAAAAACGGCCACACACAGGTGTATATATTTGACGACCGCAATTATCTTGCGATTTTCTCAATGACGCTTGAGAAGTACGCGCTACTGCTTACACATTTTGTTCTCCTAATGGAGTACTACGAGTGTACGAAGTTTGCAGTAAATCCGCGTTCCAAACGTCGTGGCCTCCCCTTGTGAGAGCTTCTTTGACAGTTTACCTCTGTAGATAGCTATGGGGCGATCACGCATCCTAAAATTGAGGAATCTCGTAAAGGCATGGATCCCTTTATGGAAACGCTTTACTTTCTTCCCTTTCAAATATATATGTTTCAAATTTCTGTGTAGATTTTCCAATGCCATATTTGCGTTGATTCCTGCATTCAACCGGTAAAAATACGCCCACCGATCGGGCTGACTTAAAAATTTCTCAAAATATAAAGCAAAGCTGAGAGTTTCCCTCTCTGAGCGTGATTCCTCTCTCAGATTGCAATTTCGGAAGTTCTACTTTCTCTTTCGAACATTAACGTTTTAATTATCTTGTATGTTGCAATCTGATTTTCCTGGCCTTCAATTTTATTAATATGCTGCCTCTACGCCATGTCAACGTGCCAGCAGCAGTCTAGCTGACTAGCTCCGGGACCACACACAGCAGTCCAAGCACGTCCGACATAACCACATCGGGTTTATGGATTCCTCGCTTAATGCACTTACTACGGTGCGAAAATAAATTTGCGTGGCTACTGTGCCTCCCCTGCTAGATATCATGAAGGAACACGGAAAGCCTTTCCGTAAGTCGTCCAACACTAATAAAGTATACAGCTGGAAATGGTAGCTGTTTGTACCGTGTGTACCGTCAACGCAAATCACGTCGTTGCCGTATTTTTTTTTTTTTTTTTTTCAGTAACTCAGTTTGACTGTCAATTGACAAAATCAAACAAAAATCATTTTTGTCAAGCTGAGGGAACTCAGGCAGTACTCTGCGTTGTGGCTTATACAACTTTAAAAAACTTTGAATTGGTTTCCATATGTGCCACCCACGAATCTACACTTATGCAGTCTTCGCTATTCAGCACACCGTCATTGTTCAAATTGTACATCTGAATGATGTGGTGCAGATCTTTCCTTGTAGTTAAGTCTCTCCTGCACAATCTACCTTCAATACTATCCCCTATCTCGTCGAGAATGTCTTCTAGTGGTACCCCCATTGCAATCTTAGAAGCAAATTCTTTCTTTTCTTCTTTTGTCAGCGACTGCCTGCCAACTGCTGTCTCATGCCCTACACGAGTTTTCTGTAAATTTACAGTAATCTCGCCACTGGTTAATGTCTGTGTCATTATTGCTGCTGTACAATAAGCATCAATTTTACTGCAGCCTCGGACCTTTACCGCACCAACACCTCGTCTCTTTGATATGAAAACACCACTCCGGTGGCAACAGTATTCGTTTATTATAACGCCTTGTTGATTAGTTTTTTGACCATGTTGCTTAATAAACTTTGAATTAGTTTCCTTTTCAATTTTTGTCTTCCACTGTTCGAACGTTGCACTATTACTAAATTTTGAAGTCTGAATTTCCGTGGGAAAACCATGTTGCGAAAAATGTTCTGGAGCACCCTTCTTATCGATTTTGCACTCACAAACTGGGCATGTATATTTGCAAGTTTCGTTCTCATGGACCTTAACATGCCTATTTAAATTATGTGAATCACGAAAACTTTGCAAACACACAACACACTGGTAACGAGGTGGTGTTTCGTGGACCCATTTGGCATGGGACGCACGTGCTTGAAAGGCTGGTAAAACTCTCTTCACATTTCTCACACTTCACTACAAACTCCATATTTAACACAAATACACACAACAAAAGATCTCCCAAGCCTGAAGCATGGCCTCTCAAAGGATCATGGTAACGTGACCGTAGATTCATCTCAAGGTTGCTACACAGAACGTTGGGCCAATGTGTTCGGCAGCGATCGGGCGTTTCCGTGTGACGTCACTGTGGAGAAGCGTCAGCAGCGCGAGCGGTTTTTTTTTTTTTTTTTTTTTTTTTTTTTTTTTTTTTTTTTTTTTTCTCCACAGTGTTGTTGAACAGGCTTATCGGCTTCGCCGATTTTCCGTGTATTGGTGTAGTTGTGTTTAGGTAGTTAGGTAGTGCTGTTGGGGCACCATTTATTCACTTTGGGGGTTAGGATTGTGATTTTTGAACTTATAAGTTCACCAGTCCGCCGCCCTTGGTGGGGTACTTCGCTTTGCAAGAAGGCTTGGTGTTTGTTTCTCCTTTCCTCTCCTCTTGGTCCTTGGTGTTTGTTGCGACTGGGTTGCCGCTTTCTTCTTTGTCCATGGTGGTTCGGCGTCTGTTTGCCGCTAGATTGTCTCTCGCAATACGATCTCCTGGTTTAAGGTGGTTGGTGTGGTTGTATTTTGCTTCTGACTGGGCGCAATACAATCTCCTTGGTCTGGTTTAAGGTGGTTGGTGTGGTTGTATTTTGCTTCTGACTGGGAGTGGGGGGTTATTTGCTGATTTAATCTGTGGGGTCCTCTGTGATGGATCGTGGCACTCTCTGTTTGTGCCAGGTTTTTGGTCTTTGGGTGCCTACGTCTGTCAGGTGTCTGCAGGTGTTTCTGATGTTGTCTATCTTTTGGAAAATTTTTGTAGTCTGTTTCCTAATCGTTTGATAAAGTGTATCCATCTCCAGCTGTTCATGTAATTGGGATATTCTAGTCCAGTAGGGTGCTCCTAGGATCCACCTGAGCACCTTGTTCTGCACTACCTGTAGTTCGTATTTCCTTGTTGGGCAAGCCACTGCCCATGATGAGCAGCCATATGTCATCGTGAGCAGCACCGTTGTCTTGTATAGTGTCCGTTTTGTTTCTGCTTTCAAGTTCTTGCTCTTGAAGAGAGTGTAAAGGGCCCTGGCTAGGTTCAGGGCTTTTCTTTGATGTTATCGTGGTACAACAGTTTTCTGTCCAGCGTCACGCCAAGGTACTTGACCTCATCCCTCCAGGTTAGTTCCTGGGCGTTGAGCCGCAGATGGTTTTGCAGGACTGGTCCCTTTCGGGTGAAGTAGACGGCGCTTGTTTTTGCTGCGTTTAGATGAAGTTTGTTTGCTCTACACCAGTTTTCCACGCTATTGAGCTGTCGTTGTAGTCTGCCGATGGATATGTGCTGCCGATGTTCACTGGTGTAGAATGCCGTGTCGTCAGCTAATTGGGCGATGTGGACTCCTGCCTCCAAGGGAATGTTATTGACGTAGATGTTGAATAGAGTTGGTGAGAGGACAGACCCTTGGGGGATGCCCGCTTTCAGCTGGCGATGAGAGGAACGTTTGCCATCCACTTAGACCACGAAATGCCTCTCGTTCAAGTAGCTGTCAAGTAGCTTGGCATAGACGTCTGGGACAGATGTTTGATGTAATATCTTCCAGATTAAGTTGTCATGCCACACCTTGTCGAAGGCTTTTTCCCAGTCGAGGAACACGGCTGCGGTAGAGTTTTGCAGGTTCATGTTAGCTGCGATGTGTTCAGTGACATGGAGCACTTGGAGTTCTGCTGTCACCTTTTTTTGGAAACCGAATTGCTCGGCTCTTAGTGTGTTGTTGTCTGTCAGGGATGGTTGGAGATGCTGTAGTAAAATCCTCTCGAACAGCTTCCCCATGGTCTGTAGTAAGCTGATAGGTCTATTGTTTGAAGGGATTTTTGGGTCTTTGCCGGCTTTCGGTATGGTGATTAGTTTTCGTATTTTCCATGAGGAGGGAAAATACGACAGTTGCAAACACTTGTTGAATATCCTGGTCAGGAGCACTATTGGTTTACGTGGAAGATTTTTTAGGTGCATATGTGTTATTTTGTCGAGACCAGGTGCAGAACCTCCCTTTCTTTTACGTATTTCCCTTCTGATCTCAGTTGGGGTGGTTATCTGCGGTGTTTTGGTGGGTAGCGTACTTCTCAACGTATCGATGGTCTGTTTAATTCTGTGTTCTAGGACTTGGTCGTCGCGTGTCTGTACGTCGTGGGATGGGAGGGTGTTTTGCTCTTCAAGGGTGTCAGCGAGTAACTCGGCCTTCGACAAGGCGTCGTAGATTGTGCCCTGATTACCTATCATGGCCCTTATCGGTGGTTGGGTGGCTCTTAAGTTCTTTACTACCTTCCACTCGTCGGTGGTTTGAAGGTTGAATGACTCCATTTTGTCTGCCCATACTTCCGCACGCCACTCCGTTAACCGTTTGTTTAACTCGCGCGTTAGTTTATTTGCAGTAGTACGGTGTCTTGGGTCGCGAGTTTGTTGCCAGCGCCTTTTGGCTTTGTTTTTGATGTGATGGAGATCACGGCGGAGGGGTGGGAGTTCGAAGTCATTTCTAGGTTGGTTTGTTATGGTTGTTGACTGTCGCGAAACTTTTTGTATCTGTGTGGTGAGTGATTCGATCACTGAGTCGATCTCGTCCGTTGTTCTGAGCTGGGTATCTGGGAGGATGGTCGCCGTTAGGGAAGTTCGGTATAAGTCCCAGTCAGTTCTGAATGTTTGGTGCTGTGGTGGCGGTGGTGGCATGAGTCTGTGGAAATTAACCAACACAGGCTTGTGGTCAGAGGATAGGTCGTCTCGGACATCCAAGTGGATGTTGTCTGCTATTCCCTTGGTCACAACGATGTCCAAGACGTCAGGCCTCTGTTGTGGCAGTAGTGGGACGTGGGTGGGGTCGTCAGGGCCCCAGACTGTTATCTGAAGTGCTTCTTCTAAGCTTACTAATTGGTTGCCGTAGGGGTTTGCCACTCGGGAGTTCCAGAAGGGATGCTTTGCGTTTAAGTCCCCCCCCGAGTAGCACCCTTGGATGTAGGTCAAATATCTGTTGTAGCTCATGTTCTCGAAGTTCTCTGTTTGGGGCAAGGTATGCTGCCCCAATCAGCAGTACTCCTATGGTTGTGTTTATTTTTAGCAGGGTAGCTTCTATTTCTTCCAGTGCAGGGGTTTCAACTGTGTCATGGGTAATGTTGTTCTTGATAAAGATCGCTGTGCCACCGCCTCTCTGGTGTTGTCTGTCGGTTCTGTATGTGGCCATGTTTCTTAAGCGGAAGATGTCAGGTGGACGTAGGCGGGTTTCAGTTACGAGCGTTATATCGATGTCGTTTTCTGTGGTAAAGGCGTCTATTTCAGTCTTTTTGCTTTTTATGCCATTGGCATTCCAGAGGCATAATGTCATGTTCCGTTTTGGTGTTCTGCGGCTCGCCATCTTTACTCCATGATGGTGAATACTGCCTCCATCAGTATTAGCGCTTTGGTGGCTTTGTCATTTGTTTTTCGGAGTTTTTGGGCGGTGAGTTTGACTGTGTTTAGCAGTCGCTGCTTGTCGAAGAGTTTGAGGGTGTTCAGTATCTCACCTATGTCTGCTCCCAGTTCAGTTTGAAAGGGAGTTGGGCCTGGTTCTGTGTTTTGTGGTGGTGCTGGTTGTTCGGTTTCTGGAGTGGTTGTTTGTTTAGTTTCTGGAGCAGTTGGCTGATTGGGTACTGTTGCGGTTTCCGCTGGGTAGCTTTCCTGGATGTGTGTAGCTTCTAGTTGTGTTGGCTCAGTTGTTGTTGGCACTCGCTCGACTTCGGTGGAAATTGGGCTGTGCCCTGGCTCCCTTGGCTTCGGGACTGGTATTTGTTCCCTAGGCTTGGGGGTAGGCGGTGGTTTCAAGGGCCCTTGAATTGGCGTCCTGGTATCATCCCTGCCTTTCAACTGGGTGTGTACTGGTGTCATTTGCTTCGGTGAGACTGCGCTTGCATATGTGCGAGCTGTTTCTTTATCGAGTTGCTGCTGAGTCCTACTGCTTTCTGGTTGTGGTGTTTGGGTGGTGATTTGTCTGGCCTCTTGGGTTCCTGTGGTTTCAGGTGCTTCTTGGCGCTGCACTGCATTTTGGTGCTGGCCAGCCCGCTTTGGTGGGTGTGTGCGTTGTTCGGTTCGTGCAGTTGGTAGGAAGGGTTTGAGCTTGCTTTGATAGACTTCGCAGCCTTTGTAGTTTGCAGGGTGCGCTCCATTGCAGTTGGCGCACACTGGACTGTCTGATCGCGGCTTAGTGCAATCTTTCGCCTCCGCATACGGCACTATTGAGCTTAAACTAGCATTAATTCACGAAAAGTGAAGGGCAATATAATGAATTATGGATTCGATCGAAGCTTACCAATACAGGGACTGAATGTTAATACCTGCTACGACTGTGAAAATCTTATATTGTCTCTCTGGTAATGACAAAAGTAAAACTGCAGATTTGTGGCTCCCCCTCAATTTATATTCTATTACTCAATATTTTTTGTTACATAACAGCAATCTGGTTTGCTTCAGTCCCTTTTTATATATATTCTTTTTTATATATATATATATATATATATATATATATATATATATATATATATATATATATATATATATATATATATATATATATATATCCTTTCTTATATATTTTTTACAATTTTTTAATAGTACTGCAAACGCAACAATTACAAGAGCTTTCAGCTTACTAAACACATTTTGTGCATCACAGTCGGCAATAGTGTGTACCATCTTTTTCATGCAGGTATTAAGCAGCAACCGTACGTCTAGTTAGATGAGACATTACTACACATAATGATACAGAAGCCCGGTTTAATGAACTCACATTCAAAAATTTTAAGAAGAATTTAAATACCTTAATCAGATCTGGAGGGGACTGCAGAAGCTCTCCACCTGTGTGCTGCTTTCTGCTGCTGCTGTTTGGCCCTCTGTGCCTTTGCAGACGTGTTGAAGTGCCTTATCCGGATGAAGGTTCTGGTTTTAGCATACACTGTGATGACGTCTTGACGAATAGTTGGAAACTTCCCAATTAAAAGTCTCGTCAGGTTTCTGATCACATTGCCGTCTTTACACAGACCGCTGCCATGAAAATTTAAAAAAAGCACCTCTAACTGCTTAACAACATCAAACCACACGTCTGAAGGGATGATTAAGCCACCACCGAGACAGTTTCTCAATTCACCCAGAACTTGCATGGTCTTTCGACACTTCAAGTGTCTTACCACTACGATGACCAAGTGATTTGTCAATGGAGGCGCACCTGGAGGCAATATATCCAGCGATGTAGCGGAGACCTTCTAGAGAACACTCTGAATTTTCTATCAAAGGTGGAAAAATTAAGTCATGCAGTGTAATGTCCCTCATTTGTTGATCACCTTCTATCATTGACAACGCTTCCTCAATGCCCGGCACGAGTCCTGTAAACAGGTTGGAAGTCAAATAATTTGTATCAGTTTCCGCTGAGACTGGACAAGAACTGCGTAACTGAATGTCAGCAATACTTTTGTTCATAACTAAAATATGTAAACGGCTTTTAAATTCCACTGGTAAGGGATGATCATAGGCTCTGCCAATTGCTCTTACCTGGGAAAATAAGTTTTCAAGGCAGTCTTGGTTGAACCTTGAGGTCAATACATACTTCAAACCGTAGCCATGTTTTAAATCCGAAAAACAACCCAGCAGTGACCGAATCGAGGTGAGAAATCCCTTTTGGAAAGGAAGTAAAGTTTTATGATTTCCCACTCCCATTTTTTTCACTGACGGAGCAGAATCTGCGAAGAACTTCCTCCTGCGTCTCCTTACACAATCCAAAAGCACTTTAAATTGGTCGTTTGCCGACAGGTGCCCTCGAATTCATAACATCAAAAGTGTCGTTCACCAATCTGAAGAATTCTGCCGTGTCTTTTTCTACAGGAATTACAAAAGAAATTGCTTCTGATACAGTGTTGGAAAAGAGTTGGCAAGCAAGATGAACGCGCTGTCGATCTCTTCCACAAACTGTCAGATGAGCAGTAAGCTTAGGGCACAGTTTCAGTTCTCCATTATCTTTCGACAATAGTTGCTCGATTACGCGCTTTGCTATCGTTGTTCCGTCACTTAATGAGAATCCGTCATCTAAAAGGTGGTTTCTGAGAAGTTTCACCATATGTGGTACATCAGCGAATACCCAAACACGTTTCGTTTCATCATCTGGGTTGGTGAAGCACGTGTTTGTGTAGTCGATGTGGAATTCCTTCCACACTTTCCCATTTTTACTCCCCAAATCAGACACTATACCAACTACGACAAATCTCACTTTCCGCGTCTCTCTGACAATATTGATCAGTGAATCCCGATTCATCGTAGTATCAAAGTTATAATATACGGGCTGCTTCCAGGTTCCACACAGACCACGTGCCGTAACAACCTGTACCTGGCTATGTGGTCCGTATATGGTGTCAGTTTCTTGGTCGTAGCATATGCGACTGTCCACATTCATTTCGTCAAAGGTTAACACACACAGGTTCTCTGCTTGACTTAAGTTCGTTGCTTGCTTATTCATTAAGTACAATACATCAGTCAAAATTCCGAGAACACAACGAAAAAAATTAGATATGCATCGTTTTAACGTACAAAGTCCAGGTAATGGTATTCCCATTATATTTCTTAAATAAATAAAAGTTTTTCTGGACAGAGAGCGCAGAAGCAAGGCTTTGCTTATATCTTCCTGGGTCCAATGGGTGCTCTTCTTTGATTTCAGAAGACATTCAATTTGTGCGTTCGTAAACACTTTTTTTAAAACTTGGTGTACTTTAGTTGTCACTTTAGTACAGGGTGGCGCAGATGGATCGGGTGGTTTTAAAATACTTGTCAAACTGTCAATTGTAAAGGTATTGGATTGAAATAAAGTGCAAAACGTGTAGTTACAATGGAAGTTTATTAACAAAAAAATAGTAATGTTAGTTTTTAAAAATTACATCCATCAAATGCCCTCCTTCTCGAGCGACGCATTCTTGGAGTCGGTCCTTAACGTTCCGCATTGCCCGCTCAAGCACATCACCAGGAATTGATGTGATTTCGGTGTGAATTGCTGCCTTCAACTCCTGAATGGTCCGGGGTTTGTTCATGTAGACCCTTGCTTTTAAATAGCCCCATAAGAAAAAGTCACATACCGTGAGGTCCGGCGAGCGAGGGGGCCAATGGACATCTCCATTACGGGAAATCAAACGGCCAGGGAACAGAGCGCGTACAGCTTGCATTGATATCCTAGCGGTATGTGCAGTTGCCCCGTCTTGTTGGAACCACATATTGCCCATGTCGTAATTGTTCTCTTCAAGTCGTGGGAGAAGAAAATCTTCAATCATGTTCACATAACGCTGCGAATTAACAGTAACCGCCTGCTCCCTTTCATTTTCAAAAAAGTAAGGACCAATTATCCCTACCTTAGAAACCCCACACCAAACCGTCACTTTGTCACTATGGAGAGGCCGTTGGTGTAGATCTCTTGGGTTAGTGTCGGCCCAGTAACGGCAATTTTGCTTGTTTACGTATCCGTTAATGTGAAAGTGAGCCTCGTCAGACATCATGATAATCAGGTTTACATCTTCCAATAACTCCAACATCTGTTGGCTAAACTGAAGCCTTTGAAGATGGTCTGTTGGGAGAATCTTCTGTACCAACAGGATTTTATAGGGGTGGAATTTCAGTTCTTCGTTAAGAATCCTTTGAAGGCTCCGACGTGACATTCCAAGAGCTTGAGCACGACGTCTCGTTGATCGACGTGGGCTCGCAGTGACATCGCGTCTCACACGCTCCACGTTCTCAGGCGTTGTTATTGTTGGCGGTCTAGGCGTCCATTTTGGAGCACATGAACCAGTAGTGCGGAAATTATGCACCCAACTCAATATCGTATCTCGCTTAGGAACACTACCGCGAGGTGGGATGTTGAAACGCCGGCGAAAGGCACGCGTCACAGCAACAATTGACTCGTTATTGCGTATGAACTCTTCCACTGCGAAAACACGATGCTCAACGGACCACGTAGCCATCGCGACTGACTGCCAGCCTGCAACTGAAACTTCCCGTCCCCCCCCCATCACAGGACGAAGTCGCCGAACACCTGGCTCCCCCCCTCCAGACGTACAGTCCACTTCAAAACCACCCGATCCATCTGCGCCACCCTGTACTTCGTTGATAATGAAGGCTTTGGCATAGCTTTCTCTGTCTGCTTAATGCATGAGCCAGTAATTTGTTTCTCGTTCTCAGCGTGTTGTTTTCAGCTATCAAACGCTTATTTTTTTCTGTCAGTAGCGATAATTCCTCTTCATTTCATCCTCGATGTGGCCTTTTTCAGTTTCTGTGCTTTGATCCACTTTTTTTTTCCTTTGGTGACAGTGAAGCTAGTCTGTTAAGTGCACGTTTACGTGTTTCACGATCTTTCCTTCTGTCATTTCTTTCTTGGACAGAAGACGAAGCAGCAGCAGCTGCTGCAGATGTGGCTTTAATGAGGTGCAATGAAGGAACTGCAGTCAGCTTTAAGATCTACTTTGGCGGAAGTTTCATTAATTCAGCTTGGAGATCCCGTAAATAATCGTCTTCTTTAAAATGTACGCTACAGATAGCAGCATTTTTGTTGTTAATACTATCGCTTCTTCTACAGAGCTGAACCCACCGAGCACACGTTTCAGGATCTTTCGGAAACTTATGATAGGAAATACTACTCCCTTTAGTCTTCTGATTATAGTTTTCACACACAGCCACGGCACAATTCGGCATTGTTAAAGTGTCGCAGAAAGAATAAACTCGATTCAACACCATAACAAACAGCAACAACACAAAACTTACTCGCTTCAACACATGAGAAAGCGCGCGGGAACTGAGCGGAGTTTCTCCACGCTGACGTCATGCGCAGTACGGCGAAAAATCTCTGTTGTGCGCACGCATTATGGGCCCCTGCTGGATTCATCTATCGCACTGGTCAACACTCATTTTCTTGCCAAGGATATTTGAGTGGCTTTAGGATGGGTTAGTGGTGCTGAGGACGAATATAGCAACCATTTATGCAGTTTGGCTCTAGTTTTTGAGATAATGCATGATTTATTCAAAAAATTAGAAAAAATTGCTAATACTGAACTCAAGCGCTACAAACTACAATGAAAAAAGAAAATAATCTTTATAAATAGCTTCTATGAAAACCTGATAGGCATTTGTCCACGTATAAAACATAATTGAAAAGTTTCTCTATAAGTATATAATTTTCCGTCCATGACGAACCGCTTCCTGCACGCTTTCCTTTTATAGGTCTCTTCAGAACAGTCACGTTGCAGATTCCAGCAATAATCTGCCATCATATGCCTGTCCCATCTTCCTTTATATCTTTCCTCTATTCCTTTCATATCTTGATGGAACCGCTCTCCTTGTTCCTCACTGAAATCCCCTAGATTACGAGGAAATCGATCCAAGTGGCTGTGAAGGAAGTGCAATTTTATGCTCATGTTAGCTCCTAAGTTTTGAAAGTTAGTGAGCATGTTTTTGACCAGTTCCTCGTAATTGGGAGCTTTATGATTGCCCAAAAAACATTTTACAACAGCGACAAAACTGTTCCAGGCCGATGCTTCAGTGACAGTCATGACACTTGTAAAATTGGTATCGTTGATGAGCCTGCGAATTTGAGGACCATCAAATATTCCTGCCTTAAGTTTTTCACTACTGAGTCCAGGGAACGTATTGCAGATGTATGTGAAGCAATTACCATTTCTGTCTAAAGCTTTGGTGAATTGCTTCATTAGTCCTAACTTAATATGTAATGGTGGAATAACAATCTTGTCCCTGCTAACCAGAGGTTTATTAATGATGTTTGCTTCACCAACAGCCATATGTTCCCTTGGAGGCCATGTTTTCTGCTTCCAATGTTCGTGCTTTGCCCTACTATCCCACATGCAGATAAAACATGGGTGCTTTGTGTATCCACTTTGTTGTCCAAGCAAGAAGTTCACCATTTTCAAATCAACACAAATCAACCACTGGTGCTGCATATACTGAATTTTCTGCAGAACCATCTTGATGTTAGCATATGCTTCACAAAGTTTTGTTGAGTGGGCAATTGGAATAGATGCGTAACGATTGCCATTGTGTAGGAGAACACATTTTAAACTTCTAGTGGAACTGTCTATGAAGAGACGCCAGTCCTCTGGTCTATATTCCGGCAGCCCCAATTCAAGTAAGAGTCCAGGTATATTGCTGCAATACACTATAACCTCTTCTTGGTTGAAGTATGGAAGAAGGTTTTCTTCTCTCGTCCGGTAAGCTGTTATTTTAACACTTGGATGAAGACAGTTCTTTTCCTTAAGCGTGGATGCTAAGAGTTCTGATGCTTGCTTTGAAAGATTGAGTTCTCGTATCAAGTCACTGAGCTCCTTCTGGTCGAACTGCTGGGGTTGTGTCTCACGTCCTTCGTATTCCGAACCACTACTTGTACATTCCTCGCCGTGCACATCGTCATCTGATGATGTTAGCGTGGGTAA
The DNA here is from genome assembly GCF_021461395.2 of Schistocerca americana. Lineage (NCBI taxonomy): Eukaryota > Metazoa > Arthropoda > Insecta > Orthoptera > Acrididae > Schistocerca > Schistocerca americana. The sequence continues at coordinate 145,732,036 of NC_060129.1, read as the reverse complement.
TGTTGTGAAGGTTGGTACAGGAACATCGTTGCTGTGCACCACCGGTCTTCTTGCTGACTCCAAATCGGGATATTCCCACTTTCGTTTTTTGAACCTATTAAAACCTTTCACATTAACAATGCAAAAATAGCAATCATCTGTATGGTTCTTCTGCTCTCGCCATACCATAGGCACTCCGAAGTTTAAGCTTTTCCTTTTTCGTTTTGTCCACCGCCGTAAGCACTCCACACAGCATTTACAAACTTTATGGGGTGCCCACGCCTTGTCTTGTTCTCCAAGTTTAATTCCGAAATATGCCAGATACGCTTCCTTCACAAAAGGAGTGATATTCTTCCTGTTCTTTTGAAGAACGTATTCACCACAAATGTAGCAGAACTCATCTGGATGGTTCACGCAAAGACGGCGTGAAGAACTCATGTTTTCCTAAAACAAAATTGCACAAATACTACATATTATGCAGAACTTTCTTGTATTTGCATGTCAATCACATCCAACAAACATCATTAATTGTTTTGTGTGAAATGAATACTCACCTCTTATTTGCTACGTCACGATGAAAAGGGTCTATCTCCTTGAAGCTGCACTGCACATGTGTGTGACTTTCGACCATCGCCATTTTTCTTGTTTACACTGAACGTTACCTATCGGCTGTTGCGGGGATTACCTCGGCCAACAAATGAATGTCGAGTACCGCCGAATTCAAATCTGCACAACCCTCAATATCTTCAACACACGCACCGCACAACAGGACTGAACACATGCTGACAGTGTGATGTTTGCATGATGTAATCCTCAACCACACAGATGCACTCCCTGAGCACAATTGTTTAGTAAAGATAGTACAATATCACTAATTAAAAAACAGGTAGCAAATACATTACACCATATATGGACCCTGCAGTCGATATTATCCACATGAAACTCTCATTTCCACAAATAACCTATATCTCAAAAACCAGAGCCAATTTGGAAAAAGTACAAATATACTCGGAATGAGTATCATAACAATATCCCATTTTCGTTCAAACTTCCCTGGCAACGAAAAAAAAAAAAATTATTTTGTGGAGCTGTGTCGTTTGATTCTGTAGTTGAGCGTGACCCGAGACACCTGGACTCGCAAAAGATCATGGTAACTTGACGCTAGAGCCATCTATAGGTAGGTCAGGTAGTTGGGCATCCCTCATTTCGCTAGCTTTAGACGCCTGTATACACCACGGACAGAGCACGGCGCGCGCGCGAGATGATGGGCAGCGCCTCCTGGCGGCAAGTAGACACGCAACGCGTCGGTGGCAGAAGACGGCAGAAACGGTAAATCGCAACAGCACTAGTTGGAAGAACCCAATGATCGAAAAGAAGGCCATTGTTGTTTAACTTTTATCCCTGTTAGTAATATTACTTGATAATCTAATTTCAATGGATTCTTTAAGAACACATTCCCAATAGCGAGAAGCAGGAGAGATCAATTGCGTCTTGTCATACATCATCCTGTGTCCTTCGTTAAGGCAGTGTTCCGCCACTGCCGACTTCTCAGGCTGGAACAACCGAGTGTGCCGATGATGTTCCACACACCGGTCCTGAGTAGTTTGACCAATGTACTTCTTTCCACAGTGACACCCCGGGCTTCCTCGAGCCCAAGTTATCTTTAACCGAGCCAAGAAGGGCTCTAGTCTTGGCAACCGGCGTAAAAATATTTTTAATATATTTTCTTAAAATTATTGAAATTCTCGATTATATATTTCCCGCAAAGGGTAAATAAGCAACAGCTTCAAAAGTATCCTCTATTGGTTCGCGTGACGGACCAAACTGAAGAGAACGGCATATTTGTTGTTCCGTATATCCATTCTGTTTAAAAACAATCTTCAAATGATCAAGTTCTTCTTTCAAATCTTCCTCGTCAGAAATGGAATAAGCTCTTTTCACCAGAGTCCGCAGAACTCCACTACGTCGTTGTGGTGGATGACAGCTGGCCGCATGAAGATAGCGGTCAGTATGAGGTTTCCGATACACACAGTGTCTAATAGTCCCATCGTGCTTTCTTTAAACTAAAACGTCAAGAAATTGAAGTTTACCATCACTTTCAGTTTCTATAGTAAATTCAATTCTCGGATGTACACAAATGAAATGATCTAAAAAGCGATTCAAAGCATCAATTCCATGTGGACAAACCATTAAAATGCCATCAACGGATTTCAAAAAACACTTTGGTTTAAGAAACGAAGTTATGAGTGCCATGTCCTCAGTCTTCCGTAAAAAGGTTGGCGACTGTGGGGGAGAGTGGACTCCCCACAGCCACTCCGTCAGTTTGTTCAAAATAGACATCATTAAAAAGGAAATACGCTGATGTCAACACATGACGGCGTAACTTGGTGGTTTCATCATCTAATTTCTCACTGATTAGTAACAGGGACTCTTGGAAGAGGAAACAGAGAAATAGCATCAAAGCTGACTAGCAAATCAGAAGGACCACAGCACAAATATTTTAATCGTCGAATGAAGTCGGACGAATTTGATGTGTGATGTTCACATTTTCCCACATCTGGCCTGAGGACTGAAGCTAAATATTTGGCCAATTTATAGGTAGGGGCGCCCAAGTTGCTGACAGTGGGACGCAGAGGAATACCACTCTTATGAATCTTGGGTAGACCGTACAGTCTCGGAGGAACCGCCGCACCAGGATGAAGTTTCTTGATGACATCACTAGGTAAGGAGCTCTTCTTTAAAAATGAGAGATTCTTCTGTTTTATACAATCCGAGGAATCATTTTTGATTTTCCGATAGGCCGATTCCTCTAACAAAAGATCCATTTTGGCGACATAATCCTCACGTGAGAGAATAACCGTAGCATTACCTTTATCAGCCGGAAGAATGATTAGATCCCGATTCTCTCTCAGAGACCGAATAGCAGCCCTTTCACAAGATGGAATATTATTCCGTGGAGCGGGAACTCGACGAAGTTTATAGGCAACCTCCTGCCTGACCTCTTCTGCCCTATCAAGTAATATTATTAACAGGGGTATAGGTTATCATCTGTAAGATACGTAGTCCGATTTTGTCCGACATTAAACAACAACGGTCTTCTTTTCGCTCGTTGGATTCTTCCAGCTATTTATCGTTTCTGCCGTCTTCTCCCACCGGCGCGCTGCGTGTCTACTTGCCGCCAGGAGGCGGTGCCCATCATCTCGCGCGGTGCTCTGTCCGTCGTGTATAAAGGTTTCCGTCGTTGTGGCTGGAATTCAGTCTACCCTGTGGGTATCTAGGAATTCTTCTAATATCTGACGTTGTGGTAGGACGCCAGTAGCGTTCCATGTTATGATATTGAAAGGTTTTGTGTCTTTAATCCGAGCCATAGAAGTAGTCTATCGCTGCTGTAAATAGTATACTAATTTTTGAAAAGGCATCAGGTGCCTGTCTGATATCAGCTATTGTCTTTAGAACAGTGGTCACCACCTTCTTGATGTTGACTTGTGAGATCAGCCCAAGGAGCATCTTCACATCGTTACCAAATCCTGAGGGGGAGGGGGGGGGGCGGCAGGTTCTGAAGTTTGTTGTTGTGGCTGCTGGCTAGCCTGTGATGTTGAGGCGGCGGAGTTTGGCATGGTTTTCCTAGGAGTTCTTAGTCCTGGGAACTGAGTTTGTTCTGGTCGGAATTCCGGCCTGTGTTGCATTGGAGCCTGTGATTTTGAGGCGGCGGAGTTTGGCATGGTTTTCCTAGGAGTTCTTAGTCCTGGGAACTGAGTTTGTTCTGGTCGGAATTCCTTCCTGTGTTGCACTGGAGCCTGTGTGTGAGTTCCAGTCTGCCAGTAATTCGAGGTATTTTGGGCATTTTCGGTAGCTGGCAGTGTATGCCCCACCGCAGTTAGCGCATTTTGTCGTAGTTTTGAGTGTCTTTTTGCACTCGTCTGTCGGATGGTTTGCTCAACATCTTACGCAATGCGGTAGCAGCTTGCAGTACCTGGAGCGATTATAGAACTGTTGGCAGTTGTGGCATTGGGCTGGGCATCTTGGGGCCCTGTTGGACCGGACTGTGACCCCTATGTGGAGCAGTGAACACATGTGGTAGATGCGTTTCCCGTCTTCGGTGTTGTCCAGCTCGACAATGAATTGGGGCGTCTGGTACCACTTTCTGTTGGTTCAGTTATCTGAGCTACTCTGTGTACAGGAAGATTTAGGTTTATGAGGCACTCTTGAATCATCGAGGGGGTGTAGAAGGGAATTTTCTGATTCGTGGGGAGTGCACAGAGTGCCTTGTAGTTGTCTGGTTCTTGGAAGTAGTATGTGACTTTTTCCTTGGACGACTTCGTCCTCAGGTTACCTTTCATAATAGGTCTGATATTCTGTAGTACTGTAAGGTAGTCTGTTGTGTTGAAGACCACTATCGGGGGTACCAGTGGTTTCTTTGGTTGAGGAGCTTGTTGGGGTGTCTGTTTATCTCCTGATGCGTCCTGTTCGAGTGCTTCAAATCTGTTTGAAGTCGGGACATTTGGTACTGGTTCCGCCTCCATGTAGGAATCTTCCGGAAGTGGTAGGTTTTCTGGTGTAACGTCTGATGCGTCTCTCGGTGGGACTACCGGCGTTTCTCGGTGGGACTACCGAAACCTTCCGTTTCGACCCTCCTGCCGCTACGTCTGATGTGGCGGTGCTAGATTCGGCTTGACTTTCATCAGACGCCTTCCGCTTCGTGTCTCGTCTCATTTCCTCGACTTCCTACTGAGTGTTTGTGTTTGTGTTTCAGTGTCATGTGTGATGCGTGGCTGTGTGAGGGAGGTGCATAGGGAATGGTCTGAGACGGTAGGGGTGGCCCGTGGAAATCTCGGAGAATTCCGCGGCCGGCTGAAGGTTTGACGGACGGGTGCAAAATGCTCTCTCCAGGAGTCTGATCTGCCTTTGCCTCCGTGTACGCGGGCTGGTCCCACTTGAAGGGGGCCCTGGCACACAAAAACCCTAGCTAACGTCTAGAATCTGGCTAGCCCAGAGTCATCCTACGGCGATGAGCATCATGAACAGAACAAATCGTGAACACGACAGTTTTGCTGGCTCACACTCTCGCATGCGAGATGCAAGTCACGTCGGAACGTCGTCGTCTTCTCGCCCACGCGGTCGGAGCAGTCGGCGCGCCCCAGCACGGCAGTGCAGACAAAGGCAGTGAGCGGACAAAGGCGGCGGCAAGAACACGCGCGCAAGGCAGGAGGAAGCTCCGTTTAGTGCGGAGGGCAAGCTCGGAATACCAAAGCAGCTATAAATCAGGCCATACAATCATTCACACGGATGCCATCGCTGAAAGCAGCCAAAAAGCAACAACCACCACACTACTACTTCCAACCTTCCGCAACAATTACAAGACCTCCTAGCGGACAAACGATACTTCAGGAAGAGATGACAGGACTTCCGCGACCCGGCCGACCGTCCACTAGCAGACTAGCTCAGCCGCCAAATAAGAGAACTACACATACACAAAAACCAAAGATGGGACGAAACACTGCAGGAAGCAGAGAGGAACACAGAGAAGCTTTGGCTCATCACAAAAGCCAGGAGAACCCCTCACACTGCAAATAAGCCACTGCACGGACCAAACGGCCTGGTCTACAACCCTCAGAGCAAGGCAGAGGCAATGGCTGAAACCTTAGAACGTCAGTTCACCACTTCAGAATCCGAGGACCCAGACGCCGACGAGCACGAAGAAAGAATCATCAGAAGAGTGACCAGAGGTCTTAAGGCCCCTGTAGCTACCCACTTCCCGGGCGTCACCTCCGATGAAGTCTGCGGACACATCAAGTCACTCCACAATAAAAAAATCCCCAGGTCTAGACAAAATCTCTCCCGTGCATCTAAAACACCTTCCCCCAATCTCTATCCAACTCCTCACCAACATCTACAACACCTGCCTCAGACTTAAGTACTTTCCCAAGCCGTGGAAAGTCGCCAGAGTTATTACCGTGCCGAAGCCCGGCAAGGACCTCCTATTCCCTCAGAACTATCGCCCCATCTCCCTCCTAAGCTGTGCTTCAAAAATCCTTGAATTCATCTTTCCTCCCATCTCAAACGCTTCCTCTCTGAACAGAACATCATCATTCCCCAACAATTTGGCTTCCGTGACAGCCACAGCACTGTTCATCAAGCGGTGAGGTTGGTTGAGCATGTTTGCAACACCCGCCAAATGCGCCACAGCACTGGTGCCATATTCTTAGACATACAAAAGGCGTTTGATAAGGTATGGCACACAGGGCTAATTTCCAAAATCCTCCACTATCACTGTCGTCTCCTCCACATCGTCCACATCCTTCATTCCTTTCTCAGCAACAGGCAATTTTTTGTCACACTGAACAAGTGCAACAGTCAATTCCGGACCATAGCTGCAGGGGTACCCCAAGGCTCCGTCCTGGGTCCCACGCTCTACACAATATATACCAGTGACATACCACACCAGATGGGGGGGGCAGCTAGCCCTTTGCGCAGATGACACGGCGATCTTCCGGAGCAGTTCTAACCTCACGTATATTGGCAGAAAGTTAGAACAACACCTGCAAGACATCCACAGCTGGGCACATTCACATCAAACACTCTAGATCGTCCATTTTCACCAAAGAGACTGGAATGTGAATTGTAGAAAGTCACTTGATACTTGCAACATGCACAGATTATTTTCATCTCACCAGCTACACCAAAGTGCTTTGTTATGTCTAGTCCCACTCCTACACTTGAACACATTTTGCACAGAACTCTTTCTTTCGGGACAGAAGATAATAACCCAATATTCAGTACTTCGTTAATATCATCACTGTCACTAACATATTCACGAAATCTGTCACTTCCACCAGTCAGCTTCTTGCTAGAAGATGTCACAGGGCTATGGCCGGCCATGTGTTGCTTAGCAGAACAACGCACTGTTTCAGTAATTGTAGTATCGCAACTTGGTATTAGTGTTAATTTTCTTTTCCCTACGTTCTTCCTATTCTTATATACACGGTTACTAAAACGTGGCATCGTAACCAGAACAACGCTTTACACAATAAGTATAATACTACCAACAACAGGCGCAACACTGAACTAATTCGAAACGGTAAACAGCAAAGAGACGATGTTCCGCGCTCTTAGCGCTTCATTTGTCACAGGAAACAATGTAGCCAACCCTTGCACACTCGCTGTATGCGTAACAGGCCGAGAAAATCCCAAGTAGTTCGCCAGGAAGTCAGGAGAGGGTGTTGGATGCATTCAGCGGCCGCCCATTTCCTCTGCAGGCGTGGGGGAAAATGGTAATAACTCCACTTCTAGGGCGAGTAGAACAATAATTCAAAGTTTACATTAAAGAGGAATGTTCCAATTAATTTTCGGTAGCAAATTTTTTGGATTTGACCACCTCCGGCTCCCCTTAAAGCAGCAGCTGGGGATTTGATCCACCTACTAAACAGTACGTTGAATTTAATCTGTTGTTTAGTCAAGAAGTCGCGTCTTATACACAACCAATTGTCTTCTACTCGAGCTATTTAAACGGCCGTAGTGCACAATAATAAATTCATTTAATTAAAAGAAAGTGTATAGTCAAAACGAATAATGTACAATAGAGTTTCGCAAATTAATCCGAAACCTTAATTCAGCAGTCCCATTTCTGGAGATATTGCACTAAAGTTGAGACTGTTCTATTTGTACCGTAGTTATACAATAATTTACATTACATAGTATGAAGTGTGTAATACCCACTGCATAATTGTGCAGTCATTATTTATCACTTCTCAATATATTGATTACATACACACCTCAGAAAACCAGTTGTCAGTTGCCCTTGCTTCTGTGCTTCAAATTTAGCTTATTTGATTCTCTTATTGTTATGGATGATGAGAATACATTAACGGGAGCGGAATCTAGACAACTTCTGTTATGAGTCAGTGGCATCCCTGCCCTAATAAAATTTTTCACTCGAGGCCCTCCTGGCAGGTATACACAAAACCTCCTTGCTGAGTTTCGACAAGGCACACGAATTTGTTTTCCACCATGTAAGAAGGTCTGTGAACTCATTGTTTGGACCCTCCATGTTCATATATTTCCCAATCTCCTCTTTCGATTTTGAGGTGGATGTTTGCCAATTTTGAAATTTTTTTGTGGGAGAAGACATGACATCTTTGGTTACGTTCGTATCAACATCGTTATTTAACATTTTTCGCACATCCTGATGAATTTTTTCTCTTCTTTCTTCGTTGCCACGTAATGAATGTCATGTAGTTCATTTAGAACTTCTGTTGTATAGACAGTTCTGCCCTTTCCTTTAGTTTACGCATTGTCACATCGTCCACTCCAGTTTCGCAAAGACCTATCAGTTTCAAAATCCACGGCACTACAAATGGTAGGTTTGGCTCATTGTCTCCTTCCAAATTGTCCGTGGCCTCTTTGAAAACCTTCAGAAATTGAATAACGCTTTCCATAGTCGCATTCTGATAGACGTTGTCATCTCATGTATGTTTGAATCACGCAAAACGGTCTCTATTTGATCTTTCTGTGAATGGAATGAGTCTAACATATTAACACGGTTCACCTGGTTTCTACATCATGGTGTAAGGTTTTATCTAATCTCGCGATTAAGCCAGATCATTTCATAAAGCCTACTATTTTGCGTACAGTCAGGATGAAGTCATACACTGCAGAAATCTCAGCCATTAAGAAACCTTCATTGAATGTATGCCTCAGTGCTGTATTAATACAGTGCATCACACATGGGAGTTGTTTGTGTGCTTGTAGTGCTTTCTTGGTGTTAGCTCCATGATCTGTAACGAAAGTTACCTGTCTTAGTTCCGAGGACGTTACCTGCAACTCTACCAGTTGTTCATATATTTCCGTAATGATAGGTTCGCCAGTCTTGGCAACAACAGGAAACCTTATAGTTAAGACTACACGATTTTTTAGTTTACATTTGTCCGTCGACTCATCAATATAGCTGGACGTGACAGACAGGTAATGGGTCTTACGATAGCTGTCTGTCCACAGATCGCGCGTCATTGAACACTGGTTTTTACCAGTTGCATCTTTCACTATTTGAATAAGTTCACTCCTGACTTGATCAGCCAATTCCTTAATATTTCGTGCTACAGTCCTTGGGGAAGGTAGCACGTCTTGGGCGGTGATTTGCCCATCTTTTTCTCCTGTACTTACCAGTTCTTGAGCTAAGCTTATGAATCCTTCACCACCTATCATATTAAGTGGTCGGAGGTCTGTTGCACACATTAAAACACACTTGTCCCTAATACGAGGGCTATCCACAAAGTACATTACGTTTTGGAATTAAAAATAAACAAAGTATTGGAATTTTTTTTTATTATATACACATGAAAGCCTCACTTAAATACTACTTTTCTACATAGTTGCCATTTAAATTAAGGCACTTATCGTAGCGATGGACGAGCTCGGAAATTCCTTCGTCGTAAAATTCGGCCGCCTGCGCCTTCAACAACGTGGTTACCTCTTCTTGAAGCTGTGCGTCGTCATCAAAACGCTGCATAGCCAACCACTTCTTCATTGCTGGGAATAAGTGGAAGTCGCTCGGTGCCAGGTCGGGACTGTACGGCGGATGAGGAAAAAACTCCCACTTTAAAAGATTCGAGAACTTCACGAGTGGCATTTGCCGTGTGGGCCCGGGCGTTGTCGTGAATCGGCAAGATCTTTGAGCCCAACTTTCCCCCGCGCTTGTTTTGTATTTCTCTTCTGAGGGTGTGCAGAGTTTGGCAATACCTTTGAGAGTTTATTGTAGTGCCTCTTTCCAGGAAATCCACAAAAATCACACCTTTTCTGTCCCAAAAGACAGTCGCCATCACCTTCCTTGCCGACATTGTCTGCATGCATTTCTTGGGTTTTTGGGGGGAATTTGTGTGCCCCCACTGCATTGACTGCAATTTTGTCTCGCAGTTCACCTGCTTAACCCATGTTTCGTCACCAGTAACGATGCGATCGAGTAATGAGTCGCCATCTTTCTCGTAAGCGTCCAGAAAACGTTAACGCTGCAGCCATTCGCTGAATTTTGTGAATCTCTGTCAAGATTTTTGGTATCCATCTTGCACAAAACTTGTGGTAACCGAGCTTTTCGGTAATGATTTCGTGCAACAAACTTCGTGAAATTTGTGGAAACCTCGTAGAGTGTTCCGTTATTGTGAAATTACGGTTTTCACGGACCGCGGCATCGACTTTTTCGACAAGTTCGGCAGTCCCTATGCTGGGTCTTCCACTTCGCTCTTCGTCGTGAACGTTAGTTCGGCCATTTTTAAATTTTATGGCCCATTTACGCACTCCACTTTCAGTGATTATGTTGTCCCCATACACTTCAGAAAGCTGCCGATAGATTTCTATCGGTGCACAGTTTTTTGCAGTCAGAAACCTTATTGCAGCACGCACTTCACACTTCGCGGCATTTTCAATTAACGCTCACATTTCAAACTGTCGCAGTAACTCGACGGAGTACAGTACGAACCTCTCACTAGCACGGCAGGATGCCGACTGTGCGGCGGAATGCCATGACACCAAGATGGCCGCGCTAGCCCCGCCCCTAACGGACACAAACGAAAACGTAATGTACTTTGTAGATAGCCTCGTAGATATTTTATCAGCACTGGCAGCTGCAACGCTTGCCGAGTGTCGATTATCCTTACATTTATGTCTGTTCATTCGAGTTGTGCTTGCTTTGTAAGCAACCAGTGCTCCACATTTTCCATTTTGGCACTGAACGTAACCAACTTGAAGATGTGTATCTCTTTCAACAACCACCTGAAACAGCCGTAATAAACACCTTCATGTATGTTTCACGAAGACAAACTTTCTTTTTATTTACGGACACAACAAACGTATCGATTAATTAAAACATTCTACACAAACGAAGCGAGTCGATTAATCAAATACTATCACGTTTGAATTCGGAAGCTGTATTTTGTAATTATTTAGTAATAATTGAAGGGCTTACCTTAAATTTTTCCCAACTAGAACTGGTCTCCTTACTCCCACTCTATTTATCAGAATGTACGTCCCATCAGCAAGTTTCTTCAACACATCATTTGTGATGGTAGTCATTGCACTGGTCGCGGTTCCGCAAGCACTCGTGCTGAGTTTAGTCCCGTGACAGTTTACTGCCTACCGCTACGTTACGATAATGCGAGTCTCTCGGCCAGCTCGCGATCTCGCAGTCTCAGGCCGCACCTGCCCTATTTGACAATCCTCGTCTAAGCTCAGTCTCAGTTTCGTAGCGTGACGTCAGTCATCCCCACCTCAGGCGCCTGTGCCAGCGGGACAGCAGCGTTTTGACGTGCTCTCATGGAGAACTCCCGCACCTAGAAGCCCGGCTTCAGGAGGTCTCTTACGGACTGTGGGGCGCATGTTCCCCTCCAGTTCAGGGTGGCCGATGAATGCTTAACGCTCTGGACGCCGTGACGGAGGTCGAGGATGGCACGCCTTATGGACGGCGTGTTATACAGGGTGTCCGAAAAGTCTTTCCCTGATTACATAAATGGATAACTCAGGCTAGAAGTAAGATTCAAATATGAAACTGGTGTCTAATTGTTTAAAAACTATCGAAGTTTTTTTTCACATATCAGTAAACTTCCACATGAGCACTCTTGGTAGCACGTAGCACATGTAGGCGATATTCAATTTCTGTCCACACATTAGCCAATATTACTGGAGGGCTCGATTCAACGACAGTGGTTATCCGCTGCCGCGGGGTTTCAACATCTGGTACACGTGTTCAGTAGACCTCGTCCTCGACATAACCCCATAGATAGATGTCTAATGGGGTTATGACAGGAGAGCGTGGAGGCCAAACGGTTGGCCCATCACGACCAATCCGTCGCCCAGGAAAGGTCATATCGAGATAGGCACGGACGTCCAAACCCCAATGAGGCGGTGCATCATCTTTCTGAAGCATGACGTCGGGGTGAAGCAGCTGAGGAACAGCGTACAGTTGCAACATGTCCAGATACACTGCAGGTGTGTCGGTACCCTCAGCGAAGAATAATGCCCCGATAATTCGATCGTGTAATAGCCCGTACCAAACATTCACCTTTGGACTGCCTCTGGTACACTCCGTGACCTCGCCAGGGGGTTGTGAACCCCAAATGCGCACATTATGGCGATTCACTACTCCACTGACAAAACAGGCCGCTTCGCCGGAAAAGGCAATTCGTCTGAGATAACCGTCATCGTCCTCAATACCTGATAGCATTTTGACCGCAAAGTCACATCGACGTGTACTGTCATTGGGCAACGAGGCCTGAACAATTTGCACTTTGTATGCACGGATGGAGGGAGCCTTTTGGCATCTGCAATTCACGCGAGGCCCTGCGCACCGATTTCTTCGGACTTCGCAGAAAAGACTGCCTTACAGCTTCCACCCTGTCTGCTGAAGTTCTTGCTCGACCAGACCTCGGAAGGTCAGCAACCGATTCTGTGTTCTTGAAATTCATGAGGGAAAAGACTCTCTCTACATTGGCGTTATGACTGGGAATGGAGAAATAAAATTCCAAAATTTTCAGCAACTCTGAATACTGCTCATTAGAAATACAATTATGAATGAACAACACCCATTTCTTATGTGACATCATATTCTCAAAACTTTCATCTTTGACCTCCCCCAAAACACACTTTAATTTCAGTACTTGGTCAAAGAGAAGGGACTCATTGAATTTACAGCTTGTGTTTTCATGCATCCACTTGAATGTCTTTTCAACGTTTTCCCCTGAAGGTACAGTCTTTAGCAAAATCCAGTCAAAATGTTTAATATCAGACAAGGGCTTACTCCATTTTATCAAGTAATCAATAACAGTTTGATAGAAAAGAGAGACTTCCCCTGGAAACGTAGACTGCCGATATTGTGTGAGGTCAGACATTAATTCTTTAACTTTAGACGTAACGAAAACACAGTTTTCTCTCTCCTAAAATTTGCAGCATATTTTCTAGCTCCAGTCTTACCTCATTCACTGATATGTGTCCCCTATCAACGCTGCTAACTGCCCTCTGGAACGGATTCATTTGTGCATACAAGAAGAGCAGATACATTTCACCAACAGAATCAGAAAAGAATTTCTTGACAAGGGAAGGACATGTATCAAGTGAAAGAAAGTAAGACTTAAGTGCCTTAAACATGTGGATGAACCTCTCTATAGCAGGAAACATGGTGAGCCACCTGGTTGTTATGTCTAAGTAGGTCCTTATGTGTCACATCAACAAATTCTGAAAATTCTTTTAGTGATGCTACACGAACAGTATATATGGAGAAATAATTAAAAACCTTTATGATAATGCTCTCAATATCATAAGAGAGGACATCTGCACCAGTATGAATTGCATTATGCAAAATATGAGCTGGACAACCTACTCCTAAAATTTCCCTATTCAGTTTCTTGTACACATTGTTTTCTCCTTTTCTCGCAACACCCCCAAAGTTAGTATTTGTGTTATCTCCACCAAAAGCAGATACCTTATCACTAAGCCCATGTTGTAAAATGGCACTGTATACACACACAGTTATTGTACGAGGATCCTCACTGTCACATTCATTTAAATTTAACAATCTACTTTGGACACCTTCGTCATAATCAAAATACTGCACAAGAACAGGAAATATTTTCAAATACTTGTGGTTACTAATACTAACATAATTGGCCTTCGATAGACTGTTCCTTGTTCTGTCTTCAATTATTATTATTCTGGATTTACAATGTGAGTACATTTTTCCAGCACCTATTCTAGATTACAGTAAGTCACTGATTATTGTTCTCCACTCTTCTCTATTTGTCCATAAATCTTCAGTAATGTTGTTCTTCCTCATTGCTGACTGGACTCCCTGTATCCATGTATCAGGTGGTCGTCCCCTTTTTCTTCTTCCAATTGGTACCCAGTCGATTATGCATTTTGGTAGCCTTTCCTGTTCCATTCGTCTGATGTGTCCATACCATTTAAGTTGTTTGTGCTCGATGAAATCAAAAATTGAATTTTTACGTTTCATCTTGTCTCTGATTACTTCCTTTCTTATTCTTTCTCGTCTTGATATTCTTGCTGAACGTCTCCAGAAATCCATTTCTGTGGCTAATAATTTTGATTTCAGTTGCCATTTTGTTGTCCACACTTCTGAACCATATGTAATAATGCTCCTAACTATTGTTTTAAAAATCCTTATTTTGTTATCAGTTGTTATGTGTTTGTCCCAGAGAATTCCATTCAATAAAGAGATTGTCGTCTTTTCAGAATTTATTCTTGATCTAATTTCTTTGTCCTGTTTCCCATCATTTGTAATTTTCACACGTAAATATTTATATTCCTCAGTAGCTGGTATTGTTCCCATCCCTTCTTCTAATATTAAGTCTCCATTCACTCCACCAATTACCATGTACTTTGTTTTATTCATTCTGTCTTCAATGAACGGTGATATCACTTTATTAACGATGGCTTCTGTTTTAGTTTTGCCGCTGGAGAAGTTTACTGCAACTTTCGAGTCACTAAAAACGTGAGAGAGAATTTTTGATGTGCAAGAACTTGAGTGGTATGAATGATGGTGCTTGACGTAGTGAAATGCAAATGCAGCTTCTGCTGCAGCTACTTTATTACCGTCTGTCTGTGTTTTGAAAAAGCTGGTGATCTGTTTGGAAGATGATGAACCCACTGCCGTCTTAGGCTTTTCGATTGCACGTGGTCGTTAATATCACGTCTACCTCCATTACTGATTGAAATGTAGGAACTGTGAAGAGGAAAAACGTATAATAGAATAATTTTTGTAGGAAAACAACGATTTCAATGGGTCTGTGTATAATCGTAATGTTACTCACCCGCAAATTTTGCAGAAAACTTCGTATTCAGTTCTTCGTCGCTTTATACTTGGAAACTGTTCAGTATATTCCTCCCTGTACTTAACCTTCCGTCTAGCTGACATTATTAAACCACCAGGCAAATAATAACAACTATTTAATACAATATAACACAACGAAATCGCAAGCACAACAAACCATGCGAACATTCAACAAGCTAATCAAAGAGGATAATACTCTTCATTGCCAGAGATGACCGACCGCCCACTGTATCGACAACTCGCAATCTCGCAAATCGAAGAGGATGTACCGTACGCCTGAGCCTGACGGCCCATTGTTTCCATATCTCGAAAGCTGTTCTGTTCTGTTTGGATTTTATATAATGTGAAGGCAAAGAGATAACATATTGATGCTTCTTTGACAGCAATTTTTGAAATTACCGCAAGTTCACTTCAAATCCAGCAAATACCGCGGACATTTGCCTTTTCGGGTCGGACGTTTTCATTTACCCTAAAATCGCGGACTGTCCGTGAAATCCGTGGCGTATGGCAACCCTATCTGGAAGTGTGTCTGCACTGTGGTTGGTGATCGTGTCTCATGGTACCACAGGACATACTGTGCCTTCTCCTGATTGGTTAACATGGCTTCTTGGGCACTGCACCTCATCCACTACTTACGTACTGCGAACCTAAAACAGCTAAAAAAGACTTTGATAGTTGTTGTAAACAGTTCGACTAAAGTTTCATATTTCTGTCTTACTTCTAGCCTGAGTTATCAATTTATGTAATCAGGGAAAGTTTTTTCGGACACCCAGTACTTCACCGCCTTCTGCTGGTGGCACCAGTTGAGCCGGAGGTGGTCTCAGACTATCTGGGCGTCGACGATGCAGGCCTGGCCGTCTGTGACCGCGACGATGTCAGGCTTGCGTAGCCCTTCCGGTGTTCGAAGGTGGGGCTCCACTGAGACGTCGAAGCCCCTTTACACGAGTCCACGCGGAGGTACTTCACAACTGTGTCATGACGTTTCACGCGGACCCGTGCGTTTATCCGCAAGCCTCGATGATGTGGTGGGCGGTCTCGACGGCCCTGTAGCCGAACGTATTTTTGTAAAGTCGTTTCCTTTTGGGGGCGCCACTATCTAGTATTGCCCCGTTTCGGTTAGATCGAATATCTGGGGCTGACGCGCAGAGCAGTCGGAGATATGGTGTGTGTGTGGGGGGGGTCTCCACGTGACCTGTATTTATTAAAGCCGTTTTATTCCAACGGAATAATACACACACATATACAGGGTGTCCAGAAAAGGGCTCCCTAATTTCAAAATTAAATACACTGCTGGCCACGTAAATGCAACACCAAGAAAGAAAAGAGGTAGCACGACAAGATTTATTTTGTAGATAACATGTTGACCAACTATCAAATGATTACGTTTACAGACGTCTGTGACATGTGGTTCCTGCCGGAATCAGTAGCCAGAGTAGCCGCCATTGTTGGAGATCACCGCTGCCACACGTCTCGGCATCGAGTCAAAGAGACGTTGGATGTGTTCCTGGGGTACAGCAGCCCAAGCAGCTTCCACACGTTGCCAAAGATCATCTGGTGTGGCAGCTGGGGATGTAATCTGGGTCACTCGTTGAGCAACCATGGACCACATGTTTTCTATCGGCGAAAGATCCGGAGAGCGAGCCGGCCAGGGAAGCACTTCAATCTGGTTATTGACGAAGAACCTTTGGACAATGCGTGCCACGTGTGGTCGCGCATTATCCTGTTGAAATATGGCTGTGGCCGAGCCCTGAAGGTAAGGAAGGACAACTGGCTCCAGCACCTCGGATATGTAGCGCCGGCTATTTAAAGTACCGGCAATGCGTACTAGAGGCGTGCGAGAGTAATATCCAATACCGCCCCATACCATAATACCCGGTGCAAGACCAGTGTGGCGGTGCATAATGCAGCTGTCCAGCATCCTCTCTCCACGGTGTCTCCACACTCGAATCCGACCATCGTGGTGCTGCAGACAGAAGCGTGCCTCGTCAGTAAAGACAACGTCATTCCATTCTGCCGTCCACATCCGTCTGTTATCACCATTGGCGACGGAGACGTCTGTGGTTCTGCGTCAATGGTAGACGAAGCAATGGACGTCTTGCGGACAGACCACTCTGCTGTAAACGGCGTCGAATGGTACTCGCAGACACTGGATGATGCGTTACAGACGCAATGTGCTGTGCTATGGTTCGGGATGTCACTGAGCGATCCGTCACTGCCATGCGCACAATTTGCCTATCAGCACGTGCAATGGTGCACCGAGGTGAATGCGATCGACCACGTCGGTCCGTCGTACCCTCCTGCATCCAACGGTCACATATCCGCATTACAGTTGTTTGGTTTCGTCCAACACGACTAGCGATTTCTCTGTATGATAATCCACAATCTCGGTAAGCCACTATCCTTCCTCTGTCGAACTCGGATACTTGATCAAACGATGTTCGCTGTTGTCTACGAGGCATAACTGATCGTCTTGTGAAACAACCACAAGGTAAACACACGTGCCGAACGTACACTCGTCGAAATCGCCAAGCCTTAAATGGCGCTATGAGGTGGCGCCAAGGGCGCGCGTGATGTGCTGTCTTCTCTCAATAAACCCGTTACTCCCGGGTACAAGTAATAACTCGCTGGTCAGTGGGTCGTTTTCCTCTGTACTACCTTTTGTACTCTGTGACTTTGGTGTTAGGTCTGGTAGCTTCTTCTCCTCCCTCTTTTTCCAGAAAGCCTTCTCCTGTTTGTTCTGCTTGCCCTGCTGCCCTTGGTGTTGTTGGGAGGCAGCGGCAGTCTAGGCTTCTGGTGGCTGTTCATCATGGGTCTCGGCAGGAGCTTGAGCTCCTCGGCCTCGAGCATCAGCTTGATGTCCTGACATTTTGCTTGTGTTCTGTGTGCACCACTGGCGCCTTACCAATTCTCAAATGAAAATGTCACAAACATATGGCTCACAATTTGAGACGAACAGTTGGTAACAGGTAGATTTTGTAAATTAAAAGACATAACATAGGTACGTTTGATCATTTTATTTCGGTTGTTCCAATGTGATACATGTACCTTTGTGAACTTATCATTTCTGAGAACGCAAACTGTTACAGCTAGGGACAGGAAAAAAATCTGTTATTTTATGGCCAAAATCGGTGTTATTTTTTGCACTTTTCGGTGTTATTTTCTGGCAAGCTTTTTCTGTTATAAATTATCTATTTTTGTCATATTTAACCATTTTTCAATGCTGTTGAAAATGGAACTAATCCTAAGATAGGGTGGACCAAACATGAGACAAGTGTAGAGAAAAATTATTTTAACAAAAAATTTTGACACAAATAATTATTTAAAAACAAATACCAAAGGTAAAAATGGAAATAAGAGTAGAAAATTTTTCTCACCGACTTCAATATTTACGTTACACAGTTGAAATTTCTTACGGAGTAGCAATAATGAAACTTCGAAGAAAATCTCTAAATGTAAAGCAGTGTTATCGTTAATAAATAAAATGTCTTGGCTACATCACCAAGAGATTTTTCTCTATGAATATCACCAAAATATTTGTAAACATTTACGAAAGGTATTTCACTTGGGTTAAAAATAAGACAAAATTCAATTTTCTTAATGTTCGCTCACATGTTGCTTGGAAACAAAGTTTATAATATGTTTCAGTACAAGTTTTGATTTTTAAATTCTATTTCCCATCAGTAACAAAGTCTTTTAATACAAAAATACTTCCTTTATCGTAGTATTTTTTTAACAAATGTATACAACTGGTAGTAAGGCTCATTTATGTACTGCATTTTCAGCTGCTTTTACCAAGAACTGGACAAATGGGGTAAAAACATAAAACAGAAATCCATCCTCAAACAAAAGAAGCATAGTTCATCCTTACACCAGAGAAGTAAAAAGTAGTAAACAGTTGAAAAAGTGAGAATATGAACTGCTTTTTTTAAGAAGAATAAGGAAACAAGCTAAGAAAGATAGGTTTACAGTAGCACTAAGTCATCACTCTGTAGCTTTTCGAATGACAGCATTGTCATTATTTCAATGTTGTCTTGGGAGAGTTTCTGCCGCCTATCTGTCAGTATTTCGTTATAGTTTGAAAACAGCCTCTCGCTGTCAACATTGGAACACAGGAACCAAACTGCTTTCAATGCTGCAGCTGCAAATTGCTGATTGTCGACTGCAGACATACCTGCAGTGCTAAGAACAATCATCCTAGGTACGGACTGCAAGATCCTGGCCATTTCGGAATTAATATAATTGAGAATTATTGTCCTTGGATCAAAACAAGAATCCAAGGCTTTGAAAACTGATGTACTTGGATCTGTGGTCATGAGAGTCGATAATCTCGTTTGGAGGTGCAGTCCAGTTCGCTTCAATCCCTCCTTAATTTCTGCTTGAAGCACTTCCTCTTTATCGTTTTCAAAATCTCGCTGGTTTCATTGCCAAATATTCCTTTTGCCACAATACTGAAGCATACTTCAAGATGCTTCAACTTTGAATAAAGTTCCTGTGAAACTGGGTGCTTTGAAGTCTCTAAGAAGACAGCCATGCTCATCAAGTCCCTGGCATGTCCTTTAACAAACATGGCCTCTGAAAGAACCCTATTTACATTGTGATCTGACAGTGAAATAATATACTCAATACCTGCATTCGACAGCTCTCTCATATCATCACTGCGGAAGGATCGGAAGGATTCAATCGTTACCTCAAAATATACTGCTACGTAGATGGCTGTGAAGAGCCAATAGTCCCATCGTGTTAAAACTGGAAGAGGAAAAACCTTTGGATTTCTATTTTTCTCGTTAAGAAACTGCAAATATAAATGTTTCCTCTTTCTGATGTTTAAAAGCACTCTTTAAGTAACTGATTGTAGTATTTAACTTACTAAGTTCCTTGGAATAAATGTTAGCAATTAGATTAATTGTATGTGCCCAGCACTGAACATGGATTAAATTATCACCTATTATTGTTTTCAAGGAGTCGACAAATTTTTTCTAACTGTCACTCACTACTGCCTTAACATTATCGTGCTGTATATTATATGTTTGAAGAGCCCCCAAAATAGCACGAGCACATTGTGTCGAGGTCGCGGCATCGAGAACTTTCACACTTGCCAGAAAAAGTTTCTGCTCATTCCAAGCTTCAATAGTTCTCAACAAAACAGCAAAAACACAGCGGCTTCTTCTGTCAGTTGTCTCGTCTGCTAATATAACATCTTTCCCTGCTAATTGTTCCATTACCTCAGTTTTCCTTTGATGTTGTATTGAAGCCACAATAGTCTCTCTCTTTGTTTTAACAGACTGTTAGTTATCTGAACCTTTAAAATAATATGATACTGTACAAGAGAAAAAAAAGGGGGGGGGCAACTGGGGTAATTGGAACACCAGGTTATTAGAACAATGGCCTATAAACAGTCAACCAAGCAAGTTAAAGGTACCAAGAAGATGTTGTGGATTTGTAACATTCAGCTCTTATGCCTAAATTAATACCATTATTTAAGATTCACTAATTAGTTTTTGGTTATTTCAGGGTATGCAGTGCTGAGGTTGGGTACATCCCTAGAATACATTCATTCATTATAAGTGTGAAGGAGCGGGACACACTGTTCCAGTACCTCAGATGTGCTAATTAGAACTTAAAAAGTTGCAGACTTAACATTATTATTTTTTTAACCATTAATGGTTTGACCCTAACATAAGATACAAAGATGAGAAGATTGGGAAAGTCTAAGCATTAATAAAAAATTTAACTGAAATATCTAGGTTGCTTTGTTCTGTAGTCTTGCAAGTATTTAAAAAATAAATATTAACTTCTGTTCCAATTGCCCAGGTCCTCCCTATATCTTCATCAAAGATGGGAGGTACAGACTTCAATTGGGAACTGATCGAGAGTGCACGTAAAGTGAAGATTCACCAAAACAATTATATATATATATATATCTCACAGCTCACCTTCAACGAACTCGTTCATCCACTGCCGAAAATCTTCGTTCTCCAGTTTGTGGAGTGGAATGTTGGCGTTCAAACATGTTTCCACAGTTCTTGGGGCCAGATATTCACAATCGCTCGTCTTCTTTTTTGCAGCTTTAAAGCTGCTGCTCATTGTAGACTGCCGCTTCATTGGCAAATTGGGCTGCTTCAACTTGTTGCATTTATGTTTTTCGGTCTGCACGTGTTTCACTATAGAATCAGTACGCTCCCATGAAACTCTAAAATTGCAGAATTTACACAACACTGTTAACTTACCGGGAGCATATAAAGTTTATATTTCTTTCATCATGGCGTACTGTTGTTGTAGTAGTGTATTGGAAATGGCCTTCCGAGTTGGCATTCTGTAAGCACCATTCAGTTTGCCTTCAAAACTTTGGAAATGTTTGCTTTCCACTATGTTGCAGGGCAAATAATCCTTTACAACAGTCTCCAGAAGTGCGAAATCTATCTCCTGATTTCTTTTGTTCGAAAGAGGTTTCGCAAAATACATAGGTAATGTTCCGTGATGCTGATGTCTGATGTCTGCTGTCTGATAATGAAGTGATACTGTTATTTTCTGGCACCGACTGCTGTTCGCTTCTGGCAATTGCTGGTGTTGGTTCCGGATTGTCCGGGTTATTGTCCAAGAAATATCGGAAGATTCAGGAGCAGGGGGCGCTAAGCGCGTGACAGACAATGACACTGTTGGATGCAGCGCTCGCACATAACGCGCTAGATTAAATGTATTTCCTCCTTTATATGAAATACACTTAGAACAACAGTTGCAGTTTGCTTTCCCATCACCTAAATCGGCGAAGAAACCCCAAATTTCACTACTTTTACGCGATCGAGAGTTGCTAGCCACTGTATAAGAGTGAACAGACACAAAAACTGCTTTCCGAATAAAGTAAAGAGGGATTTTACCTGAAGTCGTACCAGTGACAACAGGTGATGGTTTAAGTTTTAAATTTGGATGGTTATTATTCTTAACAAAAATAATATCCACAGGAAAACTTCTGAATAATTACGTAACGTATGTATATAGAGTTTGTGACAGTGGTTAACATACTCATTCTATTTTGGATTAAGTTTTAAAAGGAACATAAAATTGGACTGCATGTCGTTGGTAGCCCTAGTTTTCAGTCCACGAATACAACAAATAAGACTTTTTTGGGCGCTTCATGAGAAAATGTCGAGCAAGATTAAATGTAATACCTTCTTTATATGTGACAGGCTTCTCTGTTTCTCTTTCCTTTGTCCCCTTCGACCATGCTCTATTTAAGTTAACTCAGACGCTGCTTGAGCGTAAAACGTTGCGTGCACGTTACTGCATAGTTCGGCCATCTGTTGGTAAATTTATGAACTATTACGAAGCTTTATTATACGGGTGAGCGGCGAACTGGGCAACTTCGCCAGGCTTCCGTACTTCATCAATGTACTATTTCATTTGAACGCTTCACGGCAAAAAGAGTGAAATGAATGAAGTAGTTCACGGGAATGACCGGCTTCGACTCATATTTGATATAAACCACCGATTTCAAATTCTCGCACCCTTTCGTCAGCGGTTACTGTAGGCTTCGTCATTTTCACAGAATACACGTGTTCGTCGCCGAGACTAGAATAAGAATACAATGAAGAAGTAAAAAAAGAAAAACAGCAGATGGTAACAATGAGTATCCGAACGCGGGTACTGCAATAGCTTCGAAACGATTGAAAAACTGCTTAAATGAACTTTATTTCAGTGAAATTAAAGAAACAATCATATCGATATTAGTTAAAAAGTTTGGTAAGTTAATACATGCAGTAAAATACGCCCTCAGCTTTGCAAACCGCAATGGTATCGGTATTGCGCACAGTATTGTTTATTCGCAAGGGTTGGCAGTGAGCATACGCAAAACATTTGTCCTGCCAATCAGTGTTCTCTGTTAACTTGACTAATGGCCTAAACACAAGCATGTACAATATTAACGTGGTTTGTGTGCTGTCACAGAGTACACCTTTTTCTTTGTTTGGATGGTTTGAGACTGGGTTCTGATACGTGAAACCGGTCATCAATTAAACAAAAGTATCTGAATTTTGCAACTTTGGCTTTTTTTTTTTTTTTTTTTTTTTTTTACACCAAACTGGTTAACTCAAATTACTGTCCTGTTGTTATTCCAGCGTGCTGGAAGTCCAAGAAGATGAAATTTATAGCTGCTCTTTTCCGAAGCAGAAATTAATGCTGTCCTGTAGAATACCTGCCACACCAATCATTCGGAACTCATCACATATTCGGAAACAAACATCCAAATATTTATTTCATTCTTCGATTTCTAATCAGATGGAAATGTTAACATCATTTATTGCAGAACGTACATGTATTAGGTGTAGAAAACTATCTGCTACCAGTCACAATAAAAGGTTATTTATTTTCACACGACCGGTTTCGGGCTTGCGCCCATCTTCAGGTGTTTATACATTCATGTACATGTTTGTACTTTGGGAGATCACTGTATAAATGCAAAAAAAATATTTGCTGGTGACTATACAGATACAATTGGAACAATTGTAAGTGGTAAGGAAGCATTTGACGAAAATACATCTGTACTTACATAAAGATGAAGCACCATTATTACAGTTATCCTGTAGTGATAGTTTTGCCGCTTAGTTACACACTTATGGTCATTTTCACGTCCATATTTCACTTTTACAAAGTATGGTTTCATATTACACTATTATGATGTGCACTCGTGAAATACACTATGTTTACATACAAACATGTGGGCTGTGGTCAAAGAACTTAGATGTAGCAAATGTAAAGATGTTGCTCATACAGAAACTTGTAGGTTATTGTCAAAGAACTTAGCCACAGTAAGTGCAAGGGTGTTGCATAAATAGAAATTTAAAAAGCTATTATAGACTGCGACGTTTACACATTATGATTCCCCCCCCCCCCCCCCCCCCCCCCCATTTTCGGTGGAGAGCTTAGATCTAGGCAGTACAATGTTTTATATATATGAAATTATTCACAGCTATTACAAATTAAAAAATGACAGCTAGAACTATTTTGAGCCACACTGTTGTCAGAGAAATTACATCTAGGAGGTACAATAATGTTACACACATGAAATTTTGAAAGTTATTACCCATTATACAATGCCAGTTACAGCTTGTGCTTACAATATGACTGTTACAGATTACTATGACACTTGGACTGTTGTATGACTGCTGCTACATCGAATTTCTATAGAATATTACTTTGTTATTTCTTGTTACTTTGTTATATCAGAGGATAATTATTTTCTGTTTTTGGATATTTCATGAAATATGTGAAGATAGGATTTCTTTGCAAGTTCCACTTGTTCGTTGAGAACAAGGTGTGGTGAGTTAGAGCTGTGGATATAAATTTCTAGCTCTTCGAGCAGATTCATTTTCTTTCCGTTGCTCACAGTGTGTAGTATTTGTAGGTTATCTGTAATGGCTGTGGCTGAGTGACCATGGTATTTTAGGTGCATTGCAAAGGTGGATTTGTCAAAATTATTTAGCCGGAAGGCATCCATATGCTCATGGTATCTTATAGTGAAACTCCTTCTAGTTAGGCCTATTTTATCCATAGTGGATGCTGTCGAACGCCGTGACTGTTCCTCACTGTACGAGGTGCGGCTAGAAAAAAACCGGACTGATGCTGGAAAAAACATTTATTTACAATTATTTACAATTTCATGTTATCTCCTTCAATGTACTCTCCTCCTCGGTCTCCACACCGCTCCATACGAATTTTCCACTGTTCATAGCAATGTTGCAGATCATTTTCGGTAAGTCCATACATTACTTCCGTCGCTTTTTCTTTTACTGCTTCAACAGTCTCAAATCTAGTTCCTTTCAAAGCTGACTTGACCTTAGGGAAAATAAAAAAGTCACAGGGGGCCAAATCAGGTGAGTAGGGTGGATGATCTAAGATGGGAATGTTGTGTTTTGCCAAAAACGTCTTCACTGACAACGCACTGTGAGCTGGGGCATTGTCTTGGTGAAGGATCCATGACTTTTTTCTCCATAAATCGTTCCGTTTTCTCGCTAACGTAGGGTAGCCAGGACGCTAATGTAGTAATGCTGATTCACTGTTTGTCCCTCTGGTACCCAATCAATGTGCACAATCCCTTTGATGTCAAATAAAAACAATCATCATTGCCTTGAATTTCGATTTTGACATTCGTGTTTTTTTGTCGTGGAGAACCAGGAGTTTTCCAATGCATCGATTGGCGTTTAGTTTCGGGATCGTAAGTAAAAAACCACGATTCATCGCAAGTAATAACATTTTGTAAGAAGGTGGGATCACTTTCAATGTTTTCCAGGATGTCAGAACAAATCATTCTTCGGCGTTCCTTCTGTTCAATTGTGAGACACTTTGGAACCATTTTCGAACACACTTTGTTCATGTTGAAACTTTCATGAAGAATCTAACACTTTCCTTGTCAACTCCTGTTAACTCAGACACTGCTCTGATTGTTAAGCGGCGATCTTGTCGAACAAGTTTACCGATTTTTTCAATGTTTGCATCAGTTTTTGCTGACAATGGACTGCCAGTGCGCGTGTCATCACTGGTGTCTTCGCGGCCATCTTTAAATCGTTTAAACCACTCAAACACTTGTGTTCGCGATAAACAGTCATCGCCATACACTTGTTGTAACATTACAAACGTTTCACTTGCAGATTTTCCTAGTTTGAAACAAAATTTGATGTTAACACGCAGTTCTTTCTGTACACTCAACATTTTCCGACGCACAGACAAAACGTCAACTACTTAAAACAGACGCCACGGGCAGACTGAGTGCAGGAGGCAGATGAAACTCGAGCAGTAGGCGGAGCGAGAGTCACGTGACAGGCCACGCGACTTTCAGCCTTATTGCATTCGTTTTATTGTTTCACCAGTAATAGTCTGGTTTTTTTTCTAGCCACACCTCGTATTACACTTCCGGATTTTTTTCCTTTACTTTTACTGTAAGAAATGGTGGTCGTAAGCCGAATGATTCATGACGGTGTTCGCAGTGTTAGTGCCCACCTCCTTCCAAATACTTGCATTACATTCATAACAAAAGACCAGACCGTGTTGACAATGGTACGATGGAAAAAAAATACATACTAACATGCAGTGGGACACAAACCTGCGTCCATTCATATCGTAAACCACGAAAATATCCGTTACGTTATGGCTGACTCAATCGGCTAATGTCTCAATGATCACATATCTTGAAGCCTTATATCGTTGCTGCATTATTAACCGCATGAAATGTGCAGGATAATGTTTATGTGATATATTTTCATGCCGCCATTGCTTTGAAACGGCATACTGCGACAATACACTACAAAAGAAATAATGGAAAATCACACTGTGGTCGTTCGTATGCGCTCGCAAAAGTCTATAGTTGAAGGGCCATTAGTGACGTCAAGACTGCTAAAAGTAGTGCGACAGTTGAACAAGGAACATTCCAACATTAAATATGTCACTGTGTAGTGTTTCCTTTCCTCGGGGTTATGCCGTGAAAATACAAAATAGAAAATCTGATTAGGTTTTGAATTTTGATGGAATAAGTTACGGATAAGGTGGACTTCGTATTACTTATTGAGATAGTGCTGTAATTTGACCGTGAATGGCAGACCGGGTCACCAACACTACAAAAAGCGACTGTAAGGAAATAGAATCAGAAATAAGTTGAAATTTACCTTATAATTCTGTTAGAAACGTAGTATTTTTTATAATATAGTCTTCGTGGCTGCGTCTGGAATACTTCTTAATTTTCTTGTAGGATGACCTGTTTTCATTGTTCGCTGGTCCTCTTGTTCTCCGTCTGATGAAAATTTCTTGAAGTTGTCACTGTCAGGATTAATTTATAAATTTGGTGATAACCATTGCGAATCACTACTGAAGTAACTTCGTTTCGTAATATAGTTTTAATTTCCACTTAAAATCATTGTTTAACACAGCACCGAAAAATACACGTCTTGAACGTATGAAGACAAGAGGGTAATAAACTATTTGTTAAAACAAGCACCTACGAAAAAAAAACTACTTCTAAAAATCTGTCGCTGGCGCAGCGCTCTTCTGCATGCGCGTTCGTAAATTACATCTTTGCTCTGGCGGAGCCGCGGTAGTCAAAGTACCGTTACAACTGACATCATTAGATTTACGACAGTTCTTACGAAGAGACAGAGCAATTTTGTTGAAAAACGCTGATTTTGCGTTACTTCCTTAAAAACTGTTGAATTAGCGTTATTTCCTTAAAAATCGCCAAATTGTCGTTATTCGTCGCGTTATCGTTTAAACGAATTTTTCCGATCCGTATTGATTAACTGTTAATACCACATTAATGCAATAAATGCTCAAAATGATGTCCGCCAACCTCAATGCATTTGGCAATACGTGTAACAACATTCCTCTCAACAGCGAGTAGTTCGCCTTCCGTAATGTCCGTAAATGCATTGACAATGCGCTGACGCATGTTGTCAGGCGTTGTCGGTGGATCACGATAGCCAACATCCTTCAACTTTCCCCACAGAAAGAATTCCGGGGATGTCAGATCCGGTGACGTGCGGGCCACGGTATGGTGCTTCAACGACCAATCCGCCTGCTATGAAATGTGCTATTCAATACCGCTTCAACCGCACGCGAGCTATGTGCCGGACATCCATCATGCAGTGAAACATCTTGTAGTAACATCGGTAGAACATTACATAGGAAATCGTGCACCATTTAGATTGCCATCGATAAAATGGGGGCCAGTTATCCTTCCTCCCATAATGCCGCACCATACATTAACCCGCCAAGGTCGCTGATGTTCCACTTGTCGCAGCCATCGTGGATTTTCCGTTGCCCAGTAGTGCATATTATGCCGGTTTACGTTACCGCTGTTGGTCAATGACGCTTCGTCGCTAAATAGAACGCGTGCAAAAAATCTGTCATCGTCCCGTAATTTCTCTTGTGCCCAGTGGCAGAAATGTACACGACGTTCAAAGTCGTCGCCATGCAATTCCTGGTGCATAGAAATATGGCACGGGTGCAATCGATGTTGATGTAGCACTCTCAACACCGACGTTTTTGAGATTCCCGATTCTCGCGCAATTTGTCTGCTACTGATGTGCGGATTAGCCGCGACAGCAATTAAAACACCTACCTGGGTATCATCATTTGTTACAGGTCGTGGTTGATGTTTCACATGTGGCTGAACATTTTGTTTCCTTAAATAACGTAACTATCCGGCGAACGGTCCGGAGACTTTGATGATGATGTCCAGGATACCGAGCAGCATACATAGCACACGCCCGTTGGGCATTTTGATCACAATAGCCGTACATCAACACGATATCGACCTTTTCCGCAATTGGTAAACGGTCCATTTTAACACGGGTAATGTATCACGAAGCAAATACCGTTCGCACTGGCGGAATGTACGTGATGCCACGTACTTGTACGTTTGTGACTATTACAGCGCCATCTATCACAAAGCGAAAAAAGTGATCCAACTAAAACATTAATATTTCTTTACGTACTACACGAATATTTCATTAAAATGGGGGTTCCTATTTTCAAAAAATGCAGTTAATATCCCTCTGAGCTATGGAAGCGCCATTTAGAGGGCCAACCATAGCGCCATCTGTTTTCCCCTTCAAGCTAGACGAGTTTCGTTCTTTGTAGTTTTTTCGTTTGATGCCTTTTTTCGTGAGATATTTGGCCCTGTCACTATCAATGGACCACCCTGTGTGTATATATGAATCACTGATTACAGAAACAGCATTACTCCGTGCATGTTGATTTTGAGAAAAACGGAAAAATAAGTTTATGGGCCTGAGTATTGTGTTTTCTGTGACAGCTCTATTTTACTTTGAACGGCGCAGTTTCTGGTGATGTCCAGACACTATTTTCAATGATGTAATGATTGGATTATATAATGATTTATATACGTAAAGTTCGTGGATATGTACTGTTTCTGAAATCAATTGGTTGCCAGAAATGTAAGTCTGCGTTATTCATCAGTTTATTTGTAAATTTATTTTGTTCAGTACAAAAATTGTTATTAGGCCACATAACAGTTTCTGAAGATCAGCTACATTATTTCTCATTACCAAAATTGCCCTAAATAAATCTGTATATTGAACACCCATGGAAGTCAGTTTTTGTTTTAAGTAAATAGGTAACTCACCTCTTCACTTTAATTGTCCTCAGTCATGGAATGTTGAGTCAGGCCTATGGATGCCCTTTTTCTTGGCAAGCAATGATCCGCCAAAAACAGTAACTTACCATAATACCATAAAGATGGTTTGTGTATCTGCAAAATTGTAAGTTCATATTGACATAGTAAAATGTACATGGGAAAGCTACATCGTAATCCATTACCATTCAAGATTATGTGCTTTCAAAAATCGGGTGAATATTCAGTGTGATATTTCCAGGAAATAGTCTTAAATGTGAAACTTCCTGGCAGATTAAAACTGTGTGTCCGACCGAGACTCGAACTTTTTTGTAACGTAATAAACTTTTGTTTACAAATTAACAAATACATTGCTTGATCAAAGGCACGTTTAGGTTTTACACATACAGTAATCGTATCTTTTCTTTTCCTTGTATTTTCTTTATGATTTAGTTCTCTCTAAGCAAATTTTGTTTCTAAATATGAACGTTTTATTTTCTTTTTATATTTGTCTGTTTTCTAGTCCTTTTTTTTTCAGCTCAGTTCTGTGTGCACTTATTAGTACTGTATTTTTTAAAATAAATATTTAATGAGATTAATTTGGTTGGCGCCAAAGATGGCGTCCTTTAAATTTGGTTGAACCTATTGACTATGACATATTTCTATGGTACACTCAACAAAACAATGTATATACATATATATGGATAGTAAATTTAGGGAGAGTTATTTGATTGTGGTTGGTTGAGAGAGAGGTTGGGAGGGAGGGAGAGAGAGAGAGAGAGAGAGAGAGAGAGAGAGAGAGAGAGGAAAACATTTGTTATATGATAATAATCATTGCAAAACGTCATTTTGCAGTTAGTCATAACTGTGTATGGTTTCCACGATTATTAAAATGAATGTTAGTTGAATTTGAGCAGTACTTACATAATCACCTTTTGGACATGCAGGAGATCGCCAATATTTAAACACTTTCCCTAGTTGTGTGACGATTTGCTGCTGTATGGCATTCTTTCACATATGAGAACTCAGATGATGCACTGCCACTTTTCACATTAGCACAATCAACACTTTCGTCAGCAAACGGCGGGGTGTTGAGGGGCTGTGGGAGGGCGTGGTGTGTCGGTGTGGTGGAGGCGGCGGCGGTGGTGACGGAGGCCGTTCTTGAAGGCGGCGTCCAGCGCGATCTGCAGATAGTTCTGGAACGTCTGGCGATAGTTGTTTTTCTGCCTGGCCCTTATGTGCTCCTCCCAGAGATCTGTGAGGAACTGTACTGTGTCCATCTGCTTTTTGGAGATTATCGCATACGCAGTCGCAGCAAGTGTCCACATGGTCGCGACGCGCTTTGACCGAGGGAAGCTTTTTGCCTCTTGGATGGTGAGAGCCGTGATTTCTATGTTACGGTGGTCCGCCCTGTTCATGTGTGGCCACCATTCTACTACATGTCTCCCATATCTGCTGGCTTGTCCGACATGTGAAGCGGTGTTCCAGGGAGTCTATTTGGTTGCACGCTTCGCAGTTCGGCGACTCACGCATGCGGATGCGTGCTAAACGCTCGTTTGTGGGGATCGTCTTGTGTACGACTTTGTACCTCGTGCCTCTAGCTTCTGGAGGTATGGCTTTTTCGGAGAGATTCTTCCAGACTTGTGGCCAATCGTGGCCTGGAAGATTCGTCTCCGTTCTGCTTCTGACTTGTTTACCTCATAGCGCTCGGTAGATTTTCCCTGCAGTTCTCATCTCCTCGATTGCTAGGGTGGATGTTATGTAGCTGCTGTCCATTATTACTTGTTTTAGGTAGCGCATCTTAAAAGGTATTCGACTGACGTCTACAGGCGCTTCCTCGGAGTCTGGTCTGTGTTCCTTCAGTAGAGACGACGTGGTACAGTCTACACTTCTGTCCTCCATTTTTGTTGCTCTATGGAGCAACAGTGCCGCGCAGTTTGTTGTGACGTCTATTAAACCAAGCCCCCCTTCTTCTCTAGGAAGAGTGCTGGTGGCTTGTGACACTTTAAAAATTTCCCGCCTCCACAGTAGGTAGTACACAGCGCTTCTTATAGACTTCCCTATTTCTATTGGTACGTTTATTACTTGTGCCATGTACCGAGCCTTCGCCAGGATCGTTGCGTTGATAAGCTGCGTCTTTTGATCCAACGTTAGGTGTCTGTTGGAGTGAGTCCTGACGAGCCTTTTGGTGTTGTTCAGGATGTTGCGTCAATTTTCTGCGGCCATTTTCAGTGGGCAGGCCTGCAGCTGGACACTTAGCACCTTATACTTTTCGGTCACCTGGTACCATGGTCTGGCTTCTCTCAATTTCACGTTCCCTATAGGGAGCAGCACTGTTTTCTTGGGGTTGGTTTTCGCCCCAGATGCCTTTCCAAAGGATTCAATTATTGGGAGGACACTGTCAATATCCTCCTTTCCGTCCACAAAAATGCTCAAGTCATCGGCATATGCCATACACGTTACTTTAACATCCTGTAACTTTTAGCCGTTGATGGTGGCGGCGAGTTTCCTTAGGACTGGGTCGAGGGTTACTGTGAATAGTGCCATCGACATCGGGCACCCTTACCTCACAGATTTCCCCAGTTTTATCGCCGCAGATATCCAGCCATTTACACTCACTCGTGATGTGGCATTTGTTTATATGTTTTCGATGACTTGAGCGAATTTGGGGCCAAAACCGAGTCTCGTCAAAGTCTTCAGTAGGTACCGGTGACCGATCCTGTCGAAGGCCTTTTGGAAGTCTACAGAAATGATCGCTGCAGTCGCTCTGTTGGATGCGGCGCGTGCTATAACGTCACTGTACGTGCATACGGCGTCGAAGATGTTTCTGCCTAACACTGCACATGTCTGCCACGGGCTGATAGCTTTCTTCAGGGCGAGCTTCATGTTTTCAGCGATGCATTTTGCTGTTAGCTTGTCGTCCGCGTTTAAAAGATTTATTGGGCGGTAGTCTGCTACTGTTTTCGGCGCATTTGTTTTCGGGATCAGGGTAATGGTCCCTTCCAGGAACAGGGGTGGTATTTCTTTTCCGTTTAATATTTCATTGACGATTTCCGTCATAATTCCATGTACTTTGTCCCAGCAGCTGGTGTAGAATTCGGACGGTATTCCGTCCGCTCCTGGAGCTTTGCCGTTGACGCAGGTTTTGAGGACACTTCGTCCTCTGACACTGCCTCCGTCACCAATTCGCGGTCGGCGTTATTCAGCTGTCTGCGAGTTTGATCTAGGATTTTCACTGTTTCTGCGTCGTCTGGTACATCGCCCTTGAAGAGGTCGGAGAAATGCTCTTCTATGTGACGCATCATGTCCCATTTAGTTGTTATCTTGCGGCCAGTTGCGTCGCTGAGCTCCCTGATTGTTCTGCTATGAGCCCTCTCCCTCTCCCTGTGCAGGTCCTAAAAGTCTGCCGTGCTCTTCCTCCAGACTGCCTTCTCCGCACTGTGCCTAATCAGTGTTTTCCTTATTTGTGGTTTCCCACGTTCAACCCACCATTGTGTGGTGGACGGATACTGTTGTCGCGTCCGTAAGCTTTCTTCTATGGTGTGCGCAATCTCCTGATGTAATTTGGCGTCACTTAGGTGTTGCGTATTAAGCTTCCACACTGATCTTCCTCCTGAGATTTTCCTTGTTGACAGCTGCAGCTTGCATGTGTAGGCACAGCGGTCGGAGAAGATCACAGGGCAGACTTCCACATGCGATACAGAGGCGGCCAACTCCCTGTTCACATACATCCTGTCGATCCTGCTTCTTCCGCGGTTGTGGTAATAAGTGAATTCGGTTGTGTTTGGATTTAGTATACGCCAAGAGTCGTCTAGCTTTAGCTGTCTTACGGGTTCCTGCAGCTCCGTGCACAGATTTGGTACCGGGACTTGGTCTTCATACCAGCCACGCAGTTAAAGTCGCCTCCCAACTCAACGTAGACATTGTTGTGTGGAAGGAGTCCACAAACGTCTTCGTTAAAGAACTGGCTTCTGGCCCGCTTGTTTTCTGTGCCTGACGGCGCATAGATATTGACGAGGTAGTTGTCGGCTACTTGGATCGCTATTCCGCGGCCGTCAGTCAGGGTCTTGATGTTCTCCACGTCGATTCCATTTCCCACCATTATCGCAGTACCAGTCCTCGTTTCTGCGTCTATGTTCGTAAAGACGTCGAATCCCGGTATTTCTTCGGGAGCTTTGCCTTTCGCGGGCAAGTGCTCTACCATCTGAGCTACCGAAGCACGACTCACGCCCGGTCCTCACAGCTTTTCTTCTGCCAGTATCTCATCTCCTACCTTCCAAAATTTACAGAAGCTCTCCTGCGAACCTAAGCCATGTCTCCGCAGTATCCTTTCTTTCAGGAGTGCTAGTTCTGCAAGGTTTGCAGGAGAGCTTCTGTAAAGTTTGGAAGGTAGGAGAAGAGTTACTGGCAGAAGTAAAGCTGTGAGTACCGGGCGTGAGTCGTGCTTCGGTAGCTCAGATGGCAGGGTGGGAGGCGGCAGTCTGAATTATATTTTTTACATGTGTAGCCGGCACGGTAGCTCAGCGTGTTCGGTGAGAGGGTCAGCAGCCCTCTGTAATAAAAAAACTGAGTTAATCGATAAACAACGAACTTGAACGGGTGTCTTACGACGTCCGCCCCGAGCAGATTCAACGAACGAAAGCGAACAAAATGAGATAAAAAAAAAAAAATGGTAGAACACTTGCCCGCGAAAGGCAAAGGTCCCGAGTTCGAGTCTCGGTCGGGCACACAATTTTAATCTGCCAGGAAGTTTCATATCAGCGCACACTCCGCTGCAGAGTGAAAATCTCATTCTGGAGTCTTAAATGTGTCTGATTTTTGCAAGTAGTAGGTTTCTACATTCAACACAAAATTCATAGTTTTGTAGTTACGTCGTTCATCCCAGCGCCACCGCTTTTCGATGATTTTACTTTGGCGTACTCCACTTTGAATTGAGTACGTAAATTGTGCATTTCGCTATAGCACTCCTTGCTCGTCGTAAATGGTCGAACCAGACACACGTCATTTGCTCATTTGCTGCAACTCTTTCGAGTGCTTCTGCACGCAAGTGTTTATTGTAATAGTTTGCGCTTTTCACGACGTACAGACACTGTTCTTCCCTGTAAGTAAATATGAATGCTTCAATCGCTTCCTTGGACCACTGCGGTGCCGTTATTTAATAATTATTAGAACTTCCTACCGCACCTCACAACAGCAGAAAAGCGACTATCAACAAAGGCTTTCCGCCCAAGCTTTCTACGTCTGACGTCACAAACGAAACGTCTCATGATTGGCCAACGCAGGTAGCACGCAAGGAACCTTACAAGAAAAATAGCACCGGGCCTATCCTGGAAATCTTACAAGGTTCCCAGCAAGGTAGCCCGCTAGCAGACGACGCAGCCCGCAGAGTAGACGTCACGCGAGCCAGCAAGGAAACTTACAGCGAATCTTGCTCCGTGTGAGACGGGCTTAAGATAGTGTTTCAGAAACATACTAAACCATTATCTGTTACCTTCCTGAACACACCTTTCTTGCCATGGAACTCTGCCAACAATACTGAAGTAGCATGTCAGATGTTGTCTTGTATTGGCTGCACTATGCTTTGCACCCTGAGCAGCAATGCGAGGAAGACATGGTAATTCATCTACATTTGGCGGGATATATCCTTGAGAGTTTCTGGCAAGTACAAAATTATGTAGCAAGCAAAACACTTTTGTTATGAGCTCTACTTTGGAAACAGATAGTGGAATAGTCTGCAGCGAAATTCTGAATTTGTTTGACATTATGCCAAAGGCATTTTCCACAACTCTACAAATTCTGTAGTTAAAAATTCTTTTTTCAGGTGTCATGTCACGTTTGGGATATGGTTTCATTAAATTTTCCTTTAACGCAAAAGCACCATCTGCCACAAACATGAAGGGAACACAGATGTCACTGCCTCGAAGTGGAGACTTTGGTGGCAAATTTAATGAACCATCCATGAGTTTCATCAACAAGGCACTCTCTCTGAATATTTCACCATAATTCATTCTCGCATTTCTGCCGATGTCCACAAACAAAAATTTATAATTAGCATCTACTAGAGCTAAAAGAACTATGTTGTCGTGACCTTTGTAGTTTCTGAATGATGAACCATCAGAGCGTAGAGGCCCTAAACTTGACATGTTTCCCATCAAGTGCTCCAATGCAATGCGGGAATTGCCAGAGGCTGTGGAACACATCTTCTATTACTTTCCACTCGGCAGGATCACGTGGACACTGCAAATTACATTTTATTTCACAGTTGTGCTATACCAAGAAGAAAATCTTAGCAAATACTTACAGCATTTACCTTTGGCTCACCTGTATTGCATTACCTCCTAACACGCTTGCTATGGCCGTCAAAATCTCTGGTGACATTCGGGAGAGTGTGTTGTTCGCTATTCGTGTAGGTGAGGCCAAATCTTTGTGTTTCCGGTCGCAGTGTGACAGCAAGCCTAGAGACGCATATTAAACATGTCTCAGATTGATCGTAAAATTACAATGGATTATAAATAAAAATTAACTAATGGTGATACTTTGCAAACAAAAGTAGGTGTTATGCGAACTAACCTCAACTCTTTATGGGAAATACGGAAGCGTCCGATCCCACCCATCTGTTTTGACCCATGACGTCACAAATATGGCGGAAACGACAATTCCAATATGGCGCATATAAAGTCGTTACATACACATTATAAAGACGAAAATACATCGAAACACACATACACACACACACACGTTTCACAAAAAGCCTAATGACTCTAACGGGACAAGCGCGGGAAATTGGGGGTTTTTGGGTGGGGACAAACTAAATATAAACAAATTTAGGCACCGACCCCCATACAAAACCACGCAACACGACAAAAAAAATCGACATCACAAAACTCACCAAATACGACAAAACACAATATTATCTGGAATCGGACACTTCCTTTGACCTATAGAGATCTACAGCAACTCCCGATCCAATAAATTGGGATCGAACACTTCCCTTCACCTATATAGCTCAACAGCAGCTCCCGATCCCATCTCCCATTACAAATACCAACATACACCACCAAACATTACAAACGGACACTTCCCTTGACCTACATA
Organism: Schistocerca americana; assembly: GCF_021461395.2. Taxonomy (NCBI): domain Eukaryota; kingdom Metazoa; phylum Arthropoda; class Insecta; order Orthoptera; family Acrididae; genus Schistocerca; species Schistocerca americana. Next base: position 145,696,022 of record NC_060129.1, on the reverse strand, counting down.
GATCAACAGCAGCTCCCGGTCCCATAAATTGGGATCGAACACTTCCCTTCACCTATATAGCTCAAGAGCAACTCCCGATCCCCTATCCCATTACAAAAACCAACATACTCCACCAAACATTGAGATCGAACACTTCTCTCGAACTATATAGCTCAACAACAGCTCCCAATCCCATAAGTTAGGATCGAGCACTTCCCTTTACCTATGTAACTCAAAAGCATCTCCCAATACCAATACCAATACCAACCTTAACAGCCACAAATTTAAATGAAACACTTCCCTAGACCCCAACACACAACACATACACCGAAAACAAAAAAATAAAAACTTACCACAAGAAAGTTCCAGCCCCACAAACTAGGTTGGCCACCACAATCACACACAAATGCGCGCTCCCCCCCCCCCCCCCCCCCCACAGACACACACAAACCAACGAAAAAATACTAAACCAAAAGAAAAATCCAACCCACCCACACCTCAACCCCCCCCCCCCAACCAACCCAACCTCCCCCCTGACCCCAAAATAAAAAACCCACAAACAAAAACCAAATGCAACATAAAAAATCTCAATCTCACATTACAACTCAACAAAAACTTCAACAAAGTAGATCCTCCACAACTAAAACAAAAAACAAACACGCTCCCCCCCCCCCCCACCTTAACAAATACTCTACAACAAAATAAACCACACACCCCACCCTGAGCCGCAGCCACCCACCCACCTACCTAGACAACCCTAACCTTTTTCGGCCTATACATTTTACCCACAGCCCTTAAGAAAACCCGAACACAATAGCCCTCTGGGACACTCTTCCGCCAACAGTACTCACCTAAATGAGACTGAAGTTGGAAGAGCGTCTCTTCTCCCTCCGCCCTCCACATCCCCTCTATTGTATTAGTACAAGCCCCTGTCTCATAATTCTTAAACTCTAAACTATGGTTCACTACTAAATGATTAGATCCCCTCTCACCCAACGCCCTATATGAAGACCCCAGCTCCTATATATTCCTCAATTAACCCCACTTATTCGGCCTTGGACCTCCCTTCCACAACGCTAAAAACACATTCGGAACCCCGACCCCCCCCCCCCCCTGAACAACAGCTCCCCCCCCCCCCCCCCCCACACCCAAAGACCAGCCACTGACTTCCCCCTCCCATACTTCCTTTTCCCAAACTGTGACTCGTCCACCTCCACAACAACCCCATGCCACCCCCCCCCCCCCAAACTTACCCCTGTACTTAAAAAATTCTGAACACATTTCACGACAAAAGGAATACCAATCCAGAACGCTCCTCTCTCACACACCAGTCTCATGCGCGCAAAAACTCTGTGGGGACCTATAAGAAAAATAATAAGTAACAAGTACAATCTCGCGCATGCCCAACCTAGACTTCTCGAACCAGGTACCGCGCCGTATGGAACGCCATATGGCGTCTTTCTGACAGCGCCACATATAACCGTCCCTGGTCCGAGAGGCCGGAACTTTAACCAACTTCATTGCTTCACGGCACACACCGCACTTGACCACCTCGGCAATTAGGCCAAAAAGCTGCAGGAACTTAATCAGCTCTAAAGGTGTGTCCCCCATCATAGCCCTCAAATGAGAACTATCTTATTTTTCATATCCATTCCTGAACAAAAAACCACAACCGATAAAATTTAATAACAATACCACCCGATGTACAGCGATCATCACTATATTAACCTTCACACAAAACCACAAAACCGTTAACTCAATGAAACGAATGCCACTTCAAAAATACGCAAACAGCACTCGACACTGAGCAACAGCAAACTGAGCCCAGTACACCAAACAAACGAAAACCCTGAGCATACCACCAGAGGGCACAACAAACCACAACACGACAGCATCTACAAACGCGCCACACTCACAAACCAAACTCCGCACCGTCATGACGTCACACACCACAACACCCTTACGTCACGGGTCAAAGCCGACGCGTGAGATACGACGCTTATGTCGACCCCTCTTTATGAAGCATGCAGAGCACACCTTTTCCAGCGTTTCTCCTCTTAATCCAGTTTTTCGTCCATTCTTTCTTTCTTCTTCTCTCATTAGCATTCATTTCTGCATCGTTAGCACGCCAGGTTGCTCTGAACATCTGTACCTGAAGCAGCAATCTTCGTTCGATACAACATTTCTTCCTCGTGAAATTAACTTGAATGTCGTCATGCAGCTCCATAGCCTCAATCCTTCCCACATATAATTTTGAATGGTTAGTCTCTGTAACAGGAAACTTAACCAAGACAAAATCGTTTTTGGCCAGTGTTATTGGAGGTGCCTCAGAAGGTCCAGGTCTATATTCCTCTTCAGTTGTTGTCTCAGATATTATAGTTTCTTACTCCAAAACTCTGGGATCAGCTTCCTTCTCCTTGCTGTCCTCTCCAATAACGTCTGAAATTTCTGTCTGTGACATGGCACTTTCTCCAGGGAGAACTTCCATTTTTCTACCACGAGCTTTTTTGGGTTGGGAATTAACAGATTCATAACGAACATCTTTCAAGTGTTCCACAAAGGCTTCAGACCATACCTGCATTGGGTCACCTGTTTCATTTTCCAAACTACTAACAGGTAAGAGAAAGAGAACTTTTCCTGGATTGAAAGGTATGATGCCAGAAGCACGAAATCCTGCAATAACATTGTCTCGAATTTTCTCACCCATGTAGTGAAATGTCACCTTCAATGTCTTAGGGAAGTCGCTTTTTGGAAGAACACCCCTATTGCCTTTTTCCAATCAGTCAAAGCTTTTCGCCAAGCTATCGTCATTGGGCGAAAGAACGCCACGTCTAGAGACTGGCAGATGTGTGTTGCATTTGGAGCAACACAAACTTAATATTTTCCTTCTCACATTGGGAGACTACAAAGAAGGAATTGTGGCTTGAGACATTGTGTCCTATCAGAACTTTGTCCCCCTCAAGCCTTCTAATATAAGGCAAAGCTATTGTCTGAAACCAATCTTCAAATATACTGAGGTCACACCATCCACTTTGGTTTCTGTTGTAGGCTGTACCATTCACTCCACCTTCAGTTCAGGTTGGATACATACACTCCTGGAAATTGAAATAAGAACACCGTGAATTCATTGTCCCAGGAAGGGGAAACTCCTGGGGTCAGATACATCACATGATCACACTGACAGAACCACAGGCACATAGACACAGGCAACAGAGCATGCACAATGTCGACACTAGTACAGTGTATATCCACCTTCCGCAGCAATGCAGGCTGCTATTCTCCCATGGAGACGATCGTAGAGATGCTGGATGTAGTCCTGTGGAACGGCTTGCCATGCCATTTCCACCTGGCGCCTCAGTTGGACCAGCGTTCGTGCTGGACGTGCAGACCGCGTGAGACGACGCTTCATCCAGTCCCAAACATGCTCAATGGGGGACAGATCCGGAGATCTTGCTGGCCAGGGTAGTTGACTTACACCTTCTAGAGCACGTTGGGTGGCACGGGATACATGCGGACGTGCATTGTCCTGTTGGAACAGCAAGTTCCCTTGCCGGTCTAGGAATGGTAGAACGATGGGTTCGATGACGGTTTGGATGTACCGTGCACTATTCAGTGTCCCCTCGACGATCACCAGTGGTGTACGGCCAGTGTAGGAGATCGCTCCCCACACCATAATGCCGGGTGTTGGCCCTGTGTGCCTCGGTCGTATGCAGTCCTGATTCTGGCGCTCACCTGCACGGCGCCAAACACGCATACGACCATCATTGGCACCAAGGCAGAAGCGACTCTCATCGCTGAAGATGACACGTCTCCATTCGTCCCTCCATTCACGCCTGTCGCGACACCACTGGAGGCGCGCTGCACGATGTTGGGGCGTGAGCGGAAGACGGCCTAACGGTGTGCGGGACCGTAGCCCAGCTTCATGGAGACGGTTGCGAATGGTCCTCGCCGATACCCCAGGAGCAACAGTGTCCCTAATTTGCTGGGAAGTGGCGGTGCGGTCCCCTACGGCACTGCGTAGGATCCTACGGTCTTGGCGTGCATCCGTGCGTCGCTGCGGTCCGGTCCCAGGTCGACGGGCACGTGCACCTTCCGCCGACCACTGGCGACAACATCGATGTACTGTGGAGACCTCACGTCCTACGTGTTGAGCAATTCGGCGGTACGTCCACTCGGCCTCCCGCATGCCCACTATACGCCCTCGCTCAAAGTCCGTCAACTGCACATACGGTTCACGTCCACGCTGTCGCGGCATGCTACCAGTGTTAAAGACTGCGATGGAGCTCCGTATGCCACGGCTGACGGCGGCGGTGCACAAATGCTGCGCAGCTAGCGCCATTCGACGGCCAACACCGCGGTTCCTGGTGTGTCCGCTGTGCCGTGCGTGTGATCATTGCTTGTACAGCCCTTTCGCAGTGTCCGGAGCAAGTATGGTGGGTCTGACACACCGGTGTCAATGTGTTCTTTTTTCCATTTCCAGGAGTGTATGAGTGGCCTTGTAAACTACATAAGGTCGCAGAAGATGTCCATGTCCTGCAGCAGCTATCATTACAGAAGTGCTTGTTTTGGATGAGTCTATGATTCTATGAGGATGTTTACATCCCCTCTTGACCGACACTCTGATAGCACCAGGATCATCGGAGAAGTTGGTCTCATCGTAGTTGACTATGTGTGTAGGTGGAAGACCTCTCACAGCCTCCTCCAAATTTTCGAAATAGCTTGCTATGACATCTCTGTTCGCTTGAGCTCTAGCTCTTTACATTTTCGCTCAAACGGACAGTAAGATTGTGGTGACGTGAAAGCATATTTATCACCCACTCATATCCAGGCCTATTGTCTTCAAACCTCTTTTCCAGTCTTCCCCTTCGGTCCAAGTAGCTCTTTACAATATCCCTTATCTCACTTGTCGTTGATGGCTGACCCCATTCCGCACATTTAAATAATCCACTGACTACTGTCTTCTCTTCTTCTAAACTCAAAACAGTTTGTCCACCTATTTTCAAAGGATTTTTGTTATTTAATTTCCTTGAAAGTGTACTAGATGGTATACCATATTTTTTTTGGATGCATTCCTGAGTGATAATTTACATGCCTTGACATCACTGACAGCTTTCTGCAGGCATGTATCACTGTATTTTTGATAGCCGGCTGGCCCAATCTTCTTTTTTGTATACCCATGGCATGTTCCAATTCACCCTGAAAAAATATGATTTTCTGCATTTCTGCCTGCAGCTAATGAATAGCATAACCAAACCTAACCTTACTTTTCAAACATCATCACTGATAGTTGTCCTCCACATTTCAATTTCAGAGAACTGTATTACTATTACCAGAGTAGCTTTGCAACAGTTTGTTTCCAGTGTTTTAGAAAAAAGGTAAAGTTTACACTTAAATACATTTTTTTTTTTTTTTAAAAATCACATACCTCTTTGACACATACAATTTTTATATCACTGGAACAACTAATATCTGTGGTGACTCTAGAGGGTGGTTTCCATTAGTTACACCAAAGTATCACTCCACAGCAAAGATGATTTGTTGAAATGGATACCGTGTTCTATTTCACCCCAGTAGTTCCAAATCACCCCAAGTGACGGCATTTTGGGTCAACTGCCACTTTTCGCACCATTCAGATATCTTTTCTAAATCTGTTTTGCAGTTTGTTTTGGTCTTATGATGACTTTATTAGTCGATACACGACAGCATCATCTGCAAACAACCGAAGACAGCTGCTCAGATTGTCTCCCAAATAGTTTATTTGGATAAGCAGCAAAGGACCTATAACACTACCTTGGGGAACGCCAGAAATCACTTCTGTTTTACTCGATGACTTTCCGTCAGTTACTACGAACTGGAAATCACGAATCCAGTCACATAACTGAGACGATATTCCATAAGCACGCAATTTCACTACGCGCCGCTTGTGTGGTACAGTGTCAAAAGCCTTCCGGAAATCCAGAAATACGGAATCGATCTGAACACCCTTGTCCATAGCACTCAATACTTCATGTGAGTAAAGAGATAGTTGTGTTTCACAGGAACGATGTTTTCTAAACCCATCTTGACTGTGTGTCAATAGACCGTTTTCTTCACAGTAATTCATAATGTTCGAACACAATGTATGTTCTAAAATCCTGCTGCATCTCGACGTTAACGATATGGGCCTGTAATTTAGTGGATTACTCCTACTACCTTTCTTGAATATTGGCGTGACCTGTGCAACTTTCCAGTCTTTGGGTACGGATCTTTCGTCGAGCGAACGGTTGTGTATGATTGTTAAGTATGTAGCTAATGCATCAGCATACACCGAAAGGAACCAAATTGGTATACAGTCTGGACCAGAAGACTTGCTTTTATTAGGTGATTTGGTGATTTGAGTTGCATAACTACGTTACTCATGTTGGCAGCTGCTCTCGATTCGAATCCTGGAATATTTACTTCGTCTTCTTTTGTGAAGCCATTTCGGAAGGCTCTGGCTTTGGCAGCACTGTCTTCGATAGTATCTCCATTGCTATCGTGCAGAGAAGGCATTGATTGCTTCTTGCCGCTAACATACTTCACATACGACCAGCATCTCTTTGGGTTTTCTGCCAGGTTTCGAGACATCGTTTCGCTGCCGATACTATTTCTTTGAATTTAAGCCCATCTGGTCTACACTTATATTATTTATTAGGAATGAGTGAAGATTGTCTCTCAGGAAGGCGTCAAGTGAATTTTTATCTGCTTTTTTGAATAGGTATATATATTTCACTTTTTCTTCGATGAGTTGGGGATTACAGTATTCAATCTCGCTATGACAATCGTGTGTTCACTAATCCCTGAATCGGTTTTGATGCTCGTTATTAACTCAGGATTATTTGTAGCTAAGAGGTCAAGTGTGTTTTCACAACCGTTTACTATTCGTGTAGGCTCATGAACTAACTGCTCGAAATAATTTTCAGAGAATGAGTTTAGCACAATTTCTGCTGCATTGTTGCAACGTCACAATATCAGGAACTGCTGTTTTGTACACATTATCTTTCATGTGCCCACAAAGAAAGAAATCTGAGGGGATAATGTGAGGTGATCTCGGGGGCCATGGAACTGGGCCATCTCTGCAAATCCACCTGTCCGGGAAGGTTCCATTAAGAAAACGGCGCACTTCTAGAGCCCAACGAGGGGAGTGCCATCTTGCTGAAAGGTGGCAGTGTCTCGCCTATCCCTTAGCTGGGAAGCGGCATACATGCCTAGCTAAACATATCCATTTACATTGCTTTGAAGGAAGAGTAATGGGCCAATCACGAAGATTTTCTAAGCGTCAGATCCGGACATCCGTTAACTGAGCCACAAACATGAAATGTAGCCTCATCGGGAACACGCAGTTGAAGAACTCGGTTGTCCTCATATAAACGATTCAGCATGTCCATTGCAAATTATTCACGTTTTGGGCGATCATCTGGTTGTAATGCCTGTACAATTTGGACATTGTACACATAAAATTTAAGACATTTGCGAACCATTTTGTGCACTGGACTCTTTGACACTTGAAGCTCCTGCGAAGATTGTCTAATCAGTTTCTGTGGCGACCTTGTGAATGCAGTTGGAACTGCCTACACAGTCTCTGTTGAAGCAAATGGTCTGCCACTCCTTGCCTGTTTCTGTACAACACATTGAGCTTTCTCTTTTGAGGGTGGGGGGGGGGGGGGGGCTATTTGTACGATATGGCTTACAGAGCACTTCTTGTGGCGGAAGTGTTGAACGAGACACAGAGGTACAGAAATTTCACAAATTCCCTAGTAGGCTGTAATAAAAAAGCAAACGATACCGTAATAAATATAAGTAAAATTTAATCTTGAAAGCAGGATAAACATTCATAGTTACCTTGTATTATCTGTGGCAGCATTACAAGCTGTACTATCTGTCATGGTGAAAATAAGTCGGAAAGAAAGACTTATTTTATCCATATATGATAAGAGTAAAACGTAACCAGACCCAGAAGCCCAGCAACGGCGTCATATCTAACGTAACTTCTCATACCAGCTCCATTCCCCAAATCTAATGTAGCAATCCCATCAATTCAGGTTCAACATAGTACAGCTGATCGTACCATGTTTTACAATTTTGGGGGTGATAACTTCGCTGCTGAAAGTCTTGGGTCCTACCAGATCTACACCAATTAATCTGTTAACACTTCTTTATTACACACACATATATACAACAACTTCCAGGAACCGGATCACACCAGATAGTATTCCAGTCGCACTCTGCCCCAAGGGTTTGAACAAGGTGTATTTATACATCTTTTAACAATTACATTCTTTGACATTATTATGTTATTTCATGTTCATGTTACAATTGCAATAAGTTAATCCAGCAAAAGCTTACATTACAGAGTTTAATAGAAATTAAAATGAGTATAATGATAATGCATATTTCTGAAATTAACGATCTCTTACAAGTGCAATTTTGAAACATACAGTTACTAATTAAGTTCTTATTATTCAGTCCAGAACATCCTTGAATATCTCTACATAATTTAATTAATCATTCGATTTTATGAAACAATTTTGAGCTGGCAATATTTCTACATCATCAAAAATTACAATTCAAACGTTAAAAATGAATTTTTATGGCATTTGAAGGCTAAAATGCGTTATAATTGCCTACATGACAAAATCTTTAAATCGTGTTACAAAAAAATTAAGGAATCGTTCTTATAACATGATTTATGATACAAATTGTCTTTCTGAATCAGGTTATGTATCCAGTGTAAACGAATATTCTCGGGTTTTCATAATATGTGGACATTGCACTGAATGTTCCACAAATATTAATTGTTGTTGTTATTGTTGTGGTCTTCAGTCCTGAGACTGGTTTGATGCAGCTCTCCATGCTACTCTATCCTGTGCAAGCTTCTTCATCTCCCAGTACCTACTGCAGCCTACAACCTTCTGAATCTGCTTAGTGTATTCGTCTCTTGGTCTCCCTCTACGATTCTTACCCTCCACGCTGCCCTCCAATGCTAAATTTGTGATCCCTTGATGCCTCAAAACATGTCCTACCAACCGATCCCTTCTTCTAGTCAAGTTGTGCCACAAACTTCTCACCAATCCTATTCAATACCTCCTCATTAGTTACGTGATCTACCCACCTCATCTTCAGCATTCTTCTGTAGCACCACATTTCGAAAGCTTCTATTCTCTTCTTGTCCAAACTAGTTATCGTCCACGTTTCACTTCCATACATGGCTACACTCCATACAAATACTTTCAGAAACAACTTCCTTACACTTAAATCTATACTCGATGTTAACAAATTTCTCTTCTTCAGAAACGATTTCCTTGCCATTGCCAGTCTACATTTTATATCCTCTCTACCTCGACCATCATCAGTTATTTTACTCCCTAAATAGCAAAACTCCTTTACTACTTTAAGTGTCTCATTTCCTAATCTAATTCCCTCAGCATCACCCGATTTAATTTGACTACATTCCATTATCCTTGTTTTGCTTTTGTTGATGTTCATCTTATATCCTCCTTTCAAGACACTGTTCATTCCGTTCAACTGCTCTTCCAAGTCCTTTGCTGTCTCTGACAGAATTACAATGTCATCGGCGAACCTCAAAGTTTTTACTTCTTCTCCAGGAATTTTAATACCTACTCCGAATTTTTCTTTTGTTTCCTTTACTGCTTGCTCAATATACAGATTGAATAACATCGGGGAGAGGCTACAACCCTGTCTCACTCCTTTCCCAACCACTGCTTCCCTTTCATGCCCCTCGACTCTAACTGCCCTCTGGTTTCTGTACAAATTGTAAATGGCCTTTTGCTCCCTGTATTTTACCCCTGCCACTTTCAGAATTTGAAAGAGAGTATTCCAGTTAACATTGTCAAAAGCTTTCTCTAAGTCTACAAATGCCAGAAACGTAGGTTTGCCTTTTCTTAATCTTTCTCCTAAGATAAGTCGTAAGGTTAGTAATGCCTCACGTGTCCCAACTTTTCTACGGAATCCAAACTGATCTTCCCCGAGGTCCGCTTCTACCAGTTTTTCCATTCGTCTGTAAAGAATTCGCGTTACTATTTTGCAGCTGTGACTTATTAAACTGATAGTTCGGTAATTTTCACATCTGTCAACACCTGCTTTCTTTGGGATTGGAATTATTATATTCTTCTTGAAGTCTGAGGGTATTTCGCCTGTCTCATACATCTTGCTCACCAAATGGTAGAGTTTTGTCATGACTGGCTCTCCCAAGGCCATCAGTAGTTCTAATGGAATGTTGTCTACTCCTAGAGCCTTGTTTCGACTCTGGTCTTTCAGTGCTCTGTCAAATTCTTCACGCAGTATCTTATCTACCATTTCGTCTTCATCTACATCCTCTTCCATTTCCATAATATTGTCCTCAAGTACATCGCCCTTGTATAAACCCTCTATATACTCCTTCCACCTTTCTGCCTTCCCTTCTTTGCTTAGAACTGGGTTGCCATCTGACCTCTTGATATTCGTACAAGTGGTTCTCTTCTCTCCAAAGGTCTCTTTAATTTTCCTGTAGGCAGTATCTATCTTACCCCTAGTGAGACAAGCCTCTACATCCTTACATTTGTCCTCTAGCCAGCCCTGCTTAGCCATTTTGCACTTCCTATCGATCTCATATTTGACACGTTAGTATTCCTTTTTGCCTGCTTCATTTACTGCATTTTTATATTTTCTCCTTTCATCAATTAAATTCAATATTTCTTCTGTTACCCAAGGATTTCTATTAGCCCTTGTCTTTTTACGTACTTGATCGTCTGCTGCCTTCACTACTTCATCCCTCAGAGCTACCCATTCTTCTACTGTATTTCTTTCTCCCATTCCTGTCAATTGTTCCCTTATGCTCTCCCTCAAACTCTCTACAACCTCTGGTTCTTTCAGTTTATCCAGGTCCCATCTCCTTAAATTCCCACCTTTTTGCAGTTTCTTCAGTTTCAATCTGCAGTTCATAACCAATAGATTGTAGTCAGAATCCACATCTGCCCCTGGAAATGTCTTACAATTTAAAACCTGGTTCCTAAATCTCTATCTTACCATTATATAATCTATCTGATACCTTTTAGTATCTCCAGGATTCTTCCAGGTATACAACCTTCTTTTATGATTCTTGAACCAAGTGTTAGCAATGATTAAGTTATGCTCTGTGCAAAATTCTACAAGGCAGCTTCCTCTTTCATTTGTTCCCCCCAATCCATATTCACCTACTATGTTTCCTTCTCTCCCTTTTCCTACTGACGAATTCCAGTCACCCATGACTATTAAATTTTCGTCTCCCTTCACTACCTGAATAATTTCTTTTATCTCGTCATACATTTCATCAATTTTTTCATCATCTGCAGAGCTAGTTGGCATATAAACTTGTACTACTGTAGTATGCATGGGCTTTGTGTCTATCGTGGCCACAATAATGCGTTCACTATGCTGTTTGTAGTAGCTTACCCGCACTCCTATTTTTTCATTCATTATTAAACCTACTCCTGCATTACCCCTATTTGATTTTGTATTTATAACCCTGTAATCACCTGACCAGAAGTCTTGTTCCTCCTGCCACCGAACTTCACTAATTCCCACTATATCTAACTTTAACCTATCCATTTCCCTTGTTAAATTTTCTAACCTACCTGCCCGATTAAGTGATATGACATTCCACGCTCCGATCCATAGAACGCCAGTTTTCTTTCTCCTGATAACGACGTCCTCTTGAGTAGTCCCCGCCCGGAGATCCGAATGGGGGACTATTTTACCTCCGGAATATTTTACCCAAGAGGACGCCATCATCATTTAATCATACAGTAAAGCTGCATGTCCTCGGGAAAAATTACGGCTGTAGTTTCCCCTTGCTTTCAGCCGTTCGCAGTACCAGAACAGCAAGGCCGTTTTGGTTAATGTTACAAGGCCAGATCAGTCAGTCATCCAGACTGTTGCCCGTGCAACTACTGAAAAGGCTGCTGCCCCTCTTCAGGAACCACATGTTTGTCTGGCCTCTCAACAGATACCCCTCCGTTGTGGTTGCACTTACGGTACGGTCATCTGTATCGCTGAGGTACGCAAGCCTCCCCACCAACGGCAAGGTCCATGGTTCATGGGGGGGGGGGGGGAACATTAATTACGATCAATAAAATTCTGCTGTATGTTGGCTTGACTTGCAGAAACACACAAATGTTAAACTTTTGCAAAAGTAATGGTTTACACAGTTAAATTTGTGTTACGGTAAACAATGAATTTTACTAATTGAATTATAATTTCAAAATTGAATGAAAAAGGTTACTAACATTTGTACAGTATTAACACTGATTCCAGAACTTTTTCTTCCCCTCGAAACATCCTGAAATTCATACAGAAGTGATAATGACTTACCTAACTGTCCATTACTTTACATCATTAAGAACATACATTAATTGGTCAATGATACAGTTTAACATATTCGTTAGAACGATTACACACTGTTGCACTAAGTGGCCTTATTCACTAAGTGTCCTTATACCCTACCCACAATTATTTTAGCGTGTATCACATACTACGAAACCTGCTGTATTGAGTACTGTAACACCTCGGTTCAGTTTACAGTGATAAAAGCTATAGAAAGAATAATTTAAAATTGTGAAGAGAATTTTTAGAGGGGAGAATAGTGTAGAATCAGAGTTCGATAATTGCAGATCAAAATTATAGTATATCAGCAAGTAGTTTAACGTCTAAGTTGCATGGGGGCTTAATTATTTAGTTTGAAAATATTTTTTGGTAGCTGTTTGTCCGATTACGCTGTTTCGTAATCGGTTGGCCCTGACTAGTATTATTACGCTATCTGACTACAAAGAACAACAACAAAGAATGAAATGAAAATTTTCGTTAACACAATTAATTAAGTCCCCAGCAACTATTAATCCTACGAAACCAAGCACAAGTATAACTGTTCTGTATGTGGAAGTATGACTCAACGCACATCTGGCACGGTTCTGCTTCAACAAGACAAGAATTTTTAAATACCAATTTTACTGACGTGATAAAAGAAAATTAGAAATACTATAATTGCGTAAGGAAAGCAGAATTAAACTCTAATACAAGAACACACGCCAGATGCTTTGTTGACTGAACCTGTAATGACGCATTATTTAGGACACTGAAATAATGAGGAAAAAAAGTAACAGAGTTTGTTACCTCATTTATATTGATGAAAATCACTCTAATCCTTACAATATATCTCCACACCGACTCTCTACTACCACATCTCAACCAGAACTCTCCAATATCACATCTCAGCAAGTACTGACTACCACGAGTCCTCGACAGGCACTGTCTACTACGAGCTCTCCCCAAGCACTGTGTAGGCGGCTTAATAATACTCTTTGGCGCAATCTCTGGCGCAGTGGCTCAGTGTAGCCACCTTTCAAAATGCAGCAAAGCCACGGAAGTTCCGTCATGGAGAAGGCAGTGACGTTAAACTCTTGTGATGAAAAACCTATAAAAAGGCCTCATCCTTGATTGTTTCGTTAAAGGGCTGGGAACCCGTGTCAGTCAGCGAGACAATAATTAGATTGGACTTTATCGTGTTAAGATTCACGATAAACTGTTAGAATATTACGGAGATTAAACGTGATGCAGTGTACGATCTCTGACTGTTGGTAGCAACGAAGTATTAAGGGGATTTTAGGACTTTAGTGCTAGATTGGAACTTGACGGACATATAGACGACAGAAACTCAAATTGTCTGCTGATACGAGTGAATTCAGAGGTACCGGTATTCAGATATTAACGTGTGCCGTTAGTTGCGAATCTGGACGTAGAGCGCGTGCATATCGGCATTTGCTGACTATTTAGATTCCTCCAAGCTAGGAACCTTTTAAATAGACCATCATCCATCACCATCTTAATCCTTGAATATAGAGTGAAAGTGAAATGCAAGAGTGTTGTACTTATTTCATTTACCTAGTACTGATCAGTGAAGGTTTTCGGAACCAAAGCTATTCAGCAGTAAGTCAGCACCATCCAGCGGAAAGCGTAGGCATTAACACGCTAACTGAAGTGAACGTTTACGTGTTTTACGGACTGCTTAATAGGAACTTGACGTCCCCACTCCCCCCCGAAAGGTGGCACAGGCTGTCTTAATCATAAAAGGCGAGAGTTTTAGCCGGGCAAATTACTAAATAAAAGCGATATTTACAAGACTCGCAGTAATAGCAAAACACAAGGCCCGCACCTCATCGGAGAGTCGGCTCTGTCACGTCTGGAAGTAAAGCCGGAAAACCTACCGACGATACGTATCTACGAGCAGACGTCGGCGTGGAATGCCTAAAAAGGGAACCACAAGAGAGTTCGGGATGCTTCAGTACTCCACATGGTCCAATACAGCCTGTTTCATTTCAGGAGGAAAATCTCTTGCTGCCTTATATACACTCCTGGAAATTGAAATAAGAACACCGTGAATTCATTGTCCCAGGAAGGGGAAACGTTATTGACACATTCCTGGGGTCAGATACATCACATGATCACGCTGACAGAACCACAGGCACATAGACACAGGCAACAGAGCATGCACAATGTCGGCACTAGTACAGTGTATATCCACCTTTCGCAGCAATGCAGGCTGCTATTCTCCCATGGAGACGATCGTAGAGATGCTGGATGTAGTCCTGTGGAACGGCTTGCCATGCCATTTCCACCTGGCGCCTCAGTTGGACCAGCGTTCGTGCTGGACGTGCAGACCGCGTGAGACGACGCTTCATCCAGTCCCAAACATGCTCAATGGGGGACAGATCCGGAGATCTTGCTGGCCAGGGTAGTTGACGTACACCTTCTAGAGCACGTTGGGTGGCACGGGATACATGCGGACGTGCATTGTCCTGTTGGAACAGCAAGTTCCCTTGCCGGTCTAGGAATGGTAGAACGATGGGTTCGATGACGGTTTGGATGTACCGTGCACTATTCAGTGTCCCCTCGACGATCACCAGTGGTGTACGGCCAGTGTAGGAGATCGCTCCCCACACCATGATGCCGGGTGTTGGCCCTGTGTGCCTCGGTCGTATGCAGTCCTGATTGTGGCGCTCACCTGCACGGCGCCAAACACGCATACGACCATCATTGGCACCAAGGCAGAAGCGACTCTCATCGCTGAAGACGACACGTCTCCATTCGTCCCCCCATTCACGCCTGTCGCGACACCACTGGAGGCGGGCTGCACGATGTTGGGGCGTGAGCGGAAGACGGCCTAACGGTGTGCGGGACCGTAGCCCAGCTTCATGGAGACGGTTGCGAATGGTCCTCGCCGATACCCCAGGAGCAACAGTGTCCCTAATTTGCTGGGAAGTGGCAGTGCGGTCCCCTACGGCACTGCGTAGGATCCTACGGTCTTGGCGTGCATCCGTGCGTCGCTGCGGTCCGGTCCCAGGTCGACGGGCACGTGCACCTTCCGCCGACCACTGGCGACAACATCGATGTACTGTGGAGACCTCACGCCCCACGTGTTGAGCAATTCGGCGGTACGTCCACCCGGCCTCCCGCATGCCCACTATACGCCCTCGCTCAAAGTTCGTCAACTGCACATACGGTTCACGTCCACGCTGTCGCGGCATGCTACCAGTGTTAGAGACTGCGATGGAGCTCCGTATGCCACGGCAAACTGGCTGACACTGACGGCGGCGGTGCACCAATGCTGCGCAGCTAGCGCCATTCGACGGCCAACACCGCGGTTCCTGGTGTGTCCGCTGTGCCGTGCGTGTTATCATTGCTTGTACAGCCCTCTCGCAGTGTCCGGAGCAAGTATGGTGGGTCTGACACACCGGTGTCAATGTGTTCTGTTTTCCATTTCCAGGAGTGTAGAACAGAATGGAGAAGCACGAATCAGTCAGGAATTGGTTACTCAGATGGACTGTACCTATCCGAGAATTTAAAATTTTTCATCAAACGACAGATAAATACAGTGTGTGTCACGAAAAATGACCGGGAGGAGTCTGCAGGTCCGGTTCGCGCGGCAAGGCGGCCGCTGCATCCGCTGGCCACCACCGTGCCCGACTCTCGGTCACTGATCTGCCTGTAGTCTTACGCACCCGGTCTTCCCCTGAGTTAACCTCATAACCTACCTATTCCTGTCACATTACTTTCAAAACATTTGCTATTTTTTTCTATGTGATTTTACACTTTTTCTGAAAATACCTACTTCTGGCCATCAATATTGCTACACCAAGAAGAAATGCAGATGATAAACGGGTATTCATTGGACAAATATATTATACTAGAACTGACACGTGATTACATTTTCACGCAATTTGGGTGCATAGATCCTGAGAAATCAGTACTCAGAACAACCAGCTCTGGCCGTAATAACGGCCTCGATACGCCTGGGCATTGAGTCAAACTTAGCTTGGATGGCGTGTACAGGTACAGCTGCCCATGCAGCTTCAGCACGATACCACAGTTCATCAAGAATAGCGACTGGCGTATTGTGACGAGCCAGTTGCTCGGCCACCATTGACCAGACGTTTTCAATTGGTGAGAGATCTGGAGAATGTGCTGGCCAGGGCAGCAGTCGAACAGTTTCTGTGTCCAGAAAGGCCCGTACAGGACCTGCAACATACAGTCGTGCATTATCCTGCCGAAATGTAGGGTATCGCAGGGATCGAACGAAGAGTAGAGCCACGGGTCGTAACACATCTGAAATGTAACGTCCACTGTTCAAAGTGCCGTCAATGCGAAAAAGAGGTGACCGATACGTGTAACCAATGGCACCCCATACCATCAGGCCGGGTGATACACCAGTATGGCGATGACGAATACACGCTTCCAATGTGCGTTCACCGCGATGTCGCCAAACACGGATGCGACCATCGTGATGCTGTAAACAGAGCCCGGATTCATCCGAAAAAATGACGTATTACCCTCCTGAACCCACCGATTCCATATTCTGCTAACAGTGATTGGATCTCGACCAATGCGAGCAGCAATGTCGCGATACGATAAACCGCAATCGCGATAGGCCACAATCCGACCTTTATCAAAGTCGGAAACGTGATGGTACGCATTTCTCCTCGTTACACGAGGCATCACAACAGCGTTTCACCAGGCAGCGCCGGTCAACTGCTGTTTGTGTATGAGAAACCAGTTGGAAACTTTCCTCGTGTCAGCACGTTGTAGGTGTCGCCACCGGCGCCAACCTTGTGTGAATACTCTGAAAAGCTGATCATTTGCATATCACAGCATCTTCTTCCTGTCGGATAAGTTTCGCATCTGTAGCAAGTCATCTTCGTGGTGTAGCAATTTTAATGGGCAGTAGTGTATATTGCTTTGGCAACAAAGTCCTATGATTATTTTGAAAATCGAAGGAGATGATGTAGGTGGAAATGGATAAAATAAATTATCCAGAGATAACCCAATCTCATCACAAACTCTGCAAATACTCATTGCAACACAGTGATTATTATTATTATTTTAAGATACAAATCAGAAGACAACATATAAATATGAATATCACACAAGACTTACTAGAGATTTTTTTTTTTAACACACTAGTGTGGTATTAGGAAACTGTTTTTGTATGATAGTTTCGGGAGCATGGTGTGATGCACAAGGTGACCTGGCACAGGGGGCAGTAGTATCAGGTTTCTCCCCGGACGCGGTTCCCACGTGCATTCTGCTCCTTGGAGCAGATTGTAAATAATCATATTGGATTTCACTTCTTCTCTATGGGCTCGATGACTTCTGGGAAATGTCTTTCTGTAAGCCGAAAAAAAAAAGTGATGGTAAACATCTTAACTTCGCGGTCGGCACATCTACTATTGTCACAAGCAGTACTGTTTTGCTCAGATTTAACACATTACTTCTTTCTAGTTAAACTTGTGCAGTCTAACGGAGAATCTTTATTTGGTACGTAAATACAACATGAATAAACTACATATTTTTTTATAACTTTCAGTTTTGAGACAGTTCTACTACACTTGTCTTTGAACATTGTTATGTAGCTGTAATACAATTTGCATTTCACAAGACGATTCAAAATGAAAAATCTGTGTTCTCCACATTCCTCATCGTCCAACTAGTGAAAGTTTTCAAGTTTTGATTTGATGTAGTTAACAGTCCTAAACTTTATATGCCTGTAAAGGCATTTCAATAATACTGCTAAATTTAACAATTGCAGCGCTGAGTCGCACTGAAGAATGACACAAATTCCCAGTTGCGTGTTTTTTATGGAGAATAAATAATTCCCTCTTCTCTTGAAGCTCGTTGCTACAAGTAAGTGTCTCCTTACATCTCAAACAACCATACCTTTCGATGCATATGTGTGCTAAGTAGCCAGCAAAATATGCTGCTGAACACTGTTCAGAGGAAAGGTCTTGCTGTGAGGAAGACAAATACTCGTCGGCCCCGATGGGGAATTCCGACGTTTCCAGAGCTCTCCAACAGCTGAAATTCATCACCTTCTTTTTGCAACACACAGTTGTTCACTAACACCATCTTGTCAGTGTCATTCTCACAATTTGAAGTGTCAGAAGACGTCATTAGTTAGTTAGTAGTGCACCTTAGTGTTGTAACTGTTGGATTACGATTGTAACCTCCTTTCTGACTGTACACAGAAAATAAATTCTCAAGAGCATCTTGATTCAACCTGCTGTTCAGTAAAACTTTAATGCCGACATTTTGTTCCTCAAGAAAAAACTGAGCAATAGCATTCACGGTCTGGATTAAACCCGTAATGCATGGTGGTGTCGTTATTTTACCTGTCTCTTTTTTTCAGTTTTATTTATGGTACTTAAGACATCCTTTGCATTCTGTAGCATTTCCATTACTACTGGGCATTGTTCTGATAATGCACACCTATATGGATTAGAGGAAAAAGTTGTCCTGCTATTCAAAACGTCAAACAAATTGTTCATAAATTCTATAAAAGTAGCAGTGTTCTCTGCTGTATCACTCTGCAATTCTTCAGTCGCTACACAAGTTCTGATAGCCGCAGCAACAAAGTGGCTGAGGACGTGGACTGCCATTTTCACATTCATTTTCTGTAATGAATCAGGTTACAGATGACTGTCAGTGAATTTTACCAACATTTTGCTTTTTTTGTTCTTCTTATAAATGTGATATGTTTTCCTGACATCTTCGAATGAAACAACAGCATTGTTGAAAATGAAGTCGCCACTAAGCAGATTGTTTTGTATGATTTTGAATAAATGTGGGACATCATAAATATAAAGCAGTCTCTGTCCGTTTAAAATAAAATAAGGTTTTTCAGGCATAACCCGTAAATGTTTCACAACACTTCGATTACTAGCTCCCTGATCACAAACGACTAATTTTGGCTCTAGGTTTGCATTTTGCAATAAAATAGTTCCTGTAAGAGCCCCAATAAATCCGCATGTTTTATTCCTGAATTAGACAAAATATGAAACAGGCAATTTCCAGTTCCTGTAGACACCTCTAATCATAAAAACAAGTGCATAATTTGCAGGAAGTGATTTCCTTCCCCTATCACCCAAATCTTCTAGACCTTCCACAAAATCGAGATCTTTTTGCATATTCCAGATGACGCATTATCGACATCTCATGAAAAGATACTACAAATGCCTTTTCTAAATAAGTTTGTGCCTCAAATTTCTTGCTAATTTGACTAAAAAGGTTTTTGTTAAACCCTGGTAGAAATTTTGTGACACTAATTCATCGTCTAATTGTGGACAGTCCAGGTAATGCGATACCCAATTTTCGCAAAAATTTGTATGCTGCAGGAGATTTGTAAAACAACATCAGAGAGAGATCTTTCTCAATAGAAGACCACGGACGTTTTTTGCTCTTGCACTGCATTGCAGGCAGTGCCCTGGAGTAATCAGATGGGAAAGAAACTGCTGAGCACATAGGCAATATTATTTGAGCTCCAACAATGCAACAATCGATCCTTAACTTTTGACAAGTAGGAAGTTCTGTTTTTCAATGATCTGTTCATATTATGTATTTTCTGTTTCAGTTTTTGCTTTCTAGGAGTATCCTCATCATCACCACGTAGCATACAGGTTTTTTTTTGTTTTTAACTTGTCTCGCAGGCATTTCTATGATTTCTTTCACGTCTGGAAATGGTTCACACTTTTCTGCTAGTGCATTTGTTTCTGCCAGAAGGTGACTAGCTGCACTGTATGTTCTCCTTGAAATGTTCACTTTCAGTTCAGGTGATGGTAGAGTAGTCTTATCTCTAGTTCTCTCACATACTGCTGAAGAACCAGTATCGGATGTAAATTTTACAGGAACTGCTGTGTGTATAAGCCGTTGTTTTGTGCTGATCATGAATGACTTTTCATCAAAATAGACACCACACGACAGACTATTGTGCAGTTTTTGTGGGTCCACATCCAGCAGTTTCACATTGCCTGTAACAATAACTATCAGAAAAATACAATATATGTATATACCATTAACACATTTAGTAGCTCAGTTTACATTAGCATGACAGAAGGGGATATTTCATTAAGTATTTGCTAAGAGAGCTCTTTGCTTGCAACCTTTTTTGGGCTTTAAATATGATTAATTGTGGGAATGTGGTCCTACGGCAAGGACGTTTTAAGCCTGGTCAACACTGAGCGAACTAAATCAGGGAAAACTGCATTCTCATATGTGTAGCCGAATTTGAGCAAACGACATTCAGTCGTGTTTGGTTCGTAAACTTTATTCGGTGTCCACAGTGCCTCTGAAGTTCCTGCAAAAGTTAAGAAACACGTAATTTCTAATCTCTTCTTCTGCGTGACATTACCTGCTTCTTAATTACCGTAAACTGGGGTTACTTTGGGACAGGTTTTGTGGTTTTTCACATGCTCTTTCGAAGTGAGCAAAGATATTGATGTCTTCCCAGTCTCAAATGATTGCTTTAACCTTCCTCTATCCAAAAAGGACTATAAGACATTTGAAAAATGACTAGGTCTTTTAAGGAAGACGTCTAAAGTTGTCCTAATTTTACCCCGTCAAGGTGTGTAAATTTGGGATGGCTACGTTTTTGCTATATTTCAAACAGGAAAGTAGGGTTTGTCCTAATGTTACCCAAATAGATGTTGTTTCATAGCTTTTATTGTTACATAAAACTAGAAATACAGGTATAAAAAAAATTGCTGATACAATTAACAGATACAATGACACATTTGTAAAAACACATGCAAATCTTAATGAATGACTGTTTCGAAACCCTGTATAGTCGTCAACATAAAACATTTAAAGGATCTAAACATCGCCTGAATAAATTGCTATCTCAGGAATGGTAAAAATCTCTCGACGACTTAACTGTTGAGGAGTATTAATGGTTTGAAGAACCTCATGTATGTTGTAGACAATATCATCAGGCTTTCTAGGCCACCGAGCGAGGTGGCGCAGTGGTTAGACACTGGACTCGCATTCGGGAGGACGACGGTTCAATCCCGCGTCCGGCCATCCTGATTTAGGTTTTCCGTGATTTCCCTAAATCTTTCCAGGCAAATGCCGGGATGGTTCCTCTGAAAGGGCACGGCCGACTTCCTTCCCCATCCTTCCCTAATCCGATGAGACCGATGACCACGCTGTCTGGTCTCCTTCCCCAAACCAACCAACCAACCTTTCTAGGCCACTTCCAATGCACTGACACGAATTTCACAGTCACTTACAATTTCAGTTATTTTTCCTTGATAGGGTCCCCCCTCAAAATTCACAATTACAAATTGTCCTTCATTTAAATCTTCGATTTCTAGGTGAGACACCTCAGATACCGGTATCCTGCTTCCTTCGTGCATAGTAATGGTACCGGTGAATACATCACTGAAATCTTCTGATCCTAGGCTGTCATCTGTATCTTGGAGGGACATCACATCTTCTCCATCAGAGTCGGAGTTAGTTGGCTTGGAAATTGTGAGTCAATTTCTTCTGCCTTTTTCATGTTCGAGATTTCACCGCGGCAATATTTCGTATTTTTCGGAGCAGTAGTGCCTGCGTTGCATTAGCCTCTTCTTGACTTTCAGACCATTCTATACACTTGGACAGCATT
This sequence comes from Schistocerca americana, assembly GCF_021461395.2. Taxonomy (NCBI): domain Eukaryota; kingdom Metazoa; phylum Arthropoda; class Insecta; order Orthoptera; family Acrididae; genus Schistocerca; species Schistocerca americana. The sequence goes on along the minus strand of NC_060129.1, from coordinate 145,674,061 downwards.
GTTTCGGCTTCTGAAAGGCTAATAGTTTGTTTTTCTTCATGGTTTGAACACTCGTCTACATCAGCCCCTTCTTCTTCTTCTTCTTCTTCTTCTTCTTCTTCTTCTTTGGTGGCACTTACGCTGGCAACAATTTCGTCACCACTCAAAATTTGAAAACCCCCGTCCACTTCGTCACACTCTAACCACTCTGATACTACTTCTGACGTCAAATTTGTGCTGATTTGTAAATTATTGCACAAATTGACCATCTCGTCAACTGTCACACATTCAGGTTCCTCACCTTTAGGTTGAGGCCAAAGTTTATTCTTGCCGTTCTTGAGATTTGACACTGACAAATCACTCCATGCATTGGCAACATGGAAAATGACATCTTTAATACTGTAAGACCTCCAAAACTCTTTTACAGATGCTGATTCATCAGATGAGAGCAAACTTCCGATAAGTATTTTTCTATAACGACGTTTCATGTTTTCGATGATTCCCTGATCCATGGGCTGTATAAGTGAAGTTGTGTTTGCTGGAAGGAAGAGACATGTTATGTTGCCGTCATCACTTTTCATTTCACAAGTAGGGTGCGTTGGGGCATTGTCTAATAGCAATAGCGCTTTCTGTGGCAACTTGTTTTCAGCCAAATATGCTCTAACTTGAGGTACAAATTCTCTCTCTCTCTCTCTCTCTCTCTCTCTCTCTCTCTCTGTGTGTGTGTGTGTGTGTGTGTGTGTGTGTGTGTGTGTGTGTGTGTGTGTGTGTGTGTGATGGCTGGGGTTCTAGCTCCTTAGGAGCTTGGTCCCCCGTGTGTGCAGGATAGGTTTTCTTAATTGGGGGCTCCATTTATTTATTGACAAAGACAAATAATTTGGTCTCCATTTTTGGCGCTTTGGGACTCACTGTGGGGTATTTCGCCCTTTAGTGGTCCTAATTTGATGGTGGTTAATGGGGTTTGCGTTGCCTTGGTTTTCTGTTGGTTGCTATTGTTGTTTGGCGTTTGCCTGTTGCTTTTTTTTTTCTCCCCCTTGTCTCTTGGATTCTTCCTGTCTCTTCTTCCTTCGCTATTCTCAGTTCCTAAGTTGGTGTTGACTATTGACAGAGGTACCCTGACTGTGCCAGGTGGTTGGTTTCACCGTGGCAATGTTTTCAAGTCTGTTGTTTGTAGGTCGCCTGAGTGTTTGTCACCAGTTTCCTGGTTGTTCTGCTATACCTGGCATCTCCAGCTCCCTCTGGATCGCCCCTGTGTTGGTCCATAGAGGTGCGCGTAGAGTGAGCTTTAGGCATCTGTTCTGTAGTTTCTTTGTTTGTTTTACACGTCATACCCCATGAAGAGCACCCATACAGGATGGCAGGCTGTATTGTTGCTTTGTATATCCGCATCTTGGTCCGGTTTGTCATCTCTTTGCTCGTGAGTAGTGGGTAGATCGCAGGGATTGCCTTTGTGATTCTCGTCTTCTTTTCTTTGATGTGGTCCATGAATAGCATTTTCTTATCTAGTGTGACTCCTAGATATTTTACCTTATTTGTCCGCTTGATTCTGTGTCCATTAAGTTCTATTCTGTCTCGGATATCTGGTCTGCGTCTTGTGAACAGGATGGCTTTAGTCTTTTCTGCATTTATTTTTATTTTATTTAACTTTGCCCATTTTTCAGTTTGGTTTGTTTGTTCCTGTAGTCTTCTTATTGTGGCGTCTAACCTTCTGCGACTTGAGAGTATTGCTGTGTCATCAGCGAACTGGGCCGGTACTGTGTCCTCTGTTTTTGGGACGTCATTCACGTACACTGTGAAGAGGGTGGGAGACAGTACCGACCCCTGTGGTATTCCTTCCTCCAAGATCTGTGTTTCTGATACTTTTACGAAACATCTTCTGTCTCTCATGAAGCTGTTGATTATGCGGAGGTAGCATCTGGGTATGTCGGGTATGTCCGTGTCTTCTTTTAATTTCACCAGCAGATTGTTTCTCCACACCTTGTCATACGCTTTTTCTACGTCCAGCATTAGCTGCAGTGTATTTTGCCAGGTTCATTGATTTCATAATGTCCTCCGTGATTATCAGGAGTTGGGGCTCTGCTGATAGTGTTTGCTGGTACGTGACTTGTTCTCGCCTGATGACATTTCCGCACAGGAGAGGTTGCCTTATTCGTGGGAGTGTAGTACTCGTTGTAGTAGCTTTGGCATGGTGCAGAGTAAGCTAACCGGGCGGTGGTTCTCGGGTTTCTTCAGGTCTTTCTCTGCCTTAGGTATCGGTACAATCTTGCTAATTTTCCACGCAACTGGGAAGTAGTTGAGTAGCATGCATGCATTTATGATGCGTGTTTGTAGAACCAGCGGTCGTCGTGGGATGTGTTTTAGTTCTTCATTTGTGACGTTGTCTGGTCCAGGTGCTGAGCAGTTTTTTTTGGTGCGTTGGCAAGGGTACTACCTCCGGAGGAGGTTGGTCCCTCAAGTGTGCAGGGTAGGTTTCCTTACTGGGGACACCATTTATTTGAGAAAAAGTGGGACACCTTGTATTCATTTGAGAGCCTTTGGGCACAGTTTATTGGTCCTTGAGGCCCACAGTCTTGGTATTTTTATTTATATTTATTGTAGCTTCGTTGTTCTGATGTGACCTTTTCTATTGATTTGCATCTCTTAGTTGTATTGTAGTATGGATAGCGGAACTCTTATTTTTTGCCAAGGGGTTGGTTCTACAGTTGCTAATTCTTGTAATTGCTGTCTGGTAGGTCTGAGCCTTTCTATTTTTTCGATGAGTCTTCTTGCAGAGGTGATGATTTGGTTGTCCACTGTCGGCATGTTTAGCTATTCGTGTATGCGATTTGTACTCGTCCACCATGGTGCGTTAAGAATAAGCTTTAAACATCTGTTTTGAAGTGTTTGGAGTGGTTTCCTGTTGGTTTTACTGGTTATGCCCCACGACGAGCAGCCGTAGAGCATCATAGGTATGACTATAGCTTTGTATATGTTTAATTTTGTTCTTTGAAACATTTCCTTGCTGGCCAGAAGAGGGTAAATTGCGTGGATGGTTCTTGATATGCGTTGTCGTTTTTGTTCTATGTGCTGCTTGAATTACATTTTATTGTCTATTGTTACGCCAAGGTATTTTACTGATGTTGTCCATGGTATTTGCGTTCCGTTTAACTGAATGTGGTCGTGGATTTGTGGTCGACGGCATGTAAATATTATGGCGACTGTCTTCTCCGGGTGTATTTTGATCTTGTTTAGTTTGGCCCATTTTTCTGTGTGATCCACTTGTTTTTGTAGTCTATTTATTGTTGTTGATAGTCGTCGGTGCGTTTCTAGGAGTGCCGTATCGTCTGCAAATTGCGCTATTGTCGAGGTTTCTGTTTTCGGGACGTCATTTATATGTACGGTGAATAGGGTTGGCGAAAGTACCGAACTCTGCGGTATTCCTTCCTGTAATATTTTATGTGCTGATCGTTTGCTATCAATCTGTACAAAGCATCTCCGGTCGTGTAAAAAACTGTCAATCATTTTGATGTAGCATTCAGGTATGTCGGTCTGGTCTTTTAATTTCGTGACTAGGTTGTCCTTCCATACTTTATCGTATACCGTTTCGACGTCTAGAAAAATTGCGGCTGTATACTTGGAGAGGTTCATGATTTTGGTAATGTGTTCTGTAATACAGAGGATCTGGAGTTCTGCTGACAGTTTTTCTTGGAATGCAAATTGTTCTTGTCGGATGATGTTGCCGTCAAGTAATGGTTGTCGAATTCTTGGGAGCAGGATGCGTTCCAGGAGATTTGACGTCGTTGGGAGTAGGCTTATCGGTCTGTAATTTTGTGGTTGTTTCAAGTCTTTTCCAGGTTTTGGAATAGGTACTATTTTGGAGATCTTCCATGCTTGTGGAAAATAGTGGTTGATTAGACAGGCGTTGATGATTCTGGTGAGAAGGACTAAAGGTTTTCTAGGCAGGTTCTGGAGATGAATGTTGGAGATGAGGTCCGGTCCAGGAGCGGAGTTTGTGCCAAGTCGGTTGATGATTGTTTTTATTTCAGCAGGAGTGGTTAATTCTGGTAGATCGCGAGGTGGTGTCTGACGTATATTCTGGGCTGTAGTTGTCACATGTTGATATTGTAGTATGTCAGGGTGTTGGTTTCCTTGAGGTTCTATTGCATTTTGTTGTTCATAGGTTGCTGCAAACAGTTCTGCCTGGCTGAAGGCGTCGAAGATGAGATTGTTATTGTGCAGTAATGCCGGTTTTTGTGCGTCGCAGGTTTTTGATTAGTTTCCAGTCGTCTTTATTTCGGAGTTGTAGGGTGCTCATGCGGTCTTCCCATACTTCGGCTCTCCATTCTTGTACACGGTGGTGTATTTGCTTTTTGAGTCTGTTTAATTGTCTTCTATCTTCCGGATTGCGTGTTTGGAGCCATCGGCGTGTAGCTGCCGTTTTTAAGGTACTTGAGATCTTGTACAAGTGGTGGCAGAATGTGAACGTTTGATTCAGGAAATATTGTAGTTATAGATGCTTTCTTATAGGCTGTTTTAATTTTGTCTGTTAAAGATCCGATGGCTTCTTCTATTTTTTGTGTAGTAGCTTGGTCTTGTGTGGGACGAATGTTATTATTTAGCCATCTCTGGAATTGGTCCCAATTTATAATGGTTTTGTGTCGTGGGTGAGGCGGTTCTATTGCGTTACCGATGTGGCCGATTACAGGTAGATGGTCGGAGGTGAGATCTTGAAAGGTTCGGAGAGGTAAGTCAGGATCGAGGTTCTTGGTTATGCAGATATCAAGGACGTCGGGTTGGTGGCGGTGATTGAATGGAATGTGGGTAATATCTTCAGGAGCGGAAATTACAGCGTTCAGTCGTCCTTGTAGTTTATATAGTGTGTTTCCGCGTGCATTGTTCCGTCGTGCATTCCAGGTGGTGTTTTTTGCATTTAAGTGGCCGGCCAGTAAGATTTTGTTGTTGTTATCAAATATTTGTAGTAAGTCGTTTTCTTCGAATGTTGCTCTGGGGCTGAGGTATGCTGCCACCAGGGTTATTTTTCCTTGTGCTGTTTCTATTTTAACTACTGTGGCTTCTAATGATGTCATTTGTGGCGTAATTTCGGGATTGTGTCGTATATGTGAGCGAATGAAAATGGCCGTTCCGCCTCCCTGTCGGTTAGTTCGGTCTGTTCGGTGGCATACCATATTTCTAAGTTTAAAAGATATTGTTGGACGTAAATGAGTTTCAGTAGCAAATAGTATGTCGATCTTGTTTTCTTCTATGAATTCATTTAATAGGTCTTTTTTGTTGTGTAGTCCTGATACGTTAAAGTTACAAAAACGAAGGTTTTGTTTCCTGGTGGGTCTAATTTCCATTGTCGGTGACAAAGAACATTACTCCACCGACAATTGCCATTATTTTTGATAGTATGTCTGGTGCAGTCATGAATTGCTGAAATGTGGTGGTGATGATTGAAATGATGATCGTCCACTGTGTATTTTTCCAGAAGTTTTTCATATGGTTCAGGAAGTCGACGAAGAAAGCAGGTCCGGTTGTTTGGTTTGAGGTTGAATTTGGTGCCTGATGTGTCTGGGTAGTTGAGGGTGATTCCTGATTTGTCTGGAGATTTGCTCATGTTTTGCGTCCTCTGCGGCTGGCTTCGGCTGGAGTTGGCATTGGTGTGTTCTTTATGGTGGGTTGAATTGTTGCTACTGCTGGAGTGTTGGTTCTTGGTCGTTGGGCTTGGTAAATACGTATTGCTTTCTGGAATTCTTCGCAGCCGCGAAAGGACGCGGGGTGGCCTCTTGATTGCAGTCTACGCAGTGTGATGTAGCATTTACTGGGAGGCTGCAATCTCTTGCTCTATGGGCGCCACCGCAGCGGACACAGCGAGTAGGCATTGAACAATAGTTTGCGGTGTGAAGGAAACCCTGGCACTTTTTAACATTGTGGTGGACCGTCTTTGTTTTGATAAGATTCAACTGTTACCTTCGTGTCAAGTATGTAGCGGACGTGGTAGATGCCGTCGTTCTCAGGTTTTCTGTCAAGTGTTACGCAGAAGACATCCGTGGGTCTTAATTGCTTTGTAGTATTGTCTCTTTTCTTGTATTGGTGAACGTTTCTCGGCTTGAAGTTGGGGTCTCGTAAGTCCTTGTCTACGTCTACTTCTGCTTCTGTGACTGTTTCGGGTAAACCTTTAATCACAACTTTTAAATGTCTTTCATTTTGCGGTTGATGAGTAAAGTTGGAGATGTTGTGGTGATGAAAGACGTCGAGTGCTGTCCGTTGGTCTTTCATTGAGTCAAAATGATATTTGATAGTGTCTCCTTTAAAGATAGCCTGTATTGGTCCTTCCATGTGCTTTTTTACTGCTGCGTTGAGCGTTAGGTAGTGTCCTTTATATTGGATAGTGATGGGCGGGATCCTTGGTTTCTTTGGGATGGCTTGAGGAGCATTTGATGATGGTGGAGTTGGTTGGGTTGCAGTTGCTGGATTAATGGTACTATTGGTTCGTTGAGGTGGAGGTAAGAGAGGTTCAAATCGGTTTTCTGTCTGAATGGAGAATTGTTTGTGCGGTGCAGTGTCGTCTTCAGTGTTCTTCCGTTTTGCTGTTTTCCGTGGGGGAGGGGTTTGGAATTCCCCTTCCCCATCGTCTTGTTCCATGTCTTCTGGCTCAGATATCTCAGAATCTGAAGAGTGGTAATATTGTGAAAAGTTGTCTTCGTCGTATGTTTGATTTGTGTCTTCATTTGTCGAGTTTTTCTCTGTGTCCTGTCGTGGTGCGCCGTGATTGATTGGTTGGTTGGTTTTTACGGAAAGTCGCCATGTTGCTGTCTTGTTGTGCTTGTTGTAGCTTTTGAATTTGCTGTCTGAGTGCGTGTTCAACGTCTGTTTATTGTGTGTTGGTGGTATTTGGCTCAGACCTACCCGCGTGATCCGCCTCAGCCCTATTGCTAATTCTTTGCCTGGAAGGCCACGGACGTACAGCTCGTGGGGGGCCGGCCTGCTCTCGGTCGGGCCCTCGCGTCTGATGCCCTGGGTCTTCATCGTTCCCTTCGCTATCCATTTCTAGCCCCAGCTAGTCCAGGGAGGCTCTCCTGATTCCTATTTCGCCCTGTCAACCTAACGACACGACAATTCCGCAATACGTTCACAACGGTGCGATGTAAAAACGCCGCCCCTTTGTGAACGTCACACAGCTCGCGCTGCTCGGAGCCCGATGTGCTGAGCAGTGATGCGATCTTTTTGTACTTTGAAACCTGGAGCAGCTTTTTCAGAGAGTGATGCTAATGTCTTTTGTGGTAAAGCCTTCCAATGAAGCCCAGTTTCATCACAATTGTAAACATGCTCCCTAACAAGATTCAATTCAGCCATTTTATCTGTAAATTGCTCCTGGAACTCAGCAATTAGAGAGCTATACGCGCTGAGTTTTTCTCCACTGATATCAATTTGGCAAATGCCATGACGAAATTTAAACTTGTCGAGCCATACGATACTTGCTTTAAAAGACGAGTCACCATCAAGTTTGTTGTTCATTTCAACAGCCTTGGCCATTATTATAGGTCCTGAAAGTGGAATCCCCTGACTTTTTGCTTGTATAAACCATCGGTACATTGCAGTGTTAATTCATCATAATATTTTGCAGGTTTCATTCTCTTTCTTGTTCGCACATCTCCATCCATGCTCTGCATTGTTGACACATGTTTTTCTATTTTATCAGCATCACGTTTTATATCGTTAACTGTTGTTCTTCCAGTACCATAAATCGGCGCTACACTTGTCGCAGTTTCGCCCTTTCTTAAGCGTTTTATAATTTCAAGTTTTTGATTAAGTCCTAAAACAACACGTTGACGTTTTTCAGACATTTTATCAAGTCACTGTATCACACACACCTGCAGTAAATACGGTAGTGTAAAATATTAGTCAATAAAGCTTATTCAAGTGGAAAAACACGTAACACGGCACAGTCCGATAGATACACTGCGACAATTACAGTCTTCTAGCCACAACTGGAAACAGATCCAGTGGTGATTGGTGGCTCACAAGTGAGACAAAGACAAGAAAAATGGGAGATGTGTTAGCACGTCAACTGAAGGTCACATTTTATGTACCATTCTACGGCGGGCGGGTACACTCACTTCCCACTAAAATAGAGTAAATAAACAAAGCGAACGCGTCACTGCACCTAAGAGCATTCTGTTATTACAGTATTATTATTATGCTGTTACAGCAGTGACGGATAACAGAAACTGACGGTTTAAAGAGTGACAGTTAATCGAGTACTGTACTGGAAACTTTTCCACAAAATACTTTAGGGGAGAAAAGGATGCATTGGAAAGAGATCTGATTTGCACAACTGTTGCATTCCTCAGCATTTCAATCTTCAGTGGGAATTTGTGAACCATGTAGTCACAGGCGGCAATTAAGTATTTCCGAACAGATGAGAAGAATTCCACCTTCTCATCATGCTTGAGGCAATCCACAAGTTGAGAATGGGGTTCAAATGGCTCTGAGCACTATGGGACCCAACATCTGAGGTCATCAGTCCCCTAGAAATTAGAACTACTTAAACCTAACTAACCTAAGGACATCATACACATCCATGCCCGAGGCAGGATTCGAACCTGCGACCGTAGCAGTCGCGCGGTTCCGGACTGAAGCGTCTAGAACAGCTCGGCCACCGCAGCCGGCAAAGTTGAGAAGTACAACTGCCAATGACCAAATCACAATCATCCTTCTGGGTTCTTCTGCTGTGGTAATCAACCTCAAAAGGAGAACAGGATTTTATCACTGTAGGTAGTGCAAATTTAGTCATCAAATTCTGTAACGTGTCCAGCAGCAGACCTTGCAGTAAATGGATGTGAGGTACACTTGACTGCAAAATTACATTTGTTTTGTCAAATGAAGGTATAACATCTGACAAAAACAGACACAAAGCCATATTTAAATCTGATGACAGAAACATAAAAATCCTTTCTTCACGAGACAGGTTGTACTTAATAGGGGAATCCTGTTTACTTATTTTTGATGTAGATGAACATGGAATTCGCAATCCACTAGCTCTTTTTCTTGAAGAGGCACTATTCTCAATTGGTGACTGTTTCACCTTCGGTATATGATAAGTGTGGAGACACCCTAGCTGATCATTCTTACCGGACTTCACTTCATAATTGAGCAGGCTGGTCAAAGGCTTCCACTGTTCCAGTAACCGAAGTAAACATTTGCTCACAGAAAGCCAACGGGTGCACACACATGCTTCAATATTTTCGTCGTCTCGACATCATATAATTTCTGAAATTCTTCCAGTTTCTCCTTTCTCTTTGTACTCTTTTGCAGAAAATAATATATGTCCAGTAAATAGTCATCAATCTGGAATGGCAGACATGCAGCTCCCTTTTTTGCTGCCAAATTTAACAAATGGCAGGGACAACCAACAACAAAGACGTTAGGCATATGATTTTTCAAGAGACCTGCAACTCCGTTTTTCATTCCAACCATTACAGGGGCATTGTCACGACTATTGACAAACACAACTATTGACAAACAGTTACTAAGTGGAATATTACATTCCTTCAGGGTGTTGAGAAGAAGTGTTCCTATGTTGACACAAGTGGAATCTCCTTTCAAGTTGGGGAGAGATAATAAGATACTTTCAATTTTTTGGGTCGTCTCATTATAAACGGTAACAACTATGGGATATAAATTAGCATCCCCTTTGTTACTACCGTCCGTTGCAATAGAAAATGGCCATTTTTGTCAAAATGGCTACGATTTCTTCTTTTTCCTTTTTTTGCTACTTATCCGATAATTGCGACAGTTTTTGTCCTTCCGCAGCTGTATTTTTTCGCCATACTGCAATCCGTGAACATTTTCCAGAACAGGTGACTCGCATGGTCAGCGAAATTAATCGGCAAATTATGTTCTATAATAAAAGATGTAAATAAACATTCAGCATTTATCACTCCATCACTTTCACTTTTGTCGCTGAATTCCAGTTTTTTATTGTTATTGACGCACTTCAAATTGTCTCGGTGCTTTTTTGTGTCCACATGTTTGGAAATATCACTTTTTCCACCATGTGATACACAAATATCACACCGGCAAACGGTACAAAAAGCGAACAACGGGCATTTCCTCGACTCGATAATGCACGGAAACTGTTCCGGAAATTGTTTTAAGAAGACGGAGTTATATTTTTTGACAATGTTTAAAAACAAAGCCCCGAATCAAAACACTACGACAATATGCATCAACACACGTCCAATCAGAACACTGTGCACTACCGAGGTAACTACATGTGCACTACGGGACACGGGTGCATCTTGGACAAAATGCGCGGGAAAGAGGAAAAATAACTATCGATTTAATATCGTAAGTTTGACGATAACTAGTAAAAATCGGGAGAAATACTGGAATATTCGGGAGGCGGGAGAAAAAGTGGCAGGTATGTTGTCCTTGCCTGGGTCGTCTAACAAATTTGTTTCGTCATAGTTCCAAATCCTGTCGTGCGAAACACTAGAAAGTGATCGAAAAACTGGTTAATGACGTCTTCATCAATGGCAGCGCGAGTATAGATGTTCTTTGCAGTCCTTTGAGAATGTACCTGCTTGTTTCCGAGTAGGAAGCCCTGTGCCCATTCTTTACCTGGAAAATTGTCTTTGAATCTCGGTTCTTGTCTTCCGATCTGGTCGAGATACGACTTTTCGATGCATCTCAAGTCGAATACACCCACTGGAAAGCCCAAATTTGTCATCGCCACGATATGATGGACGAAACTTTCTTCCTCCCCTTTTGAGAAAGCAGTCCTACGATCAACAAATCCGCTGTGCTTATGCTGACTTTTTAGGTGAAGGGTATTCTTTGGAATGCCATATTTCTGAGATGCCTTCCGAATTGACAGCGTTTTAGATGTGATGTGATAGAGAGCATTCTTCAGTGTCTTCCGTATAATTCCTTTCTGCTCGCGCCCCAATGGGACGTTTGATTGTTCTCCCCATTCTGGAAACCTGAAAGAGAATTAATCATCAGGCTAACTTTGGGACATCTGCAGTTTCATATGTGAAATGCACTACTAATGATTGGTGGGCTACTTTGGGACAGTGAGAACTGCAGTGTTTTTTGTTTTTATTTAAATGTCAATGAGAATGGCTTTTGCAATATTAATTAAAATAGTTAAGTAGTTCATTTCGTGTACTGAGTCTTCTTAAATGCAACTTTGGGACAGTCCCGAAGTAACCCCACTAATGTATGATTTTTCACAAATTTATGGATCATGAAGAAGCATTCGTAAATAATTATGATTTGGCTGCTCTAAAACTGTGTTATGACATGAACAAACAAATTTACATACCTGACAACACTCTTTCAAACGACAGTTTTTGTCCCACAATAGAAATTTAGCACAACACCACAGATCGTAGAAAAAGGCGCCAAGAAAACAGCAATGCCCTGTGCCATCGGTGGCGGGGAGAAAGCTTTCGAATACGGCCGCAAGATGGCAGCACACGCTAACGTTCCAGTCGGCCTCTTACGTGGCGGAGGGAAATTTAAAACTGAAAAATAGCCGGCAGTCCAAATGTTACCCCTGCAGTCCCAAGTCCCTAAGTAACCCCAGTCTACGGTATATGTGAAGATGAAAATAAACAAATAAGATAGAATGCCTCCAGTAGTCACAGGCTTCTTTCTATATTGTAACACATCACATGTAAACTGTCATATTTTGTCTTGGAAAAACTTGATGCAAATAACATATATACCAAAACAGAAACATTAACTCAAAGTACAAAAGAATATAAATCATAACATTATTTGGACTAATTTTTAAGGGATTGTGGCATTCTTAGTTTGAGTTACTGAATATTTTAAAAGGGATAAAAATACTTTTCTGTCAAGTTGATATAGCTAGCTTGAATTTCATAATCATATTGGGAACTTTAATTACAATCATTGTGTTGCTAGCGGTAGAACAGTTATATATAAATAACAATTTTGCCTGGGATTCAGGGATAGGATATGGAGGCAGACAGAGAGAGAGAGAGAGAGAGAGAAGAGAGAGAGAGAGAGAGAGAGAGAGAGAGAGAGAGAGAGAGAGAGAGAGAGAGAAGGGGGAAGTGGAATAATTGATTCAGATCATTGATATAGACTTTTGCGACGTAGATGATAGTATCATCTACGTATCTGTATCTGTAGGTAATGTTTTTCAGGTGATGACTGGAATTCAGGACTTGGTCTTCTAAATTGTGTATAAAGATTTCAGCTAACAATCCAGATAGGTTTGAGTCTATTGCTAGGCCATCTGTTTGTTTGTAGATTTATTGTTGAGTTTGAAATAAGTGTTTGAGAGTGCGAAGCCCAGCAGGTCCATTAGTACAGTAATGTGAGTGGAGGGGATTTTTTTGTGCTTTTGTAGGTTGGCATTAATTATGTATAGTGTGGAATCTGTTGGCACAGAGGAATAAAGACTTTGTATGTCACATGAGGCATGCGTGGCTTCATCAGAACTTCTATATATTTGACATGTTCTGTAAATTATGCTGTGTTTTTAAGTGTTCTTTTATTACCGAATGTGTGTCTGTTTCTTTAAGAATTTTGAAGTGCTTTTTATTGACCTTGAAAGTTGGGTTGTTCCCACAGTTACCTATAAGCTAGTTGGTGGTCCCATTTTTGTATATCTTTGGTTGTGATCTAAGGCAAGATGCTTCTGGGCTCATAGCTACAATTTATCTTGCTTCTTAGATTTTAAGTAGGAAATTTGTTATTTGAGATGTGTTGAATTTCTTTTTATATTTTGGCTGTTGGATCTACAGGTATTTCTGTCATGTTGTCGGCTCGGAAGAAATCTTAAGTTTTTTGTGCATATGTTGCAGCACTGCCCTCATAAGCTCTTACCATTATTGTGTTACTCGTATTTTGTTTAGTAATAGTGGTACGTGTGAGGGCTGCTTCTCTTTTCTTGATTGCTGGGAATCATTTTTCAATCTCCTCCTCAATAATTTTGTTGATTTTGTGGCAGGCTACTTCTTCTTCTTCTTCTTCTTCTTCTTCTTCTTCTGCTTTTACGGCCTCATTGGACCACTTCAGTCAATCATTTCTGGTCCTCTTTTTTGGTATTTTCCCCTTCCGAGTGGCCCAGTATCTCTTCATTCGTTCCGATGCTTTTCGTCGTTCCTTATCTGTAAATACCCTTTTCATTGTATGTCGTTTGTCAATTTTTGGTTTAAATCTTATTTCTGTGTCCCTCAACTTCTTTAAATTTGGTGTTTTGTTCTGCAAATCATCCAGAGTTATTTCCAGTTCTTCCATATCCTCTCTTATTTCCTTAAGCCATCCTCCTTGTTGTTTCAAATTCCAGAGTTTCTCAATAATTTTCCTTGATAATCTGGTTTCTGGTGTCCTCAGAATGTGACAACAAAAAGAGATCCTTTTCTTTCATATAGTATCAGTGATGGGCTCCAGTTCTCTGTATACCACTTCATTTGGAACTATCCGCCATTGCCCAGCTTTTTGATATTTCTTATTTATGCATGTTCTAGCAATTCTTCTCTCTACTTTTAAAATTTTGTCAATTCTGTTTTTCTGGGTGACTTTAAAAAAGAGTTTCACTTCCATATGTAACCTCTGGTTGAACCACCGTCTTGTAATGTTTTAATTTTGTTTTAATTGATAGACATTTTTTATTGTACGTAGACCATGTTAGTTTTTGAGTTTTTATCATTTTATTAGTTCTTGCTCGCCATGCAGGTTTCTCGTCCAATTTATGTGTTATAATTTCACCCAGGTATTTAAATTGTTTCACTATTTTAATTTCCCTATTGTTCACTGTGATGTGATCTATTACAAGTGGATCCGTTACCATTATTTCAGTCTTTTCAAATGATATCTGGAGTCCTAATTTTTGTGCTATATTTTGTAAGCTTGTTATTTGTTTCGTGGCTTCCTGAATATTATTAGCTAGTAATGCTAGGTCATCAGCAAATCCCAAGCAATTTAGGTTTATTTTATCTTTCTTAGTTCCAATTTTAATATTCATAGGATTTTCCTTGTACCACTCTCTCATTACATATTCAAGAGCACAATTGAATAGCAATGGTGATAAACAATCTCCCTGTCTCAACTCTGTTTTAATCGTAAATGGTTCAGATATTTCTCCTCTAAATTTTACTTTGGATTTGGTGTTTGTTAAGGTTAACTGTATCATTTTTATTAATTTAGGATGAAGTCCAAAATTCCTTAATATTTTCATCATTGAAGATCTATGGATGCAATCATACGCCTTTTTGAAATCTACAAAGGTTATGACTAGTTGTTTTTGCCATCTTTTGCAGACATCCATAACTAACTTCAAGGTGATTATCTGTTCTGGGCAGCTTCTCCAGGATCTAAATCCTCCTTGATATTCTCCCAGTTCCAGTTCTAATTGATCTTTACAGCGGTTGTATAGTATTCTTGACATGATCTTATACGTGCAGTCCAAAAGGGAAATTCCTCTATAGTTGTCTGGATTTGATTTTTCTCCTTTCTTATGTAATGGATGTATTATAGCAGTAGTCAAATTTTCTGGTAATTTCTCTTCATTCCAGATTTTTACTATGCATTGGTGTAATGCTATCTTTACTGGTTCTGCTGCATATTTCCAAAGTTCAGCAAACGTTTGATCTTCTCCACTTGCTTTGTAGTTTTTGAGTTCTTTCAAAGCTCTGTAGACCTCATTAATTGTAGGTGGATTTATATTTTCTGCTGGTGTTTTAATTGGGGTTTCTGTGTTTATCTGAAGAAGTTCTGGGGGATCTTCACAATTTAGTAACTTGTTAAATGTTTCTGCTAGAATTTCTGTATTTTTACTATTGCTATGGGCTAGGTTATTATCTTTATCTTTTAACATTAATGTTGGAGGATCATATCTTTGTAATTGTCTGCCAAATATTTTGTAATAGTCTCTTGAGTTTGTTTTTTCACTATTTGTTTCTATCATTAGAAGTATATCTTTTTGGTACTGACGTTTAACTCTCCTTATTATTTTTTGTGTTGTCTTCCTTTGTTTTGTGAGTTCCAAATATGATTTTTCTGTTTTTTCATTTTGATGCCTTAACCAGGCTTGGTGTCGATCCAACACTGCTTCATCACATTCATCGTTCCACCACTGGTGTTTTTTCCTTGGATTTATAGGGGCAACTTGTTCAGCTATTTGTTTCAATTTTGGAATTATTTCTTCCAGATCATCTGTTATTTTTATATCCCTGGTTTGTGCTTCATAATCCTCATTTTGTATCAGTTTATGAGGGTCATAGGTTCTCTTCTTCTTCTGGTGGGATTTTTTCTTTGCTAATGGGGTTAATTTAATTTTAATTTTTATCATGTAATGATCTGATCCGGTATCTGTCCCTCTCAGTACTTTCACATTGTAAATTTCCTTGTGGTAATTCTTATCCATGCAGACATGGTCCAGTTGTCATTCTCCTTTTTTCCAGTCTGGATGTTTCCAAGTTTTTAGTTTACTTGGTCTTCTCTTAAAATACGTCGACTTTGAGATCATGTCATGGTTTCTGCAAAATTCCACTAGTCTTATGCCATTTTTGTTTGTTCTTCTGTGTGCTGTCCATTTCCCTATTATGTCTCTATATCTCTTTTCCCTTCCTAACTGGGCATTGAAGTCTCCAATTAAAATTTTGATGTGATTTTTATTAATGTTATTCGTCGTTTGATCTAAGAGCTCCCAAAATTTTTCTACCTCTTCTCTGTGTTCTTTTTTATTATTTTTATCATTTGTCGGGGCATGGGCATTTATTATTGTGTACATTTTATTTGCAGCTTTTAGAGTTAATGTTGAGAGCCTGGGAGATTGTGCTTTAAATTCTATTATGGACTCTATTATTTTCAGACTCACCACGAATCCTGTTCCAAATTGTGGACACTGTTTCATGACTCTTTTCCATGGTATTCCCTTATAAATCCTATATCCTTGTGATTCTATCGGCTCCTGATCAGTATTTCTCATTTCTTGAAGTCCGGTTATGAGAATCCCCTTGCGATCCATTTCATCCGTCAGAATTTTGAGTTTGCCTGGTTGTATGAGGGAATTTATATTGTGTGTCGCAATGTAGTTTATTTGTCCTGTCTTGAGTTTTGGTCGTCTGTCCGTTTTGGGTATTTTCAGATGCTCCGACTCATCCAAGTTATCTTTCAGGTGACTGCCCACCGTATCAGAAGCAGTCTTCCTTGGTTATTGCCAAGCGGTGGATTATTCCTTGAAAGATTTCCTTCCATGTTTGACTTTCAAAGGTAGTCAACCTTGTATGGAGCAAGCTCCGAGTTACAACTACGGTTGTTAGCCGTGGAGGTTGTTCAGTGTTTGGTCCGCGAGAGCTATTTTATTTCGCTCAAGTCCGCCGGTAAACCGGTGAGGACCCCCCTATCCGCCACCTGGGACGCGCCACGTCGGAGTATCACCTCTGCGCCTGCTACGACACCGTAGTAGGTTCGTGGGGCAGGCTACTATTATGTCATTTTTTTTTTTTTTTCATAAAGGAGATGGTTGGAATCTGTGTGGCACTAGTGATGAGCTTCTCTCTGTTCTTGTGATACAGTGAAACTTGAACGTTGTGTTTTAATCCTTTGCTGAATAGTGCCTCTTCTTTTGTAGTGGATGTTGTATCGGCACGGTTGAGGAAGGGTGCGGAGAATGTGTGTTTCTTTCAGCTGTTTTGGTTGAATTTGGGAAGTAACTGTTCTTTCACAAAATTACCTAGTTTTTTCCTTCTGTGGGCTTTCTTTTTCTGTACAATGGATTTGGTGTATTTTCTGACTTTTTCAGTTATGAAATCATATTCTAGTCTATGGAGCAACTTTCCCAATTGTAACTCTGCATTATGAGGCTGTGCATTGAACATTTGTTAATTACTGTGAAGTTCTTTCAATTCGTTTTTCGCACACATTTTTCGCTCGTTTTCCAATGTTTTCTTTGCAGTTGTTGTGTTTGTTCTGACGTCAAGTCAAGATTGACTCACTGACTTTTCAGAGTCTTCCGCGTCTGATAGGGTAGCTGGAATGTTAATTTATGCTGTGGTCAGAATATATGAAGTGCGAGCCGGTTCCAGTTTGACCAAATGGCATGACGCACAGCCTCCTGCAAATTAGAGACAGAGCCTACCAGCACCAAAGTCTTCACGTTCTCTTGTACCCACTTCAGGGCCTCGGGCTTTGTACCAGTCTCCAGTACCTGGGCTCTCGGCTCCAAATCCTCCTCCTCAAATTTCCATGTTTATGCCTCATAATCAGCTTCAGCATTGTGAGCTCAGATTTGCCAATGCAGACACTCCTCAGTTTTGTGAAACACAATTCACAGCTTCAGGTCGACTCTCGGCACGAGAGTGTACGTATACAGAATCTGCCGTACTGCAGATCCTCATATCTAAGAGTCCTGGCTTCACAACAGCCTTGTGAGCTTGGATTTGGCCCATCTAAATAGTCACACCGACAAGAAGCCTGTTACATTGTACTGGACCGAGCACCGTGGAGGGAGCTCGATGCATTTCAGATTGACGTCAGGAAAGCAGACCGTCAGCAAACTCGTAAGATAGGTTATGTGGCCACCACTCTGTGAGAGAAAATTGATGGTTTCAGACCAGCTGTCATCTCAAGAGATGTGATTTCAAACAATGCAGCGTCTCACGATTCTAGGTACATGATTCTAAAACGAGATTCAGATCAACTGAGATCCCATGACCCCAGTTCCAGAGGCTTGAATGAGACGCCTTTTAAGGAATCCAAATTTAGAGGCTTAGGTCTGATTCAATCCAGAGAATGTTGGTTTGTGGAACAAGACCCTTTTACTCTCATGAATCTAGAGCTAGGTTATCAGATCCTCAAAAATTCAGAGAATCTGAGAATATAATTTCTCGTTTTCAACACTCCCAGGAAGGCAGGTTTTCAGGTTGAGGTTTTCCATGCCTGCTGTCAAGATCGTCTTACACTAGCTGGACACATTCTCACTTTTTGAGGCCTTCAGAATCTAGTAGGACCAACTGGTAGATATTCCTCAGTCATAGTAGCAAATTGTGGGGAACTCTGTTAAATAATAATGAAATAATTGTGTGTTATGTTCCTATACAGTGTTTAATGATGGACTTGCACAAAAATTTTCATGAGCACCAAATCTCTCTGCGGTCAGAAATATGGAATGAACTTTGAATTCAGTTCAGAACTATTTTGTTTTGAATTTTGCTACATAAGAACGCCTATTGATGAGTTACTTATGAACAGGCTTGTCCATTTATTCGTAATTGCAAAAGTCTTTCAACAGGTTAATAACTTGTTTTCTCTCATAGTCATCTGCAACACTTGTTTGTGTAATGTTTTTTGCTGGTTTATGTAACTTCAAGGAAGAATATCACATTTTGTACGCATCGAATGACCAATAAAATTCTGTCATTATCGACAGTTTCATCATGTAATTGAAGTTCAGTGTTCAGAGAATTTTGTAAAGCTAATAGCTTAAATATCCAGAGTGTGATTGGTGTACATATATGTCTGTATTTTCTTTATTTGAACAGTTTTGTCATTGAAGATATGTATTGTGCAATTATTTATGTAACATAATTTTAAAA
Source organism: Schistocerca americana (assembly GCF_021461395.2). Lineage (NCBI taxonomy): Eukaryota > Metazoa > Arthropoda > Insecta > Orthoptera > Acrididae > Schistocerca > Schistocerca americana. The sequence continues at coordinate 145,655,519 of NC_060129.1, read as the reverse complement.
AAAATGTTTCTGAATAAATAACAAATGCAAAATTTAAAAAATACTGCTGTGTGTTTTTTATTAAACATGAAATGCTGCTTATGAGGAATTGAGAAGCAGCAATGAATTCCTGAAGTACAGATGTATAGAAAAGGTGAAGTGCGCTTTTGCATTTCTGAATAAAATGTTTTGCTTGTTATTCAGTGAAACATCTTTCTAGTTAGTTACACAATTTTGCAACACCATAGGCACTATGGCACCATTACTAGTGAGCAGTATATTTTTCCCGGCATGTCAAAATTGTCATCCATTCCTAATTTCACTGCTATATGAATGGTGATGACCACAAGATACTTACTGTCATTTCAGATACTGAAATACCCCAATAGAAGAATGGGTCTGGAGAAAACAAATATTAGACATGGAAATAGGTAATTACAAAAGATTGTTCTCAAAGGTGGAACCTAATATTATATCAAAAGAAAAATTCACTTGAGAATGCTTTAAAATGATGCACCCGGCTAGCATTTCCTTTGAGGGTAAAGTCCAGCGCTCTCAGTTCAAGCATTTAAGAGTGAAAATATTATGCTTAACTTTAAGAACTGGTCTTTCCTTCTCATCATTGGGCGTGAATGTCCATCCACTTTTTCCTATCTTTCTGCAACCTATCTTTAAACGTGTCTCCTGGGAGCACCAGCATTTTGCCTTCTGAATGTAAGTACATGCCAGTTATTTTGTTTCTTCGTCATTTCACAGCGTAAATATAATGGCTCTCACAATTCCAATAGACAACAAAAAAGTAAGAATACTGAAATATTTTTTTACTCTCTTACTAATGGAGGACTATAACAGTTGAAGTGCACCATACACAACTGCTGTAGAGTTGATGTGATAGGATACAATGATTTTGGAAATGGCACCGACAGCAGCAAACTGCACATGTCACTTTGGTGCCAGCTGGGACTATCGATAGGCCGAGTTTCACTAAGCAGGGCCTACACCTAAAGAGAATTGTAAAGGGTTAGATTAATACAGCTGATTCATGGATGTGTAGGGAAGTAGACCTCGGGCACGGCCGCCTGTATACAGGCGGCCGTGCCTCGGGCCATACATAGTCTGGTAACTGTTGTCATGTATAGGGGAAGTAGATCTCTTTCAGAATAAATGCTTAACTGACTTTGATTCCGTAAGGAATCATCGTGCACGGCGACTTCGCTCTATCATAAGGAAGGATAGGACACACAGCAATCAGTCGTAATTCCATGGGGTTTTATTATTCCTCCATATCCAGATTTCAGATATAAATATCTATCTTCAGTGCTTTTGAGTGAGCTACAATCCAACAAACTCGCAGCAGTCCACGTCACTATATCACGTAGTGACATGTACTGCTGCGAGTTTGTTGGATTGTAACTCTCACTCAAAATCACTCGATGGCTATTTATAGCTTAAATCTGGATATGTGAGAATAATAAAAACCAGTGGAATTGCAACTGTTTGAGGATTGTGCATTGTTATTGGAATAGGAATACAGTTTAAATTGTGACCCTGCCTCACTAGGGGACCACACTCAGCCGTCATCACCAAATTTGTGGTGATGCTTGGCTTGGCCAGAACAGAAGTGGGGGCTCCAGATGGCCAAGCATTTAGAGGAAGCAGCATTTCTGGGATGGGGTGGGCGAACCATGAGCTATTTATGTTACTGTAATTTCCAGGTGGCTGTTTGCATAGAGGAAAGAATACAGAACAGTAATCCGAGGGTCGTCGGTTCGGCTCTTTATTCAGGTTTTTTTTATTTTTTTATTTTTATTATATATATATATAGTTATAATAGAGGGAAACATTCCACGTAGGAAATATATATCTAAAAAGAAAGATGATGTGACTTACCAAATGAAAGTGCTGGCAGGTCGACAGACACACAAACAAACACAAACATACACACAAAATTCAAGCTTTCGCAACAAACTGTTGCCTCATCAGGAAAGAGGGAAGGAGAGGGGAAGACGAAAGGAAGTGGGTTTTAAAGGAGAGGGTAAGGAGTCATTCCAATCCCGGGAGCGGAAAGACTTACCTTAGGGGGAAAAAAGGACAGGTATACACTCGCACACACGCACATATCCATCCACACATACAGACACAAGCAGACATATTTAAAGATCTTAAATATGTCTGCTTGTGTCTATATGTGTGGATGGATATGTGCGTGTGTGCGAGTGTATACCTGTCCTTTTTTCCCCCTAAGGTAAGTCTTTCCGCTCCCGGGATTGGAATGACTCCTTACCCTCTCCTTTAAAACCCACTTCCTTTCGTCTTCCCCTCTCCTTCCCTCTTTCCTGATGAGGCAACAGTTTGTTGCGAAAGCTTGAATTTTGTGTGTATGTTTGTGTTTGTTTGTGTGTCTGTCGACCTGCCAGCACTTTCATTTGGTAAGTCACATCATCTTTGTTTTTATATATATATATATATATATATATATATATATATATATATATACACACACACACACACACACACACACACACTGCAAATAACTTTTGAGAAAGGGACTCTACAGCTTACACGAGAACTTCATATATAAAATTAGTAGTTTTTCAGCATCTTGCACACATTACAAATGATGCATTTGTACAATTACACGTTTGTTTTAAGGTTTCTATAGAAAAAGAAACTTGGTTTACTTTCATAAAAGGTTCTCTCTCATTGTAAAGCTTGGTGCATAATGTGTCATTTCTTCAAATATTGGCGAGGATATCTGGTGGTGTCCAGTTGAATATATTTTGATGCAGTCTTCTTGGGATGTGATTTCTTTCTCTCTCTCTCTACCTCTCTCTCTCTCTCTCTCTCTCTCTCTCTCTCTCTCTCTCTCTCTCTCTCTCTCTCTCTCTCTCCGTGTGTGTGTGAGATAAGAGCAGTTTTGAAGCTTACTGATCAAATTCTTCACCTGATGATCAGACAGACATCGTAGGCTTGTACTGGCAGAGCGCATTTGGGAAAATCACTTTAATACTGCACTTCTCATCCTCCCCTAGAAATCTTGTCGAATAATTGTGGATTTGTTTGTCCTCGCCAGGAGTCAGTCAATACGGTTCTATAGGTGGTCGAATGGCAGGGAGGGTCCAGACCTGAAGTTAAACAAGAACGGGAAATTTTGACAATTACAGAACATATATGAAGCCTGTCTAAAAAGTATCCGACCTTTGGCCAGAAAAAATATTTCAAATACCTCACAGGGTTGGGACCCTAATCCCCTTCAAAGTAGGTCCATTGTGCTTGCACACACTTAGCCCCCCGATCCTTCCACTGCAGGAAACACCTCCAGAAGTCTTCTTTTGGAATGGTGTTCAGCTCTGTCATCGTGTTCCACATTCTCTCTTCTCTAATCTCAAAACGAGATTCTTTCAGTGGCGTCTTCAATTTTGGAAACGACTGGAAGTCACAAGGAGCCATTTCTGGAGAGTAGGGAAGTTGGCGAATGGCTGTAATTCCATATTTGGCCAAGAAATTTTGGATCAAGTGGGATGAATGTGCAGGGGCATCATTGTGATGCAGTTGCCAGTTTTTCGCCGCCCACACGTGTGGTCTTTTGCACCGAGCTGCATCACAGAGTCGCCGGAGAACATCTTGATAGCACTCCTTTGTCACTGTTTGTCCTTACGGTGCATACTCGTGATGCACAATTACACAGACATGAAAGAAGACAGTCAGCATTACCTCAATTTTGCTTCGCATCTGCCGCACTTTCTTCAGCCTCGGAGACTCGGGATGCTTCCATTGCGACGACTATCTTTTTGTTTCTGGGTCATACCCGTACACCCACGACTCATCTCCAGTTATCACGGTGTTCCGAAACCCACGATCAGTGTTGGTGGTGTCTAGAATGTCCCATGGAATGTCAAAATGGAGGCCTTTTTGTTCCGGCAACAACAACTTGGGCACGAATTTCACAGCCACTCAGTGCATGTTCAAATCATCAGGCAAAATTAGCATGTGCAGAATCTTTACTCACTCCAACCTCTTGGGCAATCTCCCGCACGGTCAGCCATCACCAAATTTTGCACCATCTCAACAACAGCTGCATTCTGAGCAGTTTGGGGCTTGTCAGAATGCTGGTCCCTCTTCGCTATTGTGCGGCCATTTTTCTATCGGTTGAACCACTCCTTAATTTGTGTTACACCCATCGCATCTTCTCCAAACACCTGCTGAATCTTACAAATTGTTTCGCTTTGATAATCACCGAGCTTTTGACAAAATTTGATGCAGTATCTCTGCTCAACATGTTCAGTCGTCTTGAGAGAATTGGTAATCTGATGAATATGTTGTGTAGCACCTTGCTCAACAACCGACAGGCAGTGACTGACGCGCTGGAAGGCGAGGATAAAATTCATGCATGCGCATAAAGGTCTCTTCCTTTACTGTGTACAGCGGCACCACGCTATCATCTCTATTTTGTGCAGGAAAATCAGAGGTTGGATACTTTTTATAGACAGACCTCGTATTTCAGTATACGGGATATGTGGGGACACACCAAGTGTAGGGAGCTGCCAGGTATAGGCGAATCTAGAATGTCAAATTAACTAAAGAAGTGGGCAACAGGGAGATGTGGCTGCTCATGCTAAGTTCCTGTTGGTGGCCAGAGAGACTGCCTCCTCGGAAAGATGTCTTTTCTACTCGAGGCCTGGATCCATAGAGGGACGTACTATGTTCTGTTGTCCAGCATCCATGCACCTGATCTGCCTACGATGCACTAGCAACTTTGACAGAGAGCTGAAGGCGTCTCTTGTCAGCAGTTTTAACTGGACAGAATTTCTCTAGTTGTAAAAGGCAGGCAGCCTGTGTCTTGAAAAGGCAGTTGATGTTACTGTTGGAAATATTTTGTAAAGATGTGACTGGTGCCATTGGGAAAACACTTTAAACCAATTCCCTAAAAATTCCTCGATTGGCTGCCACCACATACAGAGTAAATTTATTCACCTGCATGTAGGGCTTCATCACATCAGTAAAATGTTTTTGCATCAAGTGGTTGTAAGTTATCCAGATTTTGATCAAGTAATGATGGCATTCCTGTATTTTGCCACAAACTTGTACACTGTTTTTCGGATCCTTGGTTCAAAATTCTTCTTTGCCTTAACTTCTCATGCCTCTTATGAAAACTTTAACAACTACAGCATACTGAGCATTGCTTTGGTTCATTTACAATGTAAGGTAAATAAAAATTGAAGTTAAAACAAAAGTTTCTGTATAACGACTCTTGACCAATGATACTTGGATTGCTGTTCTGTATTCCTTCCACTGCGCCAGCCACTGTCTCGAAACTATGTTAACATAAATGGCCCGAGCATTGCCTGAACTGTGCCAAAAAAAAAAAATGCAATTATCTCTCAGCGCTTGGCCATCTGGAGCTTCCACTTTTGCCACTTTCATTTTTTGTCACACCCTATCTATTCCATAAATTCAGACAAAATCAGTGATAACAAGTATGCGTGGTTGTCTTTAGTACACTAGGTGAAAAGAGAAACTTCAAAATACCAGTAACTGAATAAACAGCATTTGACATCAAGAAAAAATTAATGATTTGTGTATCAGTTACCTAATGGGAGTATGCATACTTTTGTTAATAAAATAACAGAAATTCATAGGTTAAACTAAAATGGCAACATAATTTTTATGGACATTTACACACAAATATCTCAACTAAAACTAGTAACACCTCATAAACATCCTTAAGTTTCAGCATGTCCATGTCACTCAACAGTGCAACAAGGTTAACTGTAGCAGCATTGAAATGAACTATATAGTCATAAATATGGACAGAGAAAAGTGTGATGTAGCTGTGAACTATCCTGTACTATGACAATTTTTTTTCTAACAGCAGCAAAATCAAGTATGGAAAAAATTTCTTAACTAGAGATTTAAAAGGGACTTTTATTCGAAGTCAAAGTGCAAGATTTTTCGTGAGAATCAGTAAACCAAAGTCTGTAGAGAAACCAATAGTAATGTGAAAGCTCTGTTCTCAACATTATATTGAAAAGACTTTTTCAGAAATACAAACAAATGGGTAGGAGCAGGTATTTTCAATCCTTCCACATCCCTAAGTATCTCACTTCTGTGTAAATGTAATGATCAGCCAGACTTCTTATATCTCTGTCATAGGTACAGAAATATATATAGGAAGTTGCTAATTGGTGGAAAAAATCTTATAACAAGACAATATTAAGTTCAGAGAATAAAAGCAAAGCAGTCTCACATGTCAGGAGACTGGGAGAGTCAAACAAAAGCATAAAAACATACTGATAAGGATGGGGAATAAAGTAATAAATGATCCACACAAACTAGATGACTTGCTGAATGAACATTTCTCAAGTCTTGGAGAAGAATTAACAAAATTTTACAAGAACAAATACAACCTATAAATAATTATGCAGCAAGTACAATTATGTAATTACCATTCACAAACCATGAAGTTAGTAAGTATGTGTGTCATAAATTGCATACAATTTTGCTTTAACATGTAATTTAATCATTCACAGCAGGGAACTTAAGGAGTATTGATAACAGACAAAAACTGTGTTCTTGCTAAAGAAATGTAATGCAGAAGACAAAGAAAACTAAAGGCCCGTTTTCCTGCTATCATCAGTTAGGAAACACTATAGATTTATATAATTTGAAAGGAAAGTCGCCAGTAAGGTCTTTGTCAAAAATAGATGACAGAAACCCCCCCCCCCCCCTCACACACACACACACACACACACACACACACACACACACACACACACACACACACACACACACCACAACCACACACACACACACACACACACACACACACACACACACACACACACACGCGCGCGCAAACGCAAAATGACTCTCACGACTGAGGCCACACTGTGAGAGCAGCGGCAACTGGACAACTGGGTGGTGATAAGGAGGCAGCTGGGGCAGGGAGGCAGAGGGATAGTAGGGTGGTGGTGGCGGACAGTGAAGTGCTGTAGGTTAGCTGGATGGAAGGTGAGAAGTGGGTAGTGGGGTGGGAGGGATTACATAAAAGGGGAGAACTAAAAAGTCGGGGTGGAATGAGGGCTGTGTAGTGCTGTAATGGGACCAGGGAAAGGGCTGGATGTGTGAGGACAATGACTAACAAATGCTGAGGCCAGGAGGGTTATAGGAATGTAGGATATATTGCAGAGAATGTTCCCATCTGTGCAATGCAGAAAAGCTGAGGATCCATATGGCACAGGCTGTGAAGCAGTCATTGAAATGAAGAAGGGTGTCATCTTTGGCAGCGTGCTCAGCAACAGTGTGGTCCACTTGTTTCTGGGCCACAGTTTGTCGGTGGTCATTATGTGGACAGACAGCTTGTTGGTTGTCATGACCACATAGAATGCATCACAGTGGTTGCAGCTTAGCTTGTAGATCAAATGACTGGTTTCACAGGTAGACCTGCCTTTGATGGGATAGGTGATGTTAGTGACTGGACTGGAGTAGGTGGTGGTGGGAGGATTTATGGGACCAGAATTGCATCTAGGTCTATTACAGGGTAAGAGCCATGAGGTAAGGGGTTGGGAACAGGGACTGTGTACGGATGGACGAGTATATTGTATAGGTTTGGTGGACAGTGGAATACCACTGTGGGAGGGTAGGAAGCATAGTGGGCAGAACACCTTTCATTTCAGGCACAGCGAGAGGTAGTCGAAACCCTGGCGAATAATATAATTCGGTTGCTCCAGTCCTGGGTGGTATTGAGTTATGAGGGGAATGCTCCTCTGTGGCCAGATGGTGGAACTATTGGAGGTGGGAGACTGGAAAGTTAAAGCACGGGAGATTTGTTTTTGTACAAGGTTGGGAGGATAATTACGGTCTGTGAAGGCTTCAGTGAGACCCTCAGTATACTTCGAGAGAGACTGCTCGTCCCCGCAGATGAGACAACTACGGGTGGCTAGGCTGTATGGAAGGGACTTCTTGATATGGAACGGATGGCATATGTTGAAATGGAGGTATTGCTGGTGGTTAGTAGGTTGGACATGGACAGAGGTACTGATTTAGGCATCTTTGAGGTGGATGTCAACATCTAGGAAGATACCCCAAATCCTCCAACATGCAAACTTACATCTGCAGAAAGAACCGCAGTCCACCATCTAAGAACTGACCTGACCTGATAATCCTACATGCAGACAAAGACTCCACCACTGTTGTTTTGAACCACAGTGGTTACTTGGCAGTAGGACTCCTCCACCTGTCAAATACTTCCACCTACAAACCTTGCCACAGTGACCCGATTCCACAAATCCAGGAAGATCCCCCCCCCCCCCCCCCAACTCCTACCACTCCCCACACTCGTTCGTACCTTCTACATGCTTCCCAAAGTCCATAAACCCAGCCACACAGGATGACCCATTGTGGTAGGTTACTGTGCCCCCACTGAGAAAATCCCTGCTCATGTAGATGAAATGTGGATTTGCAGAACAGAGTGGATCAGGTTATGCTTGTGGAAAGGGGGCCAAAATTAGTTACTGTCAGTTGGACAAAACACACAAACTTTATTTTCCTAAAAACACTTAATCACACGTGCCCTTAAAAGGATTCAAACCATTTAAGATAGAGAAGAAAACTTTAAGAAGTTTCAAACAGTGTATTTTCAGATTTTAATTTTGAGACAGCTGAAGACCTTATCTTAAAATATGTCATGTAAAAGTTTGGCTTAAGGCCACATACTGAACATAGAACAACTCAAGGCTTAAGGCCTGGATAGTAAGGATTTGCCATAGAGCAAATCCCCTTTAAAAAAAAATTAATTTAAGCAAGAATCTTCAAGTTTTAATTTAAGACGTCTGAAGGCCTTCTCGTAAAAAATCTCACGTAGAAGCTCGGCTGAAGGCCACATACTGAACATTGAAGAAATGGAGGCTTAAGGCCTGAATAACAAATATTTCAAATAGAGCAAAATCTCCATTTTTTAAAAAAATAAGTTTTAAATCAATCAATCTTGAAACCTTAATTTAAGTCGGCTGAAGGCCTTATTCTAAAATTGAAACATACTAAGTTAATAGACAGCTGTAGGCCTCACACTGCACTTGAGACTAAAAGAAAATCACAATCTAAAAACAACAGAACAATGGTGCTCAGAAGTGTTCCAAGGGTCGACCTGAGAAGGTAGCTCAAACATAAGGTGAGGTGCGACAGGCAACCAAGAACTGAAGTTAAATAATCGAATGGCAACACAAACTAGGGACAGCCCAAGGACCGACCAACAATTTAAGCAATTCCCTTGTGTCCAGACCACGCACAACGAAGGAAAATATCAGCTGAGGACGAGGATACAAACAGCACTACCTCTTCAGAAATTGGCATCTAAAAACAGCCCAGGGAGCAACAACCCGCAAATGAACGAAGAGATGTTACAATAGCTGAGGTTTCATAACAGGTTAACTGATCACTGAACTTGAGCGTCCAGGTTCAGTGGGCAACGAACTTTGTCGCTCTCGCAGCTAGCGCCTCACAATGCGACAGTGTGTGCACGCCGCCAGTGGTCCGGGCCTGAGCTCACATCACAGAGACTTCCTTGCTGCTCCTTCCCAACCGACTCACCACCTGCAACATGCAGACAGCATTTAAGTGGCTGCTCAGTCAAACCACACAAGCTACACACGCTTCGATAAAACACTTCTACAAATGACTCGAACAATACTAACGTCAGTGACTTTGGAACAACAAGCACGAATCACAAGTCGACACACACGGAGAACCCAGAAGTGGTCAGTGACCAATTACATGTCATGTGTGTCGGCAACTGTCGGGCGAGTCATGGCTGTCCGGACCTTACCACTGCTCTGTCCCGACTCCCTCGATGTCTGTTCATAACTCGTACACATGACGACCCGGAGACACTGGCTCGGACCCGACCGTGCAGAGGGAACACTGACCCAAGTCTCACAAGATGACCAATTGAAGGGGCCCTGAAGTGGTCAGAAGACCAAAAACGTGTCGCCTGATGAGGCGACTGACCGAACGACCAACCAACGGTCATCCCCGCACAAGTCTTCTTCTGTCGGACAGTGCATGTGTGTCACCAGCAGTCGGCAAGTACTGGTTGTGCAGACCTTACTGGAGCTCCGTACCAACTGAACTCCTGACACACGACAACCCGGAAGTACTAGCAGTCGCTCCAAAGATAGTGCGAGAGTTCTCTTACTGATAAGTGCTGCTGCTGCCATTCACGGGCAGGCAAACCAGCAACTTAGTCATGCTAGTAAATCGAATAAGAAACGGGATGGCAGTACTGCAAAGACAAGATGTCAAGTAATAAACAGCACGAACATGAGCCGGGCACGGCTCAGTAGATCAACACCTGCAGCCTGGAACCTATTCCCCCCCCCCCCCCCCCCCCCCCATATAAAAGATACCAACCATTTCCTCCACCAGCTCTCCACAGTTCCTGTCCCTGACCACACGTTGACCTGCTCATCACTATCGATGCCACCTCCCTTTACACTAACATCCCTAATGCCCACGGCCTTACCACTATCGAACACTATCTTTCCCAACACCTGATGAATTCCAAACCAACAATCTCCTTCATAGTCACTATGACCAACTATTTCCTCACCCACAAGTACTTCTCCTTTGACAGCATTACGTACAAACTTATTTGGGGTACGCCTATGGCCATCCGCATGGCACCATCCTATGCCGACCTATTCGTGGTCCATATAGAGAAATCCTCCGTAAACACCCAGAATCCTAAACCCCTCATCTGGTTCAGAGTCACTGATGACATCTTTGCAAACTACATTGAGGGTAGGGACACCCTATCCACACTCCCCCAGAACCTCAACACCTTCTCCCCCATTTGCTTCACCTGGCCCTACTCAATCCAACAAGCCACCTTCCTAGATGTTGACCTCCACCTCGAAGATGGCCTAATCAGTACCTCTGTCCATGTCCAAACTACTAACCACAGCAATACCTCCACTTCAACATATGCCACCTGTTCCATACCAAGAAGTCCCTTCCATACAGCCAAGCCACCCATAGTTGTCTCATCTGCAGTGACGAGCGGTCTCTCTCGAAGTACGCTGAGGGTCTCACTGAAGCCTTCACAGACCGTAATTATCCTGCCAACCTTGTACAAAAAAATATCCCATGTTTTATCTTTCCAGTCTCCCATCTCCCAAAAGTCCCATCATCCGGCCTTAGAGGAGCATTCCCCTCATAACTCAATACCACCCAGGATTGGAACAACTGAATTGCATTCTTCACCAGGGTTTTGACTACCTCTCCTTGTGCCCTCCTGAAATGAGAATTGTCCTACCCACTATACTTCCCACCCCTCCCTCATTGGTATTCCACTGTCCACCAAACTTGCACAATCCTTACACAATCCCTGCTCCCAAGCTCTTACCTCATGGCTCACCACCACCACCACCACTTACTCCAGTTCGGTCACAAACATCACTTATCCCTTACCCTACCATCTGTCCCGTCCCTGCCCCAGCCTCCTCCTTACCCTCACCCAGTCGCCACTCCCATCATGCACTGGTGCTGGTGCTCACACTGTGGCCTCAGTTGCCTGAGACTGTGTGTGTGAGTTACATTTGCACTGTGTGTCTGTGTGTGTGTGTGTGTGTGTGTGTGTGTGTGTGTGTGTGTGTGTGTGTGGTCTATTTTTGGCAAAGGCCTTACTGGCCAGAAGCTTTTGTTTGTGACAGTCTCTTTGTTGTGCCTATCTGTGACTCAGCATCTCCATTATATGATGAGTAGCGACTTCCCTTTTCCTAATATTCTTACAGTCCATCATGGATTTTTTGTTGTTATAAAGAATTACATGGAAAGATAAAAAAAATTTACTCAAAAATGGTGGCAGGGCAAAACACACACACACACACACACACACACACACACACACGAGGGTTTAACTCTTACAAGCTTTCGGAGCTAGTGGCTTCTTCTGGCAGAAGAGTTTAAGGGTAAGAAAGAGGAGTGAAGGAAAAGGACCTGAGAGGTTTAGGGAAAGGGGTACAGTTCAGAAATGTCACCCAGAACCCTGGGTCAGAGGAGACTTACCAGAAGGTATAAGAAGCAAAGACTTATTGTTGGGGACTGCACCAAACAGATTGCAAAATCTGAGAGTTTAAAGGTGGAAGGCAGGGTAGTGAGCAAGACAGAGATTACCACTAAAACATGATTAATGAGTTAATAAGAGTGAAAAAGATAAGTGAATTGTGTATAACAGACGTGGGAGGGGGGATGGCAAAAAATAGACAGGTCCGAAAATGAAAGATGAAGAAAACTGAAATGGAGTGAAAAAAAGAGTAGTTACTGTGAAGAAATGCTGAGACGGAATGAGTTAATGTAAATTAAGGCCATGTGAGTGGCGAGAAACAAGGACATGTTGTGATGCTAGTTCCCACCTGCGGAGTTCTGAGAAACTGGTGTCTGGGGAAAGAATCCAGGTGGCACGTGTGGTGAAACAGACGACGAGGTCGTGACTGTCATGTTGTACAGCATGCTCAGCAACAGGGTATTGTGTGTTGCCTGGATACACCCTCCACCTATGCCCATTTATCCTGACTGACAACTGGGTGGTAGTTATGCCGATGTAAAAGGGCAAAGAGTGTTTACTTAATAGATGGTATATGACATGTCGTTTCACAGGTGGCTGTCACTTTGATAGTATATGTCTTGCAGTGTGGACGGTCACTGGGGTAGGAGCCATAGAGCAGGGAGATGGGTGCAGAAGGAGCAGAGGGTCTGACAAGGATATTGCAGGGATTGGGAGGGTGACGAAATGCTGTTCTAGGTGTAGTGTGCAAAAACTCAAAACGAATTGATCTCCTTTCAGGGCATGGTTTTAGGAAGGTATGGCCTTTTCTTAGTAGCTAATTAATACATTAAAAAACAGGATAAAAATGAGTGACCGCCACGGATAGCTGAGTGGTCAGCGTGACAGATTGCCGTCCTACGGGCCCGGGTTCGATTCCCGGCTGGGTCAGGGATTTTCTCCACTCAGGGACTGGGTGTTGTGTTGTCTTCCTCATCATTTCATCCCTATCTGGCACGTAGGTCGCCCAATGTGGCGTCGAATGTAGTAAGACCTGCACCAAGGCAATCGGACCTGCCCCATAAGGGGACTCCCGGCCAATGACGCCAAACACTGATTTTCATTTTCCACTGGGTGACAAGTGGTGTACTCCGAAGTTGTGTTTTGGAGGGATCAGCAGAACCAGGATTGGATGTGATGGCCCAAGAAATCTGCTTTTAAACTAGGATGTTGGGATAATTACGTCCAGTGAAGGCTGAAGGGAGAATGGCAGTGTATTACTGTAATGAGTATGCATCCAAACGAATGTTTGGCTTGAATGCTAAGGCTGTATGGGAGGAAACATTTGATATGGAAGGGATAGCAACTGTCAGAATGTAAGTACTGTTGCTTATTGGTAGGTTTAATGTGGGCAGTAGTGTGTATGTGGCCTGTGGTGAGGATGAGATCAACATCAAGGAAAGTGGCATGGCATTTGGAATAGGATCATGTGAAATTTAATTAGGAGAAGGTATTCAGAGAGTCCAGGAATTTTTACAGGTCAGCCTCACCATGAGTCTATACAGCAAAGGTGTCATCAATGGGCTGAAGGCTAATGGATCTCCAGGAAAGCCCCCTCCAAATGACCCATGAAAAGTTTGTTAAGGAAGGAGCCATCCTGGTTCCCATGGGCATAGCCCTGATGTGTTTGTATGTCTGCCCCTCAAAGATTAAGTAATTGTTGGTAAATATATAGTTGGTTAAGGAGAGCAACAAGGATATCATAGGTTTGGGATCCAGTCGGTGTTGACTGCGGAAATGTTCAGCAGCAAACAGACCATGTACATGGGGGATATTTGTATAAAGGGATATAGCATCAATGGTGATAAGCAAGGTGTGTGCTGGGAGTATGACAGGCACAGATTTCAGACTATCTAGGAAATGGATGGTATCTTTAACATAAGAGGGAAGTTTTTGTATTACAGGTTGCAGGTGTTGATAAGGCAGGTACACGTTCGGGGGGTGCTTTGAAGCCAGCAACTACAGGACAGCCCAAGATGTTTGTGTTTATGAATCTTAGGAATAAGGTAAAAGATAGTATGTATTGAGGTGTAAGTTCTTGTGAGGAGCCTGAGGTTTTTGGGAGGGACTGCAGGTCACTTTGAATCACAGGGATGGGAACCTGATAGCAGATGCTGTATGTAGAGGTGTCAGACAGCTGGCATAGACCTTCACTAACGCAATCCTGTCAGTCAAGTACCACAGTGGTAGATCCTTTGTTTGCTGGGAGGATAATGATGGAGTCATCACCTTTTAGGGAATGTAGAGCCTGGAGTTCTGCTGAGGACGGGTTAGAGTCATGTTGTAGGGACTTCGGGGAATGTTGTGAAGCAAAGCTGGATGTGAGGAGTTCTTAGAAGGCTTGTAAGGGATGATTGTGAGATAGTGCTGGTGAGTCAAGTGGGAACTGTTCAAGGCAGGGTTCAATGTCAGATTTGCTGTTGGAAATGTTTAGTGATTGAGTTGCATATGATATTTTCAGTTGACATTACATGTAAAGGAAAGTAGGTCCTTCACCACGGCAGCATGGTTAAATGCAGGTTTAGGGCTGAAAGTGAAACCCTTGGATAATGTAGATAATTTTAGGGGGTGGGGGTGCCTTCTAAGAGAGATTGAGAACACTGTACTGTTATGAGATTATGAGTTATTACTGGTCTAGGAGTCAGTGGTGAAGGCTGTGGGATATTAAGAAGATTGGCCAAGCTTGGTTTGTAGGAGAGGGGCTGTTTGGGGAGGTGTAGAGGGATAGGAAGGGCAACACCACTGTCGAGGTAGTTTAGGAGAAGGTGGGATAGCTTTTTGAGGTGAAGTCTGGCATGTTGTCGCAGTCTAAGTTGCTTGGCAGATGATACCATCCAAGGAAACATGAGGTGCAGAAAACTGCAGGATTTTGTACATGGATAGAAGTCTGGTGGAGTGGAAACTGGCAGATGAGGCATATAGGTCACAGATTAGTCAGGTAAGTGCAGAGATTGCTGTAGCTGAAACTATAAAAGAGGCTGGTGCAGAGTAGGATTGCATCCAGAAACAGGGACTTTCAATGTTAGGTCTCTGGGACCAGTAGGATTCAATAAACAGAATGTGGGACCTTAAGTTTGATAGTGCAAAAGCATGTTTTTGAAAAGAATGTATTTAATATGCAATGGGATACATCACGGCAGGCGAGGATGGTTTGGAATGTTAGAAATGTTGAGGTTGGCAAAAACGACAGGCAGGGGGTGGAAAAAGACAGAAAAAGAGGAAAAAGATAGAAAAGGAGGAAAAAATTCGGATAACACAGAAAAATTGAGAACAGACAATAGTTAACAACAGGCAATGAGTGGGTGAGAACCTCTCACTGCAAGAGTGATTTATATGATACCAAAAATGATTGGGAAAGAAAGAAAGAAAGAAGAAAAAATGGTAGGGAAAGGTGGGAAAGATGATAAAATTTTAAAAGCTGTCCAGACAGAAAGAGGATGTCACGGGAGATAACGTAAACTACTTTGCTTGACAAACAATGTATGAGATGGCAGTAAAAGTATGAAAGAATTGCATATAAAGTACTACTACAAAATCCTGCAGTTATCTGACCCTCATGTTTCCTTGGATGGTATCATCCACCAGGCCAACTTCAGACTGAAAAAACATGCAGGACTTCACCTCAAAAAGCTATCCCACCTTCTCCTAAACTTCATCAACAGTGGTGTTTTCCTTCCTGTCCCTGTGAAGCTCTCCAAACATCCACACCATCAACCACCAACCTTCTCCCACAAACCAAGCTTGGCCAACCTGCTTAACATACCAGAGCCTTCACCACTGCCTCCGAGACCAGTAATAACTCATAATCTGACAACCCCTCATCCAAACCACAACCCCCCCCCCCCCCCAAAAAAAAAAAAAAAAAAATATGTATATTATCCAAGGGTCTCACTTTCAGCTGTAACATGCATTTACGCATGCTGCTTTGGTGAAGGACGTACTTTCCTTTACATATAATGTCAACAGGAAATATCACTTCACAACCCAACCCTAAAACTATTCCAACAGCAAACGTGAAACTGACCCCTGCCTTGAACAGTTCCCACCTTGTACCCAACTTGATCCACCACGACTATCTCACAGTCATCCCTTAACCGCCTTCTAAGAGTTCCTTACATCCAGCATTGCTTCACAACCTTTTATCAGGTGCCTACAACGTGACCTTAACCTGTCCTCTGCAGAACTCCAGGCTCTATATTCCCTTAAAACTGATGACTCCATCATTATCCTCCCAGCCAACAAAGGATCTACCACTGTGGTATTTGACCGACAACTCTCATTCGGGAGGATGACGGTTGGATCCAGCGTCCAGCTATCCTGATTTAGGATTTCCGTTATTTCCCTAAATCGTTCCAGGCAAATGCCGGGATGGTTCCTTCGAAAGGGCATGGCCGACTTCATTCCCCATCCTTCCCTAATCCGATGAGACCAATGACCTCGCTGTTTGGTCTCTTCCCCCAAACAATCCAACCCAACCCCTTGACCGACAGGAGTACGTTATTGAAGGTCTATGCCAGCTGTCTGACACCTACATACAGCATCTGCCACCAGGGTCCCATTCCTGCGATTTAAAGTGACCTGCAGCCCCTCCTAAAAACCTCAGGCCACACACATGGACTTACATCTCAACCTGTAGAACTTCTTATCCCACCCAAACCATGCACTCCCACCTTTTACCTTTTTCCTAAGATCCACAAACCCAAACATCCTGGCTGTCCTATAGTTTCTAGCTACAAAGCACCCACTGATCGTGTATCTGCCTTAGTTGATCAACACCTGTAATCCACAGTACAGAGCCTTCCCTTCTATATTAAAGATACCAACTGCTTCCTAGATCATCTGAAATCCATGCCAATCCCACTCTTACTTGTCACCGTTGATGCCATCTCCTTCTATACCGACATCCCCCACATACATGGTCTGTCTGCTGCTGAACATTTCCTCAGTCAACACCCACCTGATTCCAAACCTATGATATCCTTGCTCTCCTCAATCAACTTTACACTTACCAACAATTACTTCACCTTTGAGGGGCAGACACACGAACAGATCAGGGGTACGGCCCTGGGAACCGAGGTGGCTCCTTTCTATGCCAACCTTTCAGTGGATTGCTTGGAGGGGGCTTTCCTGGGATCCAAAACCTTCAGCCCCTGGTTTGGTTTAAAAACATTGATGACATCTTTGCTGTGCAGTCTCACGGTGAGACTGACCTGTTTAAATACCTTCTCCTAATTAAATTTCACTGAAGGCCAGCTGCACACTTCCGTCCACATCAAGCCTACCAACAAACAACAGTACTCACATTTTAACAGTGTCCATCTTTTCCATATCAAATGTTCCCTCCCACACAGCCTTGGCATTCAAGGCAAATGTATTTGTTCTGATGCAGACTCTTTACAGCAATACATCACCATACTCACTTCAGCCTTCACTGAACATAATTATCCCAACAGCCTTGCTCAAAAGCAGATTTCCCAGGCCATCACATCCAATCCTGGTTCTGCTGATACCTCCAAAAAACAACTGTGGAATACACCACTTGTCACTCAGTATTATCTTGGTCTTGAATGTATTAATCAGCTACTAAGACAAGACCATGCCTTCCTAAAATCATGCCCTGAAATGAGATCCATTCTGTCTGAACTTTTGCACACTACACCTAGAACAGCATTTCGTTGCCCTCCAAATCTGCTCCTTCTGCACCCATCTCCCTACCCTATGGCTCGTACCCCTGTGACCGTCCCCCCTGCAAGACTTTCCCTATGCATCCTCCTACCACCACCTATTCCAGCCCTGTAACTGGCAAGACATACTATCAAAGGGACAGCCACCTGTGAAACGACATGTCATATACCATTTATTAAGTAAACACTCTTTGCCCTTCTACATCGGCGTAACTACCACCCAGTTACGTCAGGATTAATGTTGGACGGTGTATACTGGCAACACACAATACCCTGTTGCTGAGCACACTGTGAAACATGACAATTGTGACCTCCGTGCCTGTTTCACCACACATGCCATCTGGATTCTTCCCCCAGACACCAGTTTCTCAGAACTCCGCAGGTGGGAACTAGCATCACAACACATCCTTGGTTCTCGCCACCCACATGGCCTTAATTTATGGTAATTCCTTTTGTCTCAGCATTTCTTCACAGTAACTATTCCTTTCTTCACTCCATTTTAGTTTTCTCCATCCTACATTTCCTGACCTGTCTATTTTTCACCGTCCCCCCTCCCACCTCTGTTACATACAATTCAGTTAGCTTTTCACTCTTATTAACTCGTTAATCATGTTTTAGTTGTAATCTCTGTCTTGCATACTATCTTGTATTACACCTTTAAACTCTCAGGTTTTCAAATCTTGTCCAGTGCAGTCCCCAGAATCAGTCTTTCCTTCTCATCCCATTCTGTAAGTCTCCCCTGACCTGGGGTTCTGGGTGACTTTTCTGAACTGTACCCCTTTCCCTTAACCTCTCCAGTAATTTTCCTTCACCCCTCTTCCTTGCCCTTAAACTCTTCTGCCAGAAGAAGGATCCATTGGCTCCAGAAGGTTGTAAAAGTTTAACCCTTTTGTGGGTATGTTCCCCTGCCACCACTTGGTGAGTAGATTTTTTTTATCAATCGATTTACTTTATAAAGAATTTCATGGATACTCTATCTAAATCAAATTTTGGTTTCAAAGAGGTAGAAGTACAGAATTAGCCACAGGAGAATTCCCAAAAGTCCTACCAGTTGCTCTTGACAAGCATGATTGTGTCACAGGCATATACATATATATTTTTAAGGTCTCTACTAAATCATAAGCATGAGGAATAAGAGACGTAGCTATCCTGTTTCGGTCATACCTACCAGATAAGGTACAAAGAGTACGGAGAACACAGACCACAAATAAGGCTGCACTTTTAGTGGTACATGTGTCAGAACAAATATATCATAAAATCACTTCCTCGAGGCAGGTCGTTAGGAACACAAATGAAACCCTCAAGGAAGTTAACAATTAGGTAACATGCAATACATTTACACTGCAAATAAAGGAAACAAATGCCATGACTTTGTTATCAGTGGGAAAATGACACTGTTGAATTAAAAGTAGATGGTAACTCTGTAGATTGTGAAATAAAACAAAAATTTCTAGGGATGAATATTGATTCCAGTTGAAGTGGTGTGAAGACACAGAGATAATTGTAAAATGAATTCCATCAGCATGGAACAGACAGTGTCTTTTAGTTATTAGTTACAGAATTCTTTTCACGTGAACAAATGAACGAAATAGGAAAACAATAGCAGATTACGGATAAGGGCCATAAGAATAATGGAAAATAGAAAGCAGGCTCATTTTATAGATCTGTTCGTGACACTGGGATTTTGGCTATATCATGTAAGTTCATTTATTAATCTGTGATGCATGTCAAAAAGCCACTGAAATTTACTGCACAAACAGCTCTGTGCATGACCACGAGAGAAGATATAGACTGATATAGCCTGGAATAAAATCCACATTCTAATATTATAATAGCAAAATTAACTCTCTCTGTTTCGCTTTCACAACTAAACAGCTTAACTGATTTGCATAAAATTTGGTATGGAGATAGCTCCAATGCTGGAGAAGCACATGGGCTACTTTAGAAGGTGTGTAGTTGTTGTTGTTGTTGTTGTTGTGGTCTTCCGTCCTGAGACTGGTTTGATGCAGCTCTCCATGCTACTCTATCCTGTGCAAGCTTCTTCATCTCCCAGTACCTACTGCAGCCTACATCCTTCTGAATCTGCTTAGTGTATTCATCTCTTGGTCTCCCTCTATGATTTTTACCCTCCACGCTGCCCTCCAATACTAAATTGGTGATCCCTCGATGTCATAGAACATGTCCTACCAACCGATCCCTTCTTCTAGTCAAGTTGTGCCACAAACTCCTCTTCTCCCCAATCCTCTTCAATATTTCCTCATTAGTTATGTGATCTACCCATCTAATCTTCAGCATTCTTCTGTAGCACCACATTTCAAAAGCTTCTATTCTCTTCTTGTCCAAACTATTTATCGTCCACGTTTCACTTCCATACATGGCTACACTCCATACAAATACTTTCAGAAACGACTTCCTGACATTTAAATCTATACTCGATGTTAACAAATTTCTCTTCTTCAGAAACGCTTTCCTTGCCATAGCCAGTCTACATTTTATATCCTCTCTACTTCGACCATTTTCAGTTATTTTGCTCCCCAAATAGCAAAACTCCTTTACTACTTGAAGTGTCTCATTTCCTAATCTAATACCCTCAGCATCTCCCGACTTAATTCGACTACATTCCATTATCCTCGTTTTGCTTTTGTTGATGTTCATCTTGTACCCTCCTTTCAAGACACTGTCCATTCCGTTCAGCTGCTCTTCCAAGTTCTTTGCTGTCTCTGACAGAATTACAATGTCATCGGCGAACCTCAACATTTTTATTTCTTCTCCATGGATTTTAATACCTACTCCAAACTTTTCTTTCGTTTCCTTTATTGCTTGCTCAATATACAGTTTGAATAACATCGGGGATAGGCTACAACCCTGTCTCACTCCCTTCCCAACCACTGTTTCCCTCTGATACCCCTCTACCCTTATAACTGCCATCTGCTTTCTGTACAAATTGTAAATAGGCTTTTGCTTCCTGTATTTTACCCCTGCCACCTTCAGAATTTGAAAGAGAGTATTCTAATCAACATTGTCAAAAGCTTTCTCTAAGTCTACAAATGCTAGAAATGTAGGATTGCCTTTCCTTAATCTTTCTTCTAAGATAAGTCATAGGGTCAGTATTGCCTCACGTGTTCCAACATTTCTACGGAATCCAAACTGATCTTCCCCGAGCTCGGCTTCTATCAGTTTTTCCATTCGTCTGTAAAGAATTCGCGTTAGTATTTTGCAGCTGTGACTTATTAAACTGATAGTTTGGTAATTTTCACATCTGTTAACACTTGGTTTCTTTAGGATTGGAATTATTATATTCTTCTTGAAGTCTGAGGGTACTTCGCCTGTCTCATACATCTTGCTCACCAGATGGTAGAGTTTTGTCAGGACTGGCTCTACCAAGGTGTCAGTAGTTCTAATGGAATGTTGTCTACTCCCGGAGCCTTGTTTCGACTCAGGTCTTTCAGTGCTCTGTCAAACTCTTCACGCAGTATCTCATCTCCCATTTCATCTTCATCTACATCCTCTTCCATTTCCATAATATTGTCCTCAAGTACGTCGCCCTTGTATAGACCCTCTATATACTCCTTCCACCTTTCTGCTTTCCCTTCTTTGCTTAGAACTGGGTTTCCATCAAGGCTCTTGATTTCATGCAAGTGGTTCTCCTTTCTCTAAAGGTCTCTTTAATTTTCCTGTAAGCAGTATCTATCTTACCCCTAGTGAGACGAGCCTCTACATCCTTACATTTGTCCTCCAGCCATCCCTGCTTAGCCATTTTGCACTTCCTGTCGATCTCATTTTTGAGATGTTTGTATTCCTTTTTGCCTACTTCATTTACTGCATTTTTATGTTTTCTCCTTTCATCAATTAAATTCAATATTTCTTCTGTTACCCAAGGGTTTCTACTAGCCCTCATCATTTTACCTATTTGATCCTCGGCTGCCTTCACTATTTCATCCCTCAAAGCTACCCATTCTTCTTCTACTGTATTTCTTTCCCCCATTACTGTCAATTGTTCCCTTATGCTCTCCCTGAAACTCTGTACAACCTCTGGTTCTTTCAGTTTATCCAGGTCCCATCTCCTTAAATTCCCACCTTTTTGCAGTTTTTTCAGTTTTAATCTGCAGTTCATAACCAATAGATTGTGGTCAGAATCCACATCTGCCCCTGTAAATGCCTTACAATCTAAAACCTGGTTCCTAAATCTCTGTCTTACCATTATATAATCTATCCGATACCTTTTAGTATTCCAGGGTTCTTCCATGTATACCACCTTCTTTCATGATTCTTGAACCAAGTATTAGCTATGATTAAGTTATGCTCTGCACAAAATTCTACCAGGCGGCTTCCTCTTTCATTTCTTAGCCCCAATCCATATTCACCTACTATGTTTCCTTCTCCCCCCTTTTCCTATTGACGAATTCCAGTCACCCATGAGTATTAAATTTTCGTCTCCCTTCACTACCTGAATAATTTCTGTTATCTCATCATACATTTCATCAATTTCTTCGTCATCTGCAGAGCTAGTTGGCATATAAACTTGTACTACTGTAGCAGGCGTGGGCTTCGTATCTATCTTGGCCACAATAATGCGTTCACTATGCTGTTTGTAGTAGCTTACCCGTACTCCTATTTTTTTTATTGATTATTAAACCTACAGCTGCATTACCCTTATTTGATTTTGTATTTATAACCCTGTATTCACCTGACCAAAAGTCTTGTTCCTCCTTCCACCGAACTTCACTAATTCCCACTATATCTAACTTTAACCTATCCATTTCCCTTGGTAAATTTTCTAACCTACTTGCCCGATTAAGGGATCTGACATTCCATGCTCCGATCCGTAGAACGCCAGTTTTCTTTCTCCTGATAACGACATCCTCTTGAGTAGTCCCCGCCCGGAGATCCGAATGGGGGACTATTTTACCTCCGGAATATTTTACTCAAGAGGACGCCATCATTATTTAATCATACAGTAGAGCTGCATGCCCTCGGGAGAAATTACGGCTGTAGTTTCCCCTTTCTTTCAGCCATTCGCAGTACCAGAACAGCAAGGCCATTTTGGTTAGTGTTACAGGGCCAGATCAGTCAATCATACAGACTGTTGCCCCTGCAACTACTGAAAAGGCTGCTGCCCCTCTTCAGGAACCACACGTTTGTGTGGCCTCTCAACAGATACCCCTCCGTTGTGGTTGCACCTACGGGACGGCTATCTGTATCATTGACGCACGCAAGCCTCCCCACCAATGGCAAGGTCCATGGTTCATGTGTAGTACAACATATTTATTGATCTGAAGAATATGATGCAAAATACAGAACAATAATTACTCTTTGAAAATGCTATTTACTCTGCCAAATCACTGCAGGTTGTTGGGTCTAAAAGCAAGTAGTTGATAGTTGTTGCACTATGTCCTGCAATCCTCACAAGGAATTTTACTGTGGAAAAGAATCCAAACTTCGACATCAACAATTCTAAGCAACCCGTCATTACTTCCTGGCAGGAAGTCATTATTAAAGCCTGAAAAAAAATTGTCGTAAGTCTGCATAACTTCACTCAAACTGCTGCTAGCTGCTTTATGAAGCTCAAGGTACTTCCTGCCGGTGGCCTGTAAGCTGCCAATATAGTAAGATTGACTTCCAGATGCAGTCTCCACATGAAGACTGCCCCAGCAAGGACACTAACCGGTGACACACAGTAGCAGTCACCTGAATTAGTGGAGCACTTGATTAAATTGAATACACACATGATGTACACTCATGCTCAAAAATGAAGGATAATGCTGATACATGGTGAAACAATGCTCTGGTGGGCAGTTTGCGGGTTCAAATCACCTCGGGGTATGACCGTGTGGTGCATTTGACCTGCGGTCGTCGCACGGTGGTGCTGGCAGCAGTCCACATACGCGGAGTGGTGTTGGTGCATGTCAGAGTACGGTGCAGCGAGTAAGTGTGCAGACGTTTTCAGACTTGCTAATGGTGACTGTGTGTTGAAAATGGCTCAAAGAACACATATTGATGACGTTATGAGGGGTAGAATACTACGGCGACTGGAGGGTGGTCAAACGCAGCAGGTCGTAACACGGGCCCTCCGTGTACCACAAAGTGTGACCTCAAGATTGTGACAACGATTCCAGCAGACAGGAAACGTGTCCAGGCACTACAGTACGTGACGTCCACACTGTACAACCCCACAAGAAGACCGATATCTCAGCATCAGTGCCCGCAGACGGCCACGGAGTGCTGCACGTAGCCTCGCTCGGGACCTTACTGCAGCCACTGGAACAGTTGTCTCCAGACACACAGTCTACAGACGACTGAACAGACACAATTTATTCGCCCGCAACACCTGCAAGGTACATTCCACTGACCCCTGGGCACAGGAGAGCGTGTAAAGCCTGGTGTCGAGAACACAGTACATGGTCATTGGAACAGTGGCCCCAGGTTATGGTCACGGACGAATCCAGGTATAGTTTGATTCTCGACAGGTTTTCATCTGGTGTGAACCACGAACCAGATACCGACCCTTTAGTGTCCTTGAAAGGGACCTGTACGGAGATTGTGGTTTAATGGTGTGGGGTGGGATTATGGTTGATGCACGTACACTCCTGCACGCTTTTAACAGACGAACTGTAACAGGTCAGATGTATCGGGACATCATTTTGCACCAGACGCCTTTTCAGGGGTGCAGTGGGTCCCACCTTCCTCCTGATGGATGATAACGCACGGCCCCACCGAGCTGCCATCGTGGAGGAGTACCTCGAAACAGAAGATATCAGGCAAATGGAGTGGCCTGCCTATTCTCCAGACGTAAACCCCATCGAGCACGTCTGGGATGCTCTCGGTCGACGTATCGCTGCACGTCTTCAAACCTCTAGTACACTTCAGGAGCTCCGACAGACGCTGCTGCAAGAACGAGAGGCTATACCCAGCAGCTGCTCGACCACCTGATGCAGAACATGCCAACCCGTTGTTCGACCTGTGTACACGTGCATGTTGATCATATCCTCTATTAATGTCGGGGTACATGCGCCTGAAACAGTGGCGTTTTGTAGCACGTGTGTTTCGGGACGGTTTTCTCAACTTATCACCAATACCGTGGACTTACAGATCTGTGTCGTGTGTGTTCCCTATGTGCCTATGCCATTAGCGCCAGTTTTGTGTAGTGCCACGTTGTGTGGCACCACATTCTGCAATTATCCTTAATTTATGAACATGAGTGTAGTTGCGGACTCAGTAAATGTGTATATGACTGATCTCTTCACAAAGGCTCAAAGGTCACATTACTAAAAATGTTTTAATAATGTTTTAAGCACAAAACACATCGTATGACAGAACAAAAAGAGTATTCCCTCAAAACAAGTGCATCATATGCTGGACCAATTAAAGTGTACAGGATGAAAAAAATTTTAATGTATCCATTATTATCAATGAAGGCTTATCAGATGTAAAATCAAATAATGAAAACTCCAGGTTGGAATATCAACAATATGAGGAAAGGGACAAGTTGCTACTCACCATAAATATGACCTGTTGAGTTGTAGACAGGCACAGTGAAAAGGCTGTTGCATGTTACAGCTTTTGGCCAAATCCTTCTTCAGCAAAGAAAACACACACTCATTCACACACGCAGGTACACCTAACACACACAGCTGCTACTATCGGCAGGGAGGAGGTGATAGGATGAGGTATCGGAAACTGTTGGGTGGAGGGTGTGGGGACCAAAGGTTCTTGTAAGTTGAAGCCGGATAATTTTTGGAGCGGAGTGTTGTAAGGATAACTCCCATCTGTGCAGTTCAAGAAAGCTTGTGATGTAGGGGAGGATCCAGATGGCTCGGGTTGTGAAGCAGCCACTGAAATCGAGCATTTTATGTTCAGCTGCGTGTTGCGCCACACGGTGGTCTACTTTCCTCCTGGCCCAGTTTGGCAGTCGCTGTTCATCCTGGTGGTGAGCTGATTGGTAATCATATCCATATAGAAAGCTGTGCAATAGTTGTAGCAGAACTGGTAAATGACGTGGTGGGACAGGATAAACCCGTGACAGGATGAATAGGAAGTGCTGGGCATTTGGATTGGCCAGGTCTTGCACATCAAGGGCATGATCTCTGTGGCACGGGGTTGGGATTCGAAGTAATTTGTAATTTATTTGCATGAAACATGTAATTACATGCATAGCAATTGGTAGTACAATACAACAGTATACAATCTAAATTTACTTTATAATAGGAACTTAAGAATGTAGTCCAAATTATTTGACATAATAATACTTTAGATTTTAGTTTCTACAGTAGGCTATAGAAGCACTGTTCAATGAGCCATGATTTTAGATGTTTTTTTGCTTGTCTCTCCAGTTACTACCTTCAATTCATATGCCAGTGCATTGGTGCATTGAAGTATTTTGCTCCGTTAGTATATGATCTGTTTGCTGTTTTTTTTCAGTCTTCTGTTTATCATATGGTAATTTTTGTACTTGTCTGGTATTGTGATCACAAATTTCTGCATTACGACATGTATATTTCTTATCTTCTACAGTTAATACTATTGTTTCAAACATATACACTACTGGCCATTAAAATTGCTACACCAAGAAGATGACGTGCTACAGACGTGAAATTTAACGAACAGGAAGAAGGTGCTGTCATATGCAAATGATTAGCCTTGAAGAGAATATGCAAATGATTAGCTTTTCAGAGCATTCACACAAGGTTGGCGCTGGTGGCGACACCTACAACGTGTTGACATGAGGAAAGTTTCCAACCGATTTCTCATACACAAGCAGCAGTTGACCAGCGTTACCTGGTGAAACGTTGTTGTGCTGCCTCATTTAAGGAGGAAAAATGCGTACCATCACGTTTCCGACTTTGATAAAAGTCGAATTGTGGCCTATCGTGATTGCGGTTTATCGTATCGCGACATTGCTGCTCGCATTGGTCGAGATCTGATGATTGTTTGCAGAATATGGAATCGGTGGCTACAGGAGGGTAATACGGAACACCGTGATGGATCCCAACGGCCTCGTATCACTAGCAGTTGAGATGACAGGCATCTTATCCACACGGCTGTAACTGATCGTGTAGCCACGTCTCGATCACTGAGTCAACAGATGGGGACGTTTGCAAGACAACAACCATCTGCATGAACAGTTAAGCAACATTTGCAGCAGCACGGACTATCTGCTCGGAGACCATGGCTGCGGTTACCCTTGACACTGCGTCACAGACAGGAGTGCCTGTGATCGTGTACTCGACAACAAACCTGGGTGCACGAATGGCAAAACGTCATTTTGTCGGATGAATCCTGGTTCTGTTTACAGCATCACGATGGTCGCATCCGTGTTTGGCGACATCGCGGTGAACACACATAAGATAAGATACTGCGTGAAGAGTTTGACAGAGCACTGAAAGACCTGAGTCGAAACAAGGCCCCGGGAGTAGACAACATTCCTTTGGAACTACTGACGGCCTTGGGAGAGCCAGTCCTGACAAAACTCTACCATCTGGTGAGCAAGATGTATGAGACAGGCGAAATACCCACAGACTTCAAGAAGAATATAATAATTCCAATCCCAAAGAAAGCAGGTGTTGACAGATGTGAAAATTACCGAACTATCAGTTTAATAAGTCACAGCTGCAAAATACTAACGCGAATTCTTTAAAGATGAATGGAAAAAGTGGTAGAAGCCGACCTCGGGGAAGATCAGTTTGGATTCCGTAGAAATGTTGGAACACGTGAGGCAATACTGGCCCTACGACTTATCTTAGAAGAAAGATTAAGGAAAGGCAAACCTACATTTCTA
The DNA here is from genome assembly GCF_021461395.2 of Schistocerca americana. Classification (NCBI taxonomy): domain Eukaryota; kingdom Metazoa; phylum Arthropoda; class Insecta; order Orthoptera; family Acrididae; genus Schistocerca; species Schistocerca americana. The sequence continues at coordinate 145,627,981 of NC_060129.1, read as the reverse complement.
GCATTTGTAGACTTAGAGAAAGCTTTTGACAATGTTGACTGGAATACTCTCTTTCAAATTCTGAAGGTGGCAGGGGTAAAATACAGGGAGCGAAAGGCTATTTACAATTTGAACAGAAACCAGATGGCAGTTATAAGAGTCGAGCGGCATGAAAGGGAAGCAGGGGTTGGGAAGGGAGTGAGACAGGGTTGTAGCCTCTCCCTGATGTTATTCAATCTGTATATTGAGCAAGTAGTAAAGGAAAAAAAAGAAAAATTCGGAGTAGGTATTAAAGTCCATGGAGAAGAAATAAAAATGTTGAGGTCCGATGACATTGTAATTCTATCAGAGACAGCAAAGGACTTGGAAGAGCAGTTGAACGGAATGGACAGTGTCTTGAAAGGAGGATACAAGATGAACATCAACAAAAGCAAAATGAGGGTAATGGAATGTAGTCGAATTAAGTCGGGAGATGCTGAGGGTATTAGATTAGGAAATGAGACACTTAAAGTAGTAAAGGAGTTTTGCTATTTGGGAAGCAAAATAACTGATGATGGCCGAAGTAGAGAGGATATAAAATGTAGACTGGCTATGGCAAGGAAAGCGATTCTGAAGAAGAGAAATTTGTTAACATCGAGTATAGATTTAAGTGTCAGGAAGTTGTTTCTGAAAGTATTAGTGTGGAGTGTACCCATGTATGGAAGTGAAACGTGGACGATAAATAGTTTGGACAAGAAGAGAATAGAAGCTTTCGAAATGTGGTGCTACAGAAGAATGCTGAAGATTAGATGGGTAGATCACATAACTAATGAGGAGGTATTGAATAGAATTGAGGAGAAGAGGAGTTTGTTGCTCAACTTGACTAGAAGAAGGAACCAGTTGGTAGAACATGTTCTGAGGCATCAAGGGATCACAAATTTAGCATTTGAGGGCAGCGTGGAGGGTAAAAATCATAGAGGGAGACCAAGAGATGAATACACTAAGCAGATTCAGATGGATGTAGGCTGCAGTAGGTACTGGGAGATGAAGAAGCTTGCACAGGATAGAGTAGCATGGAGACCTGCATCAAACCAGTCTCTGGACTGAAGACAACAACAACAACAACAATAATGTAATTTTTCGAAATCGTAATATTTCATTAGTAAATTGGCAACACCAATCTTTTGCACTAATTTCTTTACTCACGGACTTCTTACTGTAATTTGTGCGAAAGCAATTCTGTTTCCAGTATGCTTGTATTTTGTCATTATTGTGTAGTATATATTGTATATTGTTCCAGACATAGTGATCAAAGCATTACTCTTCCTGAGTCTAAAACAAAAGACATAAGAAAACCTTCTGCAGAAAACTTTGGCCCAACGTGAGAAGATCTTCAGTAATTGCAGTTTTACAAAACAATAATTCTAGCTAATGAAACTGCTTGTAGTGGTGATGAGAGTTCCAGCACAGTCCCCAAAGTCTGTCTATGGTTCACTTGAAATACCTGATACTGTTATCCAAATGAGAGCAGTCTGAAGACCTAAAATAACCATATTACTCAGAATGTGTGAACAGTATCTATCGTAATAATGATTCTATTAATATACTTGATTATTTGCAGATCATTTGCATTTCATTATGTTCAAGATCTAAGTGAACTACAAACATTTAGTGAGAGAAATGCTATTTTGTATTCTCCTCAATTTTCTGGTGTTCTTCTTGATATATTGTTATCCAGTTTACGTCAAAATGCTTTTTTATTGCTATAAAGAAAAGTAATTACATTGTCATTTTATTTTCATTTCACTGATTTTTTAACAGGATTTTGGAATTTAAAAGGATCCAGTTTTATAAAAAACAGTAAAATTATACAAAACCACAAGTAAAACAACAATGTCAAAACTTAAACTCAACAAAATAATGGGTTCATTATGAAGCAGATTTAACAAAACAATAGAACTTAAATATTAAATCATTAAAGATGTGACTATGAAAGAAAAAGTTTGCAACCATCATTGTGTGGTCTCTACTGCTTTTTCATTCATGATGAAAATTATGCCTTTAGTGACTTTGCCGGACAGTAGACACATCATATCAAGACTGCATCAGAGGGAAGTTGAGTTCAGTTCTAGTTTTATTAGTAGAATGTTACAAAATGTACAAAGCGAGAACAATAATTATACATACTCGTGCTCTCTTAAATGTGTGATGAAGACACTGGCTATTTTATCAGGTGTATACTATTTCTAAAAAAATCACAAACACAGCATTTGTCAAAAACTTTTCCTACATCTGCATAGTTGTCGAATATTCTATTTCAAATTCTGGAGCTATTGATGGTAAAATAGAGGAAGCCCAAAGTGATCTACGACTTGTCCAGAAAACAGACTGCAGTTATGCATCAAAGAAACTGAAAGGGTTGTAGTATATAAGAAGGAGTGAGATGGGGTTGCAGGCTGCCCCCCCCCCCCCCCCAACATTACACCACCTGTACTCAACACAAGCTGTAAAGGAAACCAAGGACATATTTGGAAAACAATTTAAACTTCAGGGAGAAAAAATACAAAGTTTAAGTTTTGTCAGTGATACTGTAATTCTGTCATAGATGGGAAAGAAACTGGAAGATCATTTGTACAAGTGGACAGTGTCTTAATAAAAGAAAGTTTATAAGATAAATGTCATCAGTAAAACAAGGCTGATAGAGGGTAGTCAAATTAGGTGATGCTCGAGGGATTACATTAGGAAATAAGACATTAAAAGTACGAGGGTCATTTAATTAGAAAGAAGAATAAATTAGTTTGGAATTTTTATTTTATTATTTTTTAGCATAATAATTACAATTTTAATTCTGTCAATATTCGTGATTTTGGCAACTGAAACTGTGCAGGTTCGCACCCATGCATTGTCATGTTGGAAGAGGCTTCCCACTTCTGCCCCTGCCCCCTCTCCCGCTTTGATTTCTTCACTCAGCCAATGCAATAATGACACACATTAAACCCTCCAGTTACTGTTTACACCTTTTTCAAGTAATTGACCTAGATGATTCCACGTACATTCCAAAAAACTGTGGCCATCACCTTTCTGGCTAATTTCACCATCTTCTGGACCTGTTCATTGCAAAAAAAACACTGTTTTGATTGTTCCTTAGTTTCCAGGGTGTAGTAGTGTGTTCATGTTTCATCCACAGTTAAATACTGATGAAGAAATGCGAAATGCAGCAGAACTTTGACAGAAAAGTGCCGAAACAGCCACAGCATTGAAGACACAGTTGCATTTATTCTGCACTGACAGCAAACACGGCACCCATCTTGTCAGATTTTTTTCACATACAATTTTTCAAGCGAAACTAAAAAAACATGCCTGTGACCTCAACCATTTCACGCACTTCAGTTCATCGATCACTAGAAACCGTATTGTGGATTTTGTCAGTCACATCAGGGAGGTCATTTCCAATGGACATCTTGAACACTGTTCATCTTTTGTGCATGCATGACCACATATGAACACATTCACCTAATTGTAAACAGTAGCAAACACAGGAGCAGATGTGCCAGGAACTTGATCCAACTCAACTTTGATCTGTTTTGGTGCTAAATCAAAATGTTTAATCACTGCTCAACACTCATTTTCATTCACATTGCAAAATAAACACGAGCTTCATTCTTCAGTAGAATTGGAAAAAGAGACCACACGGTAGATGTGGCTGTCACTTCGTGTGTCGTCTAGTGACAGATGACACTTACTACCAACAAACCATTTCATTGCTACGTGTGCAAATTCTTGGATTTCCTAGGAATACAAAATGTGAATCAGTGATAAAAATGAAAGAACGAAATATGTTAACATCAAATATAAATTTAAGTGCTAAGAACTTTTTGTGAAAGAGTGCCTAGTGTGCAAGAGTATATGGAAGTGAGAGATGAACAATAAAAATTACAGAAATGAATACAAACTTTTGAACTGTGATGTTACAAATGAAGAATACTGAAGATTAGATGAGAAGATTAGTAAACCACATTTGGTGCACAAGTGAAAAGGATGGCGGTGATGTGAAGTGGAGGGGTGAGGACTAGTGTAACTTCCCAGGAGCAATCTATTTTTTTTTGCTAATTTTTAACTTATTTCCAACACATTACTTATAAATCTCAAAATCCTATTTAGACTTGATTTTATTTAAATTTGTTGTTCAGATTCTCACTTCAAGTGTTCTGATTCCATCTCTGTAATTAGTTTTCATTAGAACACTGTTAAAATTAAGTGAAGTTAGCACTATAGTTCAAGATGTGTAAAACTTTGCGAGCTGATCTGTGTAATTTCATAAAGTGAATTACAACATTTGAAAGTTAAGCAGTCCAATTTTTCTGTAAATTATTTTTAATTACCAAAAAGTAACTATCTCCAACAATAATTAAAGTTTTACTGGTGCCATTTTCCACCACAGATTTTGTCAAAATGACTGTTATATTCCAGACATTGACTACTTATGTCTGTTACCCAAATTTTTCTGTACTATGTGACATACAGCATCAATTATGAACTCACTAATTAATAATTCCATTTAACTCACTTTGATCTACAATATGACACTCATTCATATAAATGATGGGAATCACATTGCAGAAGAAAAATAGTGTCCGTGTGCTCTTATAAATTTTTAACCAGTAACAGTTTCTGTAATCCAAAATTCTATTGTTTCTTGGATGTCATCAAAAACAGTAAATTACAACCTATCCATTTTTCAAAGCATGATCTAGACCATCAAAATAAGTTTGTTGCTGTGCCATCCGTTACAAGAACATCTCAATCATTAAATAGTCAGTATGCAGTTTGGGAGGTAACGAGTAACAACTGTACCGGACATGCTCTTGTACGACTCTCACTTTTATTATATTTTGCATGCAAGAATTTGCACTTCGATCACCACGAAACTTAAGTAATTTAATTTGTAAAAACTTTTGTATGATTGCAGTACCACTAATTAATGAACATTGTACCTGAATTATGTTGTGATCAGTAAGTACCGTGAAAAGCTACTGTCATCAAAGTGAGTGATTTTTGGACACACGTGTTAATTATGAACTGACTTAAACAAAACACCGAAGTGTAGTTGTATCTGATGAGTTGAAAAAGTACTGTGCTAAATGTGAACTGTTTTGTTTTAGATAAACATGAATTGCTTAGTTTGGGCCACAATTTAAAACTTGACCACTGTGGTTGTGCATGTTGTCTGTATAATTGCACTAATGATTGTCCGCAGTGTAAAAACGGGTCACTGTAATTAATAAATAAACAAACTTTGCATTAATATAATGTGTGTGTTAATTGTCATCCAAACTATGTCGCCACGGACATCGATGAACAAACACTATCACACACTGAGTTAGATTTTCTGCTTTGCGGTGATCGAGACTGTTGCTACCGAAGAGAGGCTGTGAAAAAGAGGCTAGTTCAATCACAACACGATGCTCTACCCAAAAGTGTCACTCGGTCGTGTCCATCTGTAATGTCCTCTTCAGGGTGCACACAGAGCATTTAGCATATAAGATTAGATACGTTGAAAATACTCATCCACTGCTGGGATCATTCTTCTTCTTCTTCTCCTTCTCCTTCTTTCTTAGCATTTGTCCCACATGCTGGTAGAGTATGCTGTTTCGGCTCGTTGTCACCACTTCTTGCAGTAATGTGCCTGATCAGGGTGAAGGCCTGAGATCTTGAGGCCTTCATGCAGGGTGTCAATCCCTCGCTGCCTCGGTCATCCTGCTGGCCGTTTCCAATTTACATTTAGGTTGAAACTAGTCTTTGCCGTTGTTGTCTCGTCTGCTCTAAGGTCGTGCCTGTACCGACGTAGGCAGCTTTATCTCATTTTGTCTATATTGCTGCAACACCGTATAGCCTGTGAACTTCTTTATTTGTGACATGGTCACGCAATGTTAATCCTGATATCCACCTAAGCATTTTCGTCTCTGTAACAGTAAGTCTTTGCTCTACTTCCTTCGTTGAAGGCCAGCAGTCAGCTCCATACAGTGCAAGTGGACAGATTACCGATTGGTATACTATTTAAAATTTGTACAGAAACTTGATGGCAGTTATAAGAGTCGAGGGACATGAAAGGGAAGCAGTGGTTGGGAAGGGAGTGAGACAGGGTTGTAGCCTATCCCCGATGTTATTCAATTTGTACATTGAGCAAGCAGTTAAGGAAACAAAAGAAAAATTCGGAGTAGGTATTAAAATCCACAGAGAAGAAATAAAGACTATGAGGTTCGCCGATGACATTGTAATTCTGTCAGAGGCAGCAAAGGACTTGGAAGAGCAGTTGAATGGAATGGACAGTGTCTTGAAAGGAGGATATAAGATGATCGTCAACAAAAGCAAAACGATGATAATGGAATGTAGTCGAATTAAGTCGGGTGATGCTGAGGGAATTAGATTAGGAAATGAGACACTTAAAGCAGTAAAGGAGTTTTGCTATTTGGGGAGCAAAATAACTGATGATGGTCGAAGTAGAGAGGATATAAAATGTATACTGGCAATGGCAAGGAAAGCGTTTCTGAAGAAGAGAAATTTGTTAACATCGAGTATAGATTTAAGAGTCAGGAAGTCGTTTCTGAATATTTGTATGGAGTGTAGCCATGTATAGAAGTGAACCGTGGATGATAAATAGTTTAGACAAGAAGAGAATAGAAGCTTTCGAAATGTGGTGCTACAGAAGAATGCTGAAGATTAGTTGGGTAGATCACATAACTAATGAAGTATTGAATAGGATTGGGGAGAAGAGAAGTTTGTGGCACAACTTGACTAGAAGAAGGAATCGGTTGGTAGGACATGTACTGAGGCATCAAGGGATCACCAATTTAGTACTGGAGGGCAGCGTGGAGGGTAAAAATTGTAGAGGGAGACCAAGAGATGAATACATTAAGCAGATTCAGAAGGATGTAGGCTGCAGTAGGTACTGAGAGATGAAGAAGCTAGCACAGGATAGAGTAGCATGGAGAGCTGCATCAAACCAGTCTCAGGACGGAAGACCACAACAACAACAACATACTTTTGATTTGAGCCTGTTTGGAATTTTCTTGCCGCGCAGTACTCCAGTAACGGAATGCCATTTGAGCCACGCGCTGCTGAGGCAGTTGGAGATTTCTGTACAGAGATTTCCATGGGCAGCAATTGTCAAAGCCCAGCTATTTAAAAGTCCTTGCTGTTGTTTCTGATGGTTATAGAGTCATTTAAATCTGTGGAAAGGTAATATTTTTCAACACATTGAGCCATAGTTGTACATCTGTGAGGTGGTCGTTCCAGACTTGGACTTGAAGGTGAAGATCATTCTTATCTTCACTAGCCAGTAGCACATCATCAGCATGCAGTAATGTCCGGGGTGAGGTTTTCTGCAGGTTTCTTGTGACGGTATCCATGACAATGATAAACAGGAGCGGTGACAGAGCAGATCCCCGACAAACTCCCACGGAAATAGGGCAGTCACCAGATAGTCCCGCAGCTGACTGTATCCGGTTCTTTGGGTTGTGGAAGAACAGTCTGACCCACATAATGAGCTCTTCAGGTACTCCGTGCTCTCTTAAGGCAAGCCAAATTAATTCGTCTCGCACTCGGTCAGAGGCCTTTTCGAGGTCGAGTAACGAAAAGTGTAGATGTTTTGACTTATCACGGTGCTTTTCAATAAGCGGATGAGCTGCAACGACAGCATCTGTCATCCCACAGCCCTTCACAAATCCACACAGATTGACAGAGGGACTGATAATTTGTGGGGTCCTTTTATCAATGATGTGCTCAAATATTTTCAGTGTGTGACAGAAGGCGTATTGGGCGGTAGTTGTTACATTCAGCTGGACTTCCCTTCTGCTTCAAAATTGGAACTGTTGTGCTACATGTCCAGTCAGCTGGAATCTTTCCCTCCTCAATGACTTCTGATCCTCACTGCCGAGTTCATTATGTGCGGCAAAAGCAAACGTGACACGTATAAAGTTAAAAAGTTACAGTGACGAGCATATAAGTTTTTATTGAGACCGTCAAGAGCAGAAACAGTTGTCGAATAGGGTGCTTACTCCAGAATTCTCATTTACCAGTGTGGGCAATAGCTTGCGTGTACGATGTCAGTCAAACACAGAGAGAAAGCACTCTGCAATGCCGCAAAGCACTCTGTGTGCCTATTTGCACACAAAGCATCGACCACCTGCCTTCTTAGTTGCAATTGGCTGGGTGACAAGGCATTAACTTGAACTGGGGAGAAAAGAAATTTATGGCACACTTTGACTAAAAGAAAGGAAACACTGACAGGAAACATACTGTTGAGTACAATATACAGATTGCGGAGGATATGGAATGCAGAGATCTTCTCAGGATAGGCTAGCATTGGCAGCAACATTTTCATCATTATGCCTTCATTGCAATTTTGAATGGCACCATACTTTGTTCGTGGCCGCTGTTGCCACCATTCAATTTTAATTTAACACATGTAGTTCCCATACAGTAATCATTTACGCATCTTATAGTCCTTCTTGTGACTTTTAGAATAAAGAACTAGAGGAGGAATGTACAAAGTCATAAAATTTGCATGTGAATAGGAGAAGCAGCTCCAGTATCAAGTATTCTCCATTAGTGGCTTCATATATGAAGAAAAAACGAAATAGGATACTGAAATTTCACTGACGAAAGTGATGAGGGAGGAAATCAAAGAAAAACCTACAGTTAAAATTATTACACTGCACAGTAATGAAGATCTGTATATAGATGTTAATAATCAAAATCTTAAAATTATTGGGAATATACAGGTACCAAATTATTGAGTTGGACACAAACACTCGGTAAAAGCCTATAGAAATAACATATTGAAAGGAAGCCTATTAAAAATGTTTTACTACGTATATCAAGTGAATGCAATGAATGAAAAATTTCTTTTGAGTCCCTTGTAGGTACTGTGTGGAGGATACTGTAATGGAGATGACCCTATGAAATCTTCTTTCGGTGCCTATCCACTTCGGACGTGGCGATCATGGTGGCTGTTCTTCTCTTCTTGGTATCAACATGGAATAGTTCTGCTGAAGACATATTGAACCAGCATCTAAGGTTGTCAAACAAAGATATTCATCTTCTTCCAGAACCTCTTTTGCTTTCCTTGAAGTATTTTTTGTAGCAAATCATATCTGTTTATACTACGCGTTATGTGCCCTGATATTTCAACTTTCAGCATTTTACTACCTTGATTAGCTTAGGTGTTGTGTTCATTCTTCTAAAAACTTCTACATTTGTCACTCTCTTGGTCCAAGGTATTCCACAATTCAAGGTATTCCACAATTCAAAGGCTTATGCTTCTTCTCTGTGTTTTTATTTAAGGTCCATATCTCTACCCCATACAGGAGGACAGAATATACACTGAAGCACCAAAGAAACTGATATAGGTATGCGCATTCAAATACAGAAATATGTAAACAGGCAGAATATGGTGCTGCAGTCAGCAGTGCCTATATAAGACATCAAGTGTCTGGTGTAGTTGTTAGATCAGTTACAGTTGCTACAATGGCAGGTTATCAAGATTTAAGTGAGTTTCAATACGGTGTTATAGTTGTTGCACGAGCGATGGGGCACAGCATCTCCGAGGTAGCGATGAAATGGGGACTTTCCCATATGACCATTTGACGAGCGTGCCATGAATATCAGGAATCCTGTAAAATGTAAAATCTCTGACATTGATGTGGTCGGAAAAAGATCCTGCAAGAACGGGACCGACAACGACTGAAGAGAATCGTTCAATGTGACAGAAGTGCAACCCTTCTGCAAATTGCTGCAGATTTCAATGCTGGGCCATCAAAAAGTGTCAGACTGTGAACCATTCAACAAAACATCATCAATATAGGCTTTCGGGGCAGAAGGCCCACTCGTGTACCCCTGATGACTGCACAACATCACATGGGCCCACGAACGTCAACATTAGAGTGTTGATGACTGGAAACATGTTTCCTGATCAGACGAGTCTTGTCTCACTCCCTTCCCAACCCCTTTTGGTTGGTTGGTTGGCCATTTTGGTTAGTGTTACAGGGCCAGATCAGTCAATCATCCAGACTGTTGCCCCTGCAACTACTGAAAAGGCTGCTGCCCCTCTTCAGGAACCACATGTTTGTCTGGCCTCTCAACAGATACCCCTCCGTTGTGGTTGCACCTACAGTACGGCCATCTGTATCGCTGAGGCACGCAAGCCTCCCCACCAACGGCAAGGTCCATGGTTCATGGGGGGAAAATTGGATCTATGTTATGGCACTGTCAATAGTAGTATCAAATTGGATCTATGATACTACTATTGACAGTGCCATAACATTAATATATTACCAGACACATTAATCTGGCACAGATGGTAAAATATAAAATAATGGTCTTGGGTATTTGCCATGCCCTATCCTTAGTAACCATCCCAGAAAATATATGGTGGTGGCAGTTGGCGTTTGGTTGTACAATCCTGTAGTTCTGGTGTGGTACTGGATTTGCAATGTGTTTCTGAAAATAAATCAAAGATATACTGAATGAATTAGTGACTGCTTTATGATAGAAACTGGCATGTAATGAAAAGAAAAAGAAAAAAAAACATAAGTAGAATATCATCACTGCATGTCAAATTAGAAAAGAACTAAGTATGTACTGATTAGTAACATGAATTTTGCATGTAGAGCACACCACTCCATCACCAATAAGATAGAAATATCAAGTTGTCAAAAGCTGAAGCACATATTCATCTAATCTGATTACATATTGCATCACATTGAAAGGTGGAGGATGGAGATAGTGATGCTAGTGTAGATGCATCTTCAAGGCATTACGCATTCTCACAGCTCCTTCACAATATATACATTTACTAATGTGGTGTTACATAAATAAATAATCACAATTTCAAAAGAATAGTGGTTTCTTCCACTCACTGGCAATAGCGACATCACTGCAAAACAAATATTCGCCCAAAAATCAAGAACATGAAATCCTCAAAATTTAACACAAAAAGAAAATACAAAAATGAAAACTAGTGTTGTAAATTTCACGTGACCTGTATATCTAAGTAGCGCAGCTAAGATCTAAATATGTCCAGTCTAACATTGGAATAATAATACTTACATCCTAGCCATTTACTCCCTAATGGAACTTATGATTAATAATAAACAGTTAATTTACTAGACAGTGATTTGATTTACGAATTTTTTGATTGTCAGGAGAGACATTCTTATGAATCCTTACCTGCTATTTCAGCATCTTGTTTTGCAAATAGATATTTCCCACAGTATCTCCAATTTTGCTGCATTTCTCTTCCTGTTTTTAGCGAGTTTCATTGCTTTATACTTCAGAACATACGTCACAGTATTAAATGAATCCTATACATTTATATTTTGTGGGAAAATATGATATTCTAACCACAATCATTTTAAACGATCAGCTTATTTGCCTCCCACAATGCGAATGTATATCACTTTCCTGTTTTCTCCTCAACTATTTTGCGTTCCACTTTTCGCCTCTTAGAGATCACAATAGCACAAACCCTATTGCTGAGTTACTACAACAGTTCCATGCAGCAAGTACCACCTCGTCAAAACAATAACAAACACAGATTTTTCTGCCCGCCAAAAATTGCGTCTTCAAAGTTAATAATCGCAACGCATACAACTGGGTGTGGTAATGTCTGTGGAGTACGTCACTTCCCGTGTTTCGCTGTCGCCAGCATGGAGGTAAGAATAGAGGGAGACGCCGTGACGTCACAGCTGCGAAGCTATGTGAAGCCGAGGGTAGCCATCTCTGTCCGACCAAAACATTGCTGCTGTAAGCTTGTGTGCATAGACTTGTCGCTCGCTTTTGGAAGGATTTTGCGCTATAATGGTGACTTGTGTGGTGTTCGGATGTACGAATCGTTCTGATTGTGATGCGAAATCGAAGGGAATAACATTTCATGTGTAAGTTGTCTCGTTACGTATGATTTTACAACTTGATTGTGAATGAACGTGTGCTACATCGGTACTAGTACTATAGCGTGTTTTTCTCCTGTATGATTTTAGATTTCCTAAAAATGAAAGTCGGAAAGCTCTGTGGGAGAATGCCGTGAGGAGGAAGAATTGGCGTGCATCTAAATGGAGCACTATATGTTCTCAGCATTTCCGAGAAGAGGACATAGACCGAACTTCCATTTCAACAGTAAGGCTCCGAGAAAATGCTGTACCATCAGTTTTCCCTACACACCCAAAACATTTGCAGAAGGTATGTTAATTCAAAGAATTAAATTCTAAGTTTTCAGGTTCACGTTTCAGTATAATACGTACGTATCATCGATAATCGAAGTGTTGAGTAACTCACTTTGTCTTCATCATGTACCAAATTAAAAGCTAACACTACATTAACTGGCGTAAAGTATAGGCCTAAACAGGACACTGTGTAGATTTGCCATTCTATGTACCGTATTTCAGTAAATATTGGTGGTAATGAACAGTGTTTCGCAGTAGTGTAACTTAACTGAAATGTCCCAGTACGTATTACAAACAAGATGTATTTATGGGGGTTTGGAGGGAGGGTATAGCTAACTTAGTTTTCAGTTTCTATTACTTAGCTCTAACTCCGAAAGTAATGGAATACAAGTGTGAAGTAAATTATATCAGTTATGTGAATATTTAAGGCAGTAATTTGTGAACATCTCACTTTGTTGGGTCTACTGTGTTGTACAACATTTTTATTGCACTGTCTTTGCTAGTTAATGGCAGTTATGTTTTAGGAGTAATTGATACAGCTCTAGTTTTACTTATATATGTTGATTTTGGGAGGATTCCTTCAGGTCATTTGAATACATTAATTTCAATTTCCACCTGATTAGGTCCTTACACATAGCTTTTGCCTAGGAATGATTACATGCTGTATATAGAATTTGTGGGGAGGTGCTGGAACACTCAAGTGTTTCTGCAGCTACACAGTATGTTATAAAGAGATAATCTGGTTCTCCACATTGTCATGTAGAAACAAATTTATGAAACTCCTTTTTGATGAGCATCAGCCTCTGCATACAAGAGAATATTTGAGAAGAAAATTCAGGTTCGCTGTTTAGATTATGAGACTACTGAAGCTAACAAGTTTGTCTGGTATAATTATTTAGTGAAGTCACAGAAATTAACACTTGGGCTGTGTTAAATATAACTCTGTATTTGGGTTAAGCACAGCAAATGAACATTTCTTTTGTTTGATGCACTATTCATTGACATTCTCCGTTGAAAGATATCATAGATTAAAAAGCTTTGGCAGTACCTTCTTGTTAACATTATCCACTACTGTGGAACATTGAATATGCACCAACCACTAATGCAAAATTAGATATAACACACAATTTTATATCATTAACTGTTGGACCAGTTGTATTGAGAACTTGTTAACTGACAGCACCGATAGCGATACAGTGTGATAGTTAAACAAGACACCCCAGCAGAAATATTTTACATGTTCAAAGTTTATATTTTTAGTTGTCTGCTGAACACAAGAACGGTTTTTGTTAGAGTAATGAGTATTTTATGAACAAGATAAATAGTTGCTAGAAAAATAGAATTTATATTTCTGGAAAGGACTAAGAATAGGAGTAATTAGTGGGCTGTAACATGCTGTTCATGATAAAGACTGTAACACCTTCAACCATCTGTTAAAAACAGTTCTTAATGTTTTCCATCCGTTTATTTCATTTAGGGAGACAAGAAGAGAGAGCCACCATTGCGGAAGGAGAGCTCTTCCTGTCCATCTTCAGTTTTGGCTGCCGTCAGCAGAGTGCAGGATGAAGAAGTTCCTGCTCTTGTTCCTGAGTACACTGCAGGACCACCAGAACATAGTCAGACAACCTCTGAAAGTGAGGAACTGAAGACGAAGTGTGAACACCTCATAAGAAAAACTGATCAGTACAATAAACAAATTAAAACTCTTCAGCAGTCTAAGCGACAACTTAAGAAGAAAGTGGCTTCTTTGAGTGCTATCGTTAAGGTACTGAAGGATAAGCATCTTGTGGATGAAAGTTCACTAAATATACTAGAAAGCATACCTGGAATGCAGAGACACTTGCTGCAGCGACAAACTGCGAAAGCTGGGGCACAGGCTGTACCTAGCTCATACAGCCCAGAACTGCGCTCCTTTGCCTTAACACTGCATTTTTATTCCCACAGGGCGTATAATTATGTTAGGTGCCGTTTTAATACATGTTTGCCACACCCCAGAACATTAACAAAGTGGTACCAGTGTGCGGGTGGAGCACCTGGCTTCACATCCGAGGCATTTAAGGTAATTACGGCAGAAGCTTGTCACCGTGAAACAAAGTTTCCCACTCTATGTAGCTTGGTAGTTGATGAAATTGCCATCAGGCAACATGTAGAATTTGATGGTACATGCTATTACGGTTATGTTGTCTGTAGACACAGATAATTTGCCCACTGCCAAAGAAGCATTTGTGCTCATGCTTGTGGCTATTAATGCTTCTTGGAAGCTCCCAGTTGAATATTTCCTGACTGCTGGTATAACTGGTGAGCAAAAAGCCGAGATAGTGAAACAGTGCATTGATCTCGCCAATTCAAGTGGTGTGAAAGTTGTTTCGCTCACATGTGATGGTTCAGCTAGCAATTTGTGAATGGCTAGATGTTTAGGCTGCAATCTCAATTGTGGAACTTAGAAAAGTACTTTTTCAGTTGAAGGGAATGATCATGAAATGTCATTTTTCCTAGACCATCCACATATGTTGAAACTTGTGCGCAACGCTTTAGGAGATAAAAAATTTCTTTGGGATGAGCAAGATGGTGTCATTTCTTGGCACTTTTTGGAACTGTTACATAAATTACAGGTCAAGGAAGGGCTCCACATAGGCAACAAGATCACTGCCAGTCACCTTAATTTTTTAAAAAATAAAATGAAGGTGAAACTGGCTACTCCGCTGCTTAGCAATTCTGTGGCAGATGCCATACAGTACTGTTGTGATAAGAAACGATGTCGTGGTGGTTGGAATAACAACCCCACTGCTCGCCAGTTTGTTGCAGCATACAAGAGGCTACTAATTCATAGTGAGATCCGTGGATCAGAAAGAGGGAATTGTATAACTTTGGAAGATATTCCCATTCTTACTTTCAGCAGTTCCAATGTTGAAGATCACATAAATAACACTTCGGAACGGTGGCAGTTACTAAGCACGGAAAATAGTGCAGCGACAACTGACAACGACCACGATTACTTTGCTACTGGAATTTATCTCTCTGAAGTGGCAGTCCATATTGTAGTATATATAGCTGGATTTGTGGTGCGTCACTTAGAGAAAACCTTAAAATGTGAACCATGTTTATCTGTGTTGAGAGGGGATGGTAGCCATGTTGCTTATTCTCTCATTCATAGAAAGATGGATGGTTGGTTTTCCCATCAAATGGTGTTGTTGACATCTGTGTGTGTGCAGAAAAAGTGTTCAGGTGCTATACTACAGGTAATTCTAAAGTTCCTTTGAAAAATCAGTTTTCCAAATGTGTGTCTGAGGTGCTTAGTGAATTCATATTCAAGCCAGTGTTTAAGGAGTTAGCAGACCACATGAAAAATCAGCATCCCTTGGACAATCATATGACGCTGCTGATTAAAGCAATTGCCACACAATACCTCCTGACACGGCAAAAACATGCAGCCAAGAGAATAAGTGATGCATTGCATGAAAATAAAATCAGGACAACCTATACAAAACTGGTACTCTTTAAAGGTCAGTAACTGATATTTGTACACAGAGGTCTAGTGTGTGAGGCATCTTGTATAAAGCACTCATTATATTGAGGCAAACTGGGAATGTAACCTTATTGTAATTAATAAATGATGCACATTCTTCCTTTTCCGTTATGTCTATGTTGTTATAACCAGCTACAAAATGTTTTTGATGTCTGTATCTTAAAACTAGTAGTACTAGCATATTCAGTGTAGCTATGAAAATTTGTTCCTGGTGTGTGATGGAGTCAGACAATTATAATTTTATGTGTGTGTGTAATACCTTTCAAATATATCTTCCTCAAACCAACATTTGGAACTACATTATATGTAGTGTTTCCAAGTGATTGATACTCCACCATACCAGTATGCAGTACTGGTTCTGCAATAGCTTCTGCTCTGTGTGCTTCCAAATGGGTCATACATTTCTTTTTGAAATATCTAGGAATTGTTTCGCAGAGTATGCTGTAGTATGTTCTAGCCAGTGTTGTTAATTAAGTTTCCACGAGTGACAACATATTAATGAGAAATGGAATTGCCTCATTTTTGGCACATTGAAATACATTCCCATCATTGTGTGGTATGTTATGGTTTTTGCTTGTGTGTGTCATTACAAATTATATTTTTTTGTGATCTAGTCCAACAGTGGTTTACTCTAAAAAAATGAGAGGGTGGACATTATTGGTTTTTCACTACTTCATTGGACACTAAATTTTCTAGCAGTCTCTCCCCTAATCCACTGAAATGTAACCCATGTGTTGTACAGAAACTACAGACCCCAACGTTTATATCTGTAGTAAGACGTATTTTATAAATGATTGCATATTTTCTTATGTTTGTTTGCTTGACTACTTTCCTGGTTTATGCAAGACCACTGTGATAAATCATATGTATGTGGAATGGTAAATAGTATTACATTTGTATCAGTCAGGAGACTGAGACATTTCTTTCATTCTCAACAAGCGATGATGTGGACTTTGTTACAATTTCATATTTTTTTTTTTGTACATAGAACTGTGTTATTTTTAAATTCCACAATCTTGTGAAAAAGGCAGTTAACAGATCAAGAAAAGCTTTTTTGCTGGAATAAAATTCTGAATATAGTACCTAATATTTATGCTTTATTTCATTCCCAGTTCCCATACTTTTTATGAATGAATAAGGAATATATAGCCTATATTTTTATTAGGACAATGATTTCAAAAGCAAATCCTAGTTTCAATGCTAGTAAAACTTTGTCATTGGCAAGCAATGAAGCTTCTGCTTATTGATTGAGACATTCCACACTTCTCAAACTATGATGTAAAGTTTTGCTCCATGATCTGTCTCAATCCCTTCATCATTTCATTTTGTACCACTGTAAATACCTGTCAGCTTGACAAGAAAGGCTTGCATTTAAAAGAATGAAAGTTATAAAATAGGGAATGACATAAGCAAAGCTCAATGAAGAATGGTTTATGCCTAAGCTACCTAAAAACACTGGGACATTGTTGCCCTGTTAAGAAATCTCTTCCATACCAAAATAAGAAATTGGAACCTAAGGTAAGTAAGCAATAAGTAGAACTCCTTACTAATATTAAAATGTGTCACATAGCAGATGAAAATTGGAACACTGTTATACTGCCTTGGCTAACTGACATGTCATTTAAGTGCTGCTGGAGTTGATTTATTAGTTACTAAAAAAAGTGCCCTAGTCTCATGTTAGAGCTGCTGCATATCACTTAAGAGAAGAAATGTGGGTATGTATTGAAGTGTGTATGAACTGTATGGCAAAGAGTTTTGTTTTCTTCCTCAGGGTCAATGTTATGCAAACTGAAAGTACCTGTTTTGTGTATAACAAACACCTAATTTATATTTCTTGGGATTCTCCGCAGTTATATTCCACTTCACAACAGAATGAAGTTGTGCACAATGTGACAGGTTGTTGGCTAAACATTAACTCACATTGAGTTATTTTATCAGACTTATTTATCAGCTGCTTCATTGTTTAAATAATTAACAACAAAGACAGATCTTTTGGTTACCTCTTCAGATATAGGTGGTGGTCAGAACCGCAATCAGTCTGTTACACATTAGTAAATAGCTGCTACAATACATCATTCTGAACTCAAACAACCGAAAAGTTTTGGTTTGTATGTCACGAAAATCTGAAAAGACGTCGTCACTTTTCGTAAATCTGGCATTGCTTCGTCCAATCAGATGATCGTAAGAATAAGTAAAGAAAGAACCCTAGTTTGTGATACACGTTGATTACTGAATTAACAAAATTGTATCGTTTACATTGAAGACTAGCTATTCGTAATATTACATTAAAAACTATTTTTAATCAGAAGAAACGCGGAATTTCGCCTTTACGAGATTTTATTTTAAACAAAAACTTTGAAACAACCAATCTGATGACGTTACATGCGTATATGGTGCAATTAGCGACTTTAATACACGCAGCGCTATAGCACACTGGAAATGTTTTGGTCAGAGTGTCATGGTAGCGAGCCACGCCCCCATGGCTTCAAAAGGTAGTACGGCTGGGATACGTAGCGCCATCTCCCCTTATTCTTACCTCCATGGTCGCTAGAGTCTAGGCGTCTTCAACTGGATGTGGTAACTTCTGTGAACTACGTCACTTCCCGTGTTTCGCTGTCTCTAGAGTCTAGTTCCGCCATGTCAGGTGTGCGCGAGTAGAGAACTGCTATACCGGCATCTGCAAGTCGTATACACACAATTTTGCGTTCCACTTTTCGCCTCTTAGAAATCACAATAGCACAAACCCTATTGCTGAGTTACTACAACAGTTCCATGCAGCATGTACCACCTCGCAAAACAGTAACAAACACAGATTTTTCTGCCCGCCAAAAATTGCGTCTTCAAAGATAATAATCGCAACGCTGACAACTGGGTGTGGTAACGTCTGTGGAGTACGTCACTTCCCGTCTTTCGCTGTCGCTAGAGTCTAGGTGCCTTCAACTGGATGTGGTAACTTTTGTGAACTACGTCACTTCCCGTGTTTCGCTGTCTCTAGAGTCTAGTTCCGTCATGTCAGGTGTGCGCGAGTAGAGAACTGCTATACCGGCATCTGCAAGTCGTATACACACAATTTTGCGTTCCACTTTTCGCCTCTTAGAAATCACAATAGCACAAACCCTATTGCTGAGTTACTACAACAGTTCCATGCAGCATGTACCACCTCGCAAAACAGTAACAAACACAGATTTTTCTGCCCGCCAAAAATTGCGTCTTCAAAGATAATAATCGCAACGCTTACAACTGGGTGTGGTAACGTCTGTGGAGTACGTCACTTCCCGTGTTTCGCTGTCGCTAGAGTCTAGGCGCCTTCAACTGGATGTGGTAACTTCTGTGAACTACGTCACTTCCCGTGTTTCGCTGTCTCTAGAGTCTAGTTCCGCCATGTCAGGTGTGCGCGAGTAGAGAACTGCTATACCGGCCTCTGCAAGTCGTATACACTCACCCGCTTGTACGAAGCCTTTCCGTTCGCCGGGAACTCTTCACTGTCAGCGTCCGCCAGGTCTGACTTTTGGTATGGAGATGACGGACTTCGTACTTAGCATTCCCAGGGATGGTTGGAGAACATTTCTCTCAACGAGCAAGAACATTTCATTTGGCTTCCAAGTTCTCCCTCTGACACTACTTTCCTTTCTTTCGCCTGGCGGTAAGATCTTTAAAAATAAGTACAAATCTAGTGAGTGTCGAAGTGGGTTGTTTCTTTCTTTTAGTATAAGTACCACAAAGACATTTCTCTGTAACAGAAATGAATTTCGAAATTTTATTGCATTACGAAATACTAAGAAACGAATCAATCCATTGCCATTTAATGTATTTGCTAAGACTTCTAAAAACTGTTTTAAAAAATGTTCGTAATCATCCATACAGGGTGTATCGCAATGGAAGTAAAAAGTAACACTGTCTAACTGCACAACTGAAGCGAAAATGCTGGAACAAACACGGGTCGTAAACAAGACGTTTGTGAGGTAACTGCAGAAATGTTATTATGAGCCATCACTGACTACACACACACACACACACCAAACAATGCGCTAGGAACTTCTCTTCGATGCAGCCTGACACTGTACTAAACAATTGCATAATAAAATCACATGTGTCATGAATAGCAAGGAAAGGGATCTTCAAATGAAACACGGCTACTATCCACCAAATTACCGCAATTATTCAACGAAAGTGTACAGTTTACACAAATGACATGTACACAGCAGAGGACAGAAGAGAGAAATAGTGAACAAGCCGCTTTCAACTATTTTATATCGTTAGAGAAACGAATGTGCCTCCTTCATTTTGTTTCACAGAATTTTCTTTACACATTTTGACTCTTAGACACTTATTCACAAAATAATTCACGAAAATTAAAAATTAGTTCAACGTTTCTTTCAATTAATGAACAGTTTAGGGAGCAGCCTGATGAAACATTGGATACTGTTCTCGATTATTTGAAGGAACTATTATCGTGCAATGATTTAAAATAAGAAAATAGTTGCATTTTGTGAAAATAATACTAACTGCAATTTTGGAGGATAGAATAGTAAAGGGAGTTATAAAGTTTAAGCAAAATTCAATCTATCACTCAGTTGCAACTCACTGGGATTGGATATGGAGCCAGGGGGGTGAAACTCATATAGGGATTTCCGGTAACACGGCATTGGTTTGGTTCCAGGCCACTTGGAGCGCTGCAAGTTTAGCAATTTATAGTCTCGTGTTCCTATTGGATAACGTAGTCTTCCATAATTGTTTTGGTATCGTAGCAACGTGATCGTGATTTTTCATTTAAATTGCAGTGTAAGTATGTTGCTATTATTCTGCTTAATTTTTGGATGCATTCGTAATATTTGATGGTGTGATGATTCAGTATTTACTTTTTTACTTTTGTTTCATATAAAACACGATGTTGTATCATCACATTACGTTCTGTGGACTCTTGTATATTTGTTCCTGCAAAGAAATACAATTTCTGTTGCTCAGTTTACTTAAAGGGTAAGTATATTTCTTATTTCTGTTCATATTTCCTTGTATTTCATAGAGAATCCCATGCTAGCAGCTTTTGACATAGTTGGTATTCAACTTTCCGAATCCTGTAATGGAATATAATTCTGGCTTTGATTCATCTTCCTTTTTGCCACGAAGTACTCTTAGTGACATAATAAGTATCATTTATTGTGCCGTTTACTACATACCAAATATTGGACGTGTTACAATTGATTCGTAATGCCTCGAGTGTGTTCTATTTCCCGTTTTCGACAGTAAATATTCTGTACAGTACATAACACTCTATCCAGGTAAAAAGTGTTTGTTGCTGTTGTATCGACAAAGGTTGTGTTCTCACATAATAAGACATTTGTTTCGAAGTCACACAAAGCAGGTCCTTCAAGCAGTTGAACATTTACACGTATTATTGTGGCAATATCCTATGCAGTAGAAATCTTCTCGCACATTAATGCTCAACACAATGTAATACAGATTTACAGCTGTAACTGTTACTGATAATGTACAGTTGAATTTGGTATCTACCATGGTATCTAGATGCTGAAATATACTGAAATGGTACAATAAGCAGTGTTTCTACCGCCTGATAGCACTGTTTAACGAAGTAGTGTTGAATATAGAATATAGTGCAACTATGCTCATGCAGTTATATATAGAGTGATGTGCATATCCGTAGTAGAAATGAGAATTTGTTTCGTTTTTTCACTATTTTGTAGCAATACCACATCAGATTACAAGCCCTGATAACAGTTATCAATACTTCAGTACAGGATAGCTGCATTTAGACATAAGCTAATATGATTTTTGATAGTGAAATTAATTTCGCATTGAGTTTTCTTTAACATTAATCAATGTAAACCATACCTGATCATTTTTCTCATTCCTAATTTTTGGTTTGAATAACATTTCAGACACATGAGGATGGATCATACAGGAAGAGAAGAATCCAGTTTGAGATTGAAATTGAAATACTCGTGCAAGTTTCCTGGATGCAGGAGTAGTTATTATGTAAAAACAAATTCCAAACTCAAGAATAAACATTTCTATAAATTTCCACTGGAAATTGATCTGTAATATAGGTGAAGGTGTCAACTGTAATTATTATTATGTGTGTGAGGATCATTTTTATGAAGCAGATTTTGTGAACTTTACTAGACACAGGCTAAATCCTGGTGTTATACCAAAGCACATGGAATTGGTGTTGTATCACCCTCCCCCCACCCATCTGTGGTGGTGGTGGCGGCGGTTTCACCACATTGGGTGCAAATATAAGTGTGCACGAGACAGGTCACAATGCAAAATCTACAGTAATACAACGAAGCAGTCCCCCTTTACAGAGCACAGATGAAGGTGAGTACAGCTTTTCATCCTCACCTGTTTATGACGTTGAAAGTAGTCCAGGTGTAATGGGATCTGGCGTTTCTAAACGTGATTTAACTCCAAGAAAACACAAAATGTATAAATCGCATAGAATTACAGTTTTCAGAGTGTGTAAATTGAAAAAACAGCTACAGAATGAGAGGAATAAACTGAAAATTCTAAAAGAGTTGTATGATGACAGGAAATTTCAGTTAATTGAAGAAGAGTTGAATGATGTGATTAAAACTTTTATTAATAGTCAGTTAAGAAATGCCAATATGCAGTCCACAGCAGTATGGTGGTCTACACAAGATAAGGCATTTGCTTTATCTATTTATAAAGCGTGGTCCCCGGTTGTACAGATATTTGGCCACATACTTCTCCCTTCCATCTGTCAGGCTGCTCAAGGGAGTGCTTTCCCACACACCATTTGATACAGGACTTAATCCAGCTTTATTAAACTTTTTAGCAAGGGAAGTAAGTAATATGCATGAAGATGACAAGTATTGTGCTCTACTTTTTGATGAAATGTCTCTGGATGATGGTATGTACTATGATGCACACAAACAGCTAATCTATGTGTATCAGAACTTGGGTCATTTAGGACGTTCACCTGTAGCTGCTAGTCAAGCATTGGTTTTTATGCTGAAAGGCATTCACAGAACTTGGAAACAAGTTCTAGCATATTATTTTACCGCAACCACTTTCCATTACACCCATTTGAAATCACTCATTGTTCACATCATAAGTGAACTACAGAATATTGGGTTCAAAGTGGTTTGTACTGTATGTGACCAGAATGCAACAAACCAAAAGGCCCTTATGCAACTGTGTGAAGCAAATTTGTTGAAGCCCAGTATATTTCATTTTGTCGTCAATAATCAACCAATTGTTACCATTTATGATGAACCACATCTGCTCAAAAACACTAGAAATGCTTTGATAGATAATAAAATTCAATTTGAACCTCACAAAGCAGCAAAGTTTGAGTACATCAGTACAGTGTTCTTCTTGGATTAAAAAAAACGGTTCAAAACTCTACCCAAATTAAAAGCACAACACTTTAACTTTTCTGATTGCCATGTCAAAATGAAGGTAAAAGTTGCTGCTGCACAAATGAGCCATACTGTTGCAGCTGCAATTGAAACATATGTTTCTACTCACACATTATCATCTGACGCTATACACACAGCTGAGTTTGTGGAAAAGGTAGATAATCTCTTTGATTCACTCAACAGTAATGAGCAATATCCCAGGGATGGAAAACAATTTAGGTGTGCTTTATCAGAAAATTCGCCACATTTAGAAATGTGGTATAGCATATTGAGGGAAATAGGCAGCTGGCAAATAATAGATTTAAAAATGGGAAGAAACAAGACTAATATGTTTAGCTTCATAAAAGGTTGGCAGATTACATTACAGTCTATTATTTTCTTGTGGAAGACCTTGAAAGTGGTTGGCTTTAAGTACTTAAATTTAAAGGCGTTCAATCAAGATGCTTTAGAAAATTTCTTTTGTTGTATAAGACAACATGATATTGCTAATACAAACCCAACTTGTTTTCAGTTTGTACAAGCTCTGAAGACTTGTGTTGTCAATCATATGACTTTGCCTTTCAAACCCATGAGTGTAAGTAACTGTGAAAATGATGATTACACTCCCTTGAGCAGTTTGTGTTACTTTTTGGCAGCTAGTGGTAGGAGTGACCATTTAAGTGAATGTGAGATGAAAGACACTGATACATCTGAGCAAATTTATTCTTACTCAGATGGCATCATCGAGTCTGTAGATGATCAACAATCCTTAGCCTATGTAGCAGGCTGTGTACTAAAAGCCATAGATGTACCAGATGATTGTGAAACATGTAATACCAGTCTCTACTCCTCTGTTGTGACTGAATCATTTGTTTACCTCATTTAAAGAGAATGGTGAGGAGCATTCTCATTTGAAATATACAAGTGAAAGAGTCATGATTTTCCTAAGGGCACTCCATGATCAGCTGTATGAGTATCTAAATAGTCATGGTCACACAACAAGACTACATGATAATTTAAAAAAAAATTTGTTCTGTCTCATACAACAATTTGTAATAAACATGACATTGAAGAGAGACTTCTGAAGACAAGTATTCCATTTATAATATACAAGGATGTGAAAGAAAAGAAATTTACAAACAAGAGGAAATTGTGTATGCAACAACTTAAAAAGAAGTTCAAATCATGTTAAAAGACTTTGTATTTTGTTTATTATGTGTACAATGAGAGTAAGCTCCCTATACATATACAAATGTTCTTGTATCAAAATCATGCCTTTGATTTGTTATGACAAAATCCGGTAATTCAGCAGGCACATAACTTAACACTTTCTAGATTTGATGATTGGATTCTAAAAGTGTAATGAATAAAGTGCTGTCAAGGGGAATTTGTGTTAATTTTCAACAGTGTTTTCAAAGAGGAAGTAAATAAATAAAAATGTTAAAAACAAATGTTGTACCAGTGTCTTCTTTCATTATTTAACATGATGGGTGTTGCCAAAATAACAGCCAAGTTGGGGAAAAAAGAAAAAAAATGTTATGAGTTGCAGTTCATTTTCTTTGTATGTCTCATTGGCAAAAACATTTTGGCTACATTCATGGAGTGTCTACATGCTCTGCTCCCAATTTGTTTTTCAGTTGATGTAAAGTATTATTTTGTGTGTCTCATAAATTTATTTGACCTGTGCAGTAGTTAAATTTCAGATGACTGAATATCCATAAATAACAATCAACAGAAAAAATAATAAATCGGATTTTGTAGACTTTAAAGTACATCCTTGGTTTGTAGCACAGATTTTTTTGTAAATGACCTCTTGGTTATCCATTAGCTGTGTAGTTATTTATTTGTGTAACCTACTATTCCACTTTCGATCATGCGAGTGGACATAATGTGCTTTAGGATATGTGGAAACGTAAAAATCATTTATATATGCATGCAATGTCAGATGATTTTCGTCTGCCATGTGCTAAAGCTCGTTTATTTCCACATGATAATGGCCACACGGCCAAAATCGCAATATTGAGTTTTACTAAAGAATTTCACAGTCAACAGGTGACGTCGTAATTTACGAAAATTTTCACAATGTAAACTGCAGCTACGAGTAGTTAATGTTTGTTTTTGATTGAGATTTCTTTTATATATTACTTTGCAAGATCTCAAAAACCTTTATCACTGCACTATGCGACCCACATTCAAAGATTAAATGAAAAATATTGTCCTCTAATTCGCGTATTTAGAAACAAACATCAGAGATTTTCGCGCCATATTTTTTTCGTATTGAACTTCACAGCCAGGCCACAAGTAGCGCTGGTGTCGTTCTATGTTTCCGTATAATAATGTGGTCTTTGCACTTCTACTATATTGGTGTTCTGTGTATGGAGCCCATATAGTTCACGGCACGATTAGAGCAGCTCCAGATTGTCTCCCTGCAGACTTCGAAGGTATGATGGCTCGCGTTAATGGCGGCGCTTGAAAGAATTTTCTAAATATTTCAGCCCTGAAAAAGCTATCTTCTGAACAAAAAATTTCATTCTCTTGCCAAAAATAAAAAAATTAGAGACGACTGTGCAAAACTTATTGAACGCCCTTTCTTTTTAACCGCTCATATCTAGTAGATGATGGGGTTAAAAGGGACTTTTCTTGTAACGAATTATTGCTGATTTATTTAAGAACAACGTACGAACTCTGTTCAAATAATTCTGGAACATTCATAACTTCGCGCCAATGGTATGTTGGAGTGAAATGCGGTTGGCATTCCAGTACATGCCTGTGTTTAAGGGGCCCACCCCTAACCCATGTTAATTTAGGCAAGTATTTGACCCATTTCTGAAAAAGACTATTTGATGCAGGACCTTAGTATTTTACTGTATGTTACATGATTCTAATAGAGTTCACTGTACTAAAATCTACTTTTTCAATTTTATAGTTTTTAAGAAATACTTTTTTTAATTTATTAACAAAAAATATTAATTTTTTCTTCAGAAAATATTTTTTGTGGACTTCCTATTGGGGAAATATTAATGAATGTAGCACCAGAGGTGGATTTTTGTGTTGCGCAGAGTTTCTGAAATTTTCATTCATTTATCTATGATAGTTTCTGATGTAATGAGGTATATGTACTGAAAAATTTATTTTGCGGGAAATTGTCTTTAAAGAAAAAACTTCGGAATTTTGTTACTTACAGATAATTAAAACTGTCCTGCTGCATATGATGGCCCTTCTTTGGCCTCTAACTGATCTTCCAGCTTCTTTTTCACCTTCCCGGATGTTTGTCTTCCTTTCTTGGCCGTATTTGATGCAGACCTGTCTGCATCGGCTATCCTCATTTTATCGCAATGTTGCAGCCCAGTGATCATATTTTCACCAGGATTAATTCCCAGCTTTTTCAGTACCCAACTCTTTCCAATATTACCACAGTTGAATGTAATAACAGCATCATGACCTCCTAGTTTCATTGTATGCATGCCTACAAATACAGTTTTAGGAAGGCAGTTCCAAATTATGCTGTTGAAACATATATTTGGGTTCTGTGTCATTTCCTTAGAAGGTCAGGATGAGCCAAGTCTCTGAAAATAGGTTTAATTGCTGTAATAACAGCAGCAGGAAGAGAATGCTGGTGAGAATTAGATTTTCCAGTTGCCTGAGCTCTATTGTATTTGCACCACGAATTTTCTCCTGATGGACACAATCCATGACTGGCTTTATCATCAGTAGAGGACTTATGGAAGAATATAGACCAAACATCTCTCTTCATTGCATCCAGATTTCCTTTATTTCTCCTAATTACCAGCCCATAGTATACCTGCAAGTTTTCTATTTCAGTTTTAGTTAACTGACCCTGTTCAGTCAACAATTTTCCATCTTCCAATTTTTTTCTCTCATATCAACAGTTAGTTTTCTCATCCTTGTTCCTAAACGTTTTTGAACATGTCCTACACATTCTGTTTTGCTAATAATGGCATCGCCATGTGGCTTAGAGCTCACCACGTTGTTGTATGCCTCACAGTCACCATCGCCAAAATATTTGGTGTTCCGTATGCCTCTTGTTTCTACAGAGCGATGAAATATTTGTTGTACTCCATGAACTTCCATACCACCACTTGTTCTTCTAAAATTAGCCACACTGTTGTGTTCTTTTTGCCGGCCGGAGTGGCCGAGCGGTTCTAGGCGCTACAGTCTGGAAACGCGCGACCGCTACAGTCGCTGGTTCGAATCCTGCCTCGGGCATGGATGTGTGTGATGTCCTTAGGTTAGGGGACTGATGACCTCAGAATTTAAGTCCCATAGTGCTCAGAGCCATTTTTGTGTTCTTTTTGTTCATTGACTTTACAACATTTGCAACATTTAGACATTATCTTCACATCTAACATTTTACTGGTGTCTACACTCGTTGCAGTCACTACGCCATTCAAAGAAGTATGTCCTCTTTTCTGCCAACTTCCATCAATTGCAACTGCAATATCCAAATATCCATCAGTTTCTTCCACTGCTTCCCTAGCAGCCAGTTTCATACTTTCCTCCCTGACCTCACATACAGCTTTCTCTAATACTGCAATCAGTTTTTTCAAATTTATTTGGTGATTGATGTAAGTTCATCACTGAACAAAAGTGTTCTCCCTGCAGCCATGCCCTTTGAAATGGATCGTAAGGCATAAACTAATCTAGTATTGATTGCATAAGGGCCACTTGCATCTGGTTTTGAAAAACTCATAAATGAAATCACAGCTGAGCATTTAGTGCAAATTAAATCCAAATCAAGTGCTAGGCCTTTTCCCCCACTAGCACTCGCGCAAATTTTTACACCCTGTGACTCACCGCGCTGTCTACATTGTACAAATTTAGAAATTACATCTGACAATGTTCTCAAATTTATAATAATGTTACTGCACCCATTGTCACTTACAGTAAATTAGTTGTAACTCTCTTGAAATGGTGAGAGCTTCTTTGATGATGCACTTGTTGAAGAATTACAATTAGAAACATCGTTGCCAGGGTACATAACCTCTTGTACAGAAAGCTTCCTACACTTGTTTCCTCTAAATTGTCGTTTTGAAAATGCGTTTACGTTTTGTCATCTTCGAAAAATACAACAAAACACACGTAAACGAGCACTGCAAACGTAAGTATAACAACTACTCGCAATCAGACTTGAACAAAACTAACCATGTGATTGAAAGCGTGTTGTTTACAAACAGCAGAAACAAAGGAATACCGACCATTGCATTCCAAGGATAGCCAACACACTCGGGAGTACAAAAAAATGCCTAACATGCAATGAGGGGATACAAAGATCTAAAATATATGCAGAAAAGTGGATGACATAAAAGGGGGCATTGCACATACACACATGTGGTAGGGAAATGCTCTTTCACTGCTCAAAAAAAATTTTTTTCAGCAAAATCCTTTTCAAAGCACTTAAATAAAACCTTAATATATCGAAATATTATGAAAACCGAAAATCGATTTTTTTCGACCTGAGCCACTGTGTGGTCCCCTTAAAGGGGCCTTCACACTGAAAACCAACTCAGTTGTTTAAAGTCACGAGTCTGAACAACTGCTTGAGGGAAGTTTTGTCTCGAGTTTGTAGTTGAAGGTCATTGAGCAAAAACACGTCAGAGTTGTGTGACTTGAGCATGTGCATCTGTCGTATCGTCTGCTGTGTTCCTTTCTTCATCTGCTGTTTTTATTTCGACAGTGGCAAACCAGGTGCCGTCAACAGATCTAACAATTCAGTTCTTGTTAGAAATTGAAATGCACAAATCTATGTAGGACTCTTCTGATTCTGCATATAAAGACAGATATAAAAGGAAAGATTTGTTGAAAGAAGTTTTGGATAAAATTGATGTACTGCTTGTGGAGTGTGAAAGGAAATGGACAAATATGAAAACACACTACAATCGTGAGGATTGTAAAATGGACAAAACTCAAAGTGGGTCTGGGACAACAGAGATCTATATTCCAAAATGGATATTTTACGAGCATGTGAAGTTTTTGGAAGGCGTGGACAAGCCAGGGAGAAAAATATTTACAATTGTAAGCAAAATATCATTCACTAACGTAACTGAGGCTGTAAGACTTTTGGTCGGAAATTCTGTAATTACACCTATATTTTCGTGCAGAAATTTATTTATTTTTCTTGCCATATCATTTTGTTAACATCTGATACAAAGTAGTTTGCAAATTAATGGCTTATATTGTTAATAACTATAGCTATAAGGGTTTTGTTCGGAAATTTTTAATTACATTTGTCTTTTCACTTGATATTTATTTATGCATATTTCTCTAGCCATTTCACTTTACCAACATCCGATACAAAGTGGATTGCAAGTTCATCTTTGCAGATCTTCCTTCGTTGCCTCCCTTTCTCTGAAGTCATTTATTTTGCAGAGACATCCTCCAACTGCCATCTGAAACCCTGCCTCTTTCTGGATCTTCCACGTCGAAACTGCTAGGTGGTGAGTAAACGGTGGCACTTTCTTTATTTCTTCTAAGATAACTGTACAAAGACACAGTTGCAGAAGTCACATGGGAAAAATAGGTGAATTTGGATAACGCTAACCACCATCTTTTATCTCCACTTTTGCAAAAAATCTATGAAATGACAGTAAGTAATGGAATTGTAAGTTTTATAACTAAATTTTTAGTAGTATACTTGTCAGAACTTGATATCAGAGAAAGGAAGTTAATGATAGTCTCATTAACAGATTTAGCTGAACATATTGTGAGCTCTTTTGACTGACCACAGAAGACTTGGGATCTTCATGGTTCTTTCTAAATCATCCTGACTTAATGGAGAAACTTTATCGGACTGGGTTTCAAAGGAAATACAAAGACATAACGAAAAAGTTCAGAAATAGTACATTATGAGTTGGGAACAGCACATAGAAAACCAATATACTACAGGGGGTTAGTTGGTTGATTTGGGTGTAAGGGACCAAACATCAAGGTCACCAGTCCTATCGAATTAGTGGAGGATGGGTAAGGAAGTCGGTCATCACCTTTCAAAGGAAACATCTTGAAATTTACCTGAAGCTATTTAGAGAAATCATGGAAACCAAAATCTTGCCATATCCGGGTCTGAACCTTCGTCCTCCTGAATCTGAGTCCAGTGTGCTAACCACACCCCGCTCAGTAGTAGAGGAGGAAACAGAATCAATCACAAACCTGAATTATACTGTCCAACATGGTGTGCTACAAGGTTCCATAGTCGAGTCAATGGGATTTATTCCCTACATAAATGATTTAACTCTCTCAGTCATTGCAGATCATGTGTTCCTCACGAGGGCTATTTGTATACCTGTGTTTCGACTATGCAGGCCGTAACTCTGCTTGTTTTGAGGTGTAAAGTATTTTAAAGATGCATTTTATGGTATAACCCTTCCCCAGCGAAGAGTACATATTCTTGCTGAAAAACTACAGCCTGCAGGAAGACGTATCAACAGAGTGCTGCACATGTTGGCAACAATGTGTTTGTTATATGTTGCTGCTTTCATCAGTGGGCTGTAGAACATTCCCACACCTGTAGACCACGATCTTGTCTTCAGCTTTGTAGAGATCGACATAAATGTCGATAAAGTGTGTGAAGAGTGGTGGCCAGCCAGTCATCATTAAGGGAAGAAATCTGGGCTCATGTTGCATGTGCTGTGTCGTAAGGGCATCATTGGGAACCACCTGCTTGCAGCAGGATAAAGCCAAGTATGCCTCTGGCCAGGTTACCACAAACTCCATGAAACCACCAATCATGCCTACTAGTACTCAGGTGTCATGAAGGTGTTGACTGGAGAGTGGAATGGCACTGTTGTCTTCAGTGATGAGAATAGGTTGTATTTGTGCGCAAGTGACGGACATACACGTGTAATGTGCAGGTCTCGTGACTCACATAGGTCCCATTCCAGACTCCATGGTAGGGGTTGGGGGAGGGCAATCAGTTACAATTCATGGTCATACTTGGTGTTTCTGTGGGGTAAAATAATCAGTGCCCAATACATTGCATGGGCGCAGTCCATTTAATGCTTTTCTTCAGCAGGACAATACACGTCCACATAAGGCTTCTTTGATGCAACATGCTCTTTGTGGTGTGCAACAACTGCCCTGATCAGCAACATCACCACATCTCTCGTCATTATTAGATGTGTGAGATATGATGACACAGTAATTTACTCATTCTCCAGGGCTTGCAAGAGCCATTGCCGAATTACAATAATAGGCAAAAGGTCCTTAGGACAGTTTATTGCAGCATATCATTTTGCACCTTTATCATCGTTTGCATGTGAGAGGTCACATCTGTGTGTGAATTAATGCCGCTGTTTGCGCACCCTTTACTGTGACATGTGTGTTCATTTGATCAAAAGTTGTTATCATATACTCCTACGGTGAATAACTAACTGCCTGTCAACTCACTTATCATTAAAAAGATTTTGTGCTTGGGGTGCTGCATTTTGGTACCATCAGTGTATGTCGACAATTTACTTACTGTAGGTATAAATATAAAATGCACCTGGAACACAAATAAATATAGATTGCACAAGAAAAAGACATTTCAATCTCTAAAACCAATATTTATATATTTGTTGTGGATAATAGCCACATCAACAAATTAATTTTCCAGGCAAAACCTGTATTTACTCACCTGTCGTCATAGGTTAGAGGAACTATCACTTCACTCAGTTGCTCAAAACAGGAAAAGCAGATTTCGGCCGGAAATACGAAGTAATTTATCAATGTAAAAACTGTGGTGTGTATCATTTACTGATCAACCAGTATCGTATATAAAAGCAAAACTGTATTGTTCCTTAATGTAAAAGGCAAAATTAGACTGGAGTATAGTTAGATATAGATTGCAGCAAGAAAAATACGTTTCAGTGTATAAATTGGATATCGGGATATTATGGCTCCTATAATAAAGACATACATGAGCATAACACAGGAAGTTATTACACGAGACAGCCAAAATTGAAACCAACGATGAGTGTACCACGTAAAACAGTCAAAAGACTTAAGTAAGCAACCGAAATCAGTTATAAAAAAATTAGATATGTCTGTAAAATGAGCAAGTATTTAAAATTATACTAAATTTTAGAGATTACATTGTAACTGAAAATATTTAATAACTTTCTATGTGCATGTTACGTGTAATTCTGTTTTCTGTAATTGTACATTTGCCACATTCTGGATATTTGTTGT
Source organism: Schistocerca americana (assembly GCF_021461395.2). NCBI lineage: Eukaryota > Metazoa > Arthropoda > Insecta > Orthoptera > Acrididae > Schistocerca > Schistocerca americana. The sequence continues at coordinate 145,595,714 of NC_060129.1, read as the reverse complement.
ATTTCAGTCTTGTTATAATATAACCTGGTACATGCTGTCAGAACACATATATAACATCTGTCTGAGTGTGTCTGCCTTTAAATTTGTATAATGCATCCAACACTCTTATTTGAAAATTATCAGGTGGCCTTAAAACAAAAGACCAAAGATGTATGTATTAGTTCGACCACATAGGAAAGAAGTTGGTAGCAATTCGCGTTGTAGCAGACACTCTGGTCATTTCCTCGTCTCACGTGTTCATTTGTTTTGCGGTCGTCGATTTGAGTAGCCGAAGAGGAGTTTCTGTTTGCCGTTCGTTTTTCGCTGTCTGTATTTCTTCATTTATTGTAACTGGTAAGTGCTAATCGTTTTAGTCGCGCTATTAACTTTTTGTCTATGACGCGAAAAAGTGTTTCAGTGGTCTGCTTGCAATACATCGTAGATTCGTTCGCCGCAAGAATATTGTGTGTTCATGAAACAGTATGCTTGCCCTTGGTTCCACGTGGTAGTAACTGTAGATGTGATGTAAGCTTAAAGGGAGCTGTGCATTCTAATAGTAGGGCTTGGTAAAAATTGTTAGTTCATGTGTATTTTTTTTCTTTAATCGCAGTTATTGTATTGACCATTATAGAAAGTAAGAATATTTTCTCGCCATCGGTAACATTGTGATTGAGGACAGTTACTGTTGTACATATTTTGCAGCCAAATTGTTTTGAACAGCATGTGGTATTAAAGTTCTTGTTCGGGAATGAGGTTGAATGTGTGAATACGGCGAATTTTCGTTAAGATTAACAAGCATAAAAGAGTGAAGTTAGCTGTAATGTTTCCTTAAGGCATTGTATTCATATATAGTTTTTAATGTTTTGATTTTTTAAACATTGGCATTAGCTGCAAATTTTAGGTAATGGACCCGCCTGCATCATTTCTCGTAGTTTTAGTTGTAGGTACATTATATGCATAAAAATAGTAGTTGGGGTCTTGTCAGTATTTACTGTGAGTTTTCTCATTTTGCCACGAACGTTTTTTGAATAAAATGTGTTCAATAGGCTATGCCGCAGAGTAGTCAGTTACCACTTGTCTTCAATACACAAGACTGGTTTGATGCAACTCTCGTTGATACTCTCTCCTGTGCAAACTTTTCCATCTGAGTAACTACTGGAACCTATGTGTTTCTGAATCTGTTTACTGTATTCATGCCTTGGTCTCACTGTATGATTTGTATCCTCTGCGCTTCCCTCCGATACTACACTGGTGATCCCTTGATGCCTCAGAACGTGGCCTACCAACTGCTCCGTTGTAGTCAAGTTGTGCCACAAATTCCTCTTCTCCCCAGTTCTATTCATTAGTTCATCAGTTATGTGATCTACCCATCTAATCTTCAATATTCTTCTATAGCGCCACATTTCGAAAGCTTCTATTCTCTTCTTGCTTAAACTGTTAATTGTCCATGTTTCACTTTCATACACATCTACAATCCATACAAAAACTTCCAGAAAAGACTTACTGACAGTTAACCTGTATTCGATGTTAAGAAATTTCTCTTCTTCGGAAATGCTTTACTTGCCATAGTCTACATTTTATATCCTCTCTGCTTCGACCGTCATCAGTTAATTTGCTCCCCAAATAGCCAAACTCATTTACTACTTTGTGTCTCATTTCCTAATCTAATTCCCTTAGCATAACCCGGTTTAATTCACTAATTCCATTATCCTTGTTTTGCTTTTCTTTTTGTTCATCTTATATTCTCCTTTCAAGACACTGTGCTTTCGGTTCAACTGCTCTTACAGGTCCTTTGCTAATGGAATTGTCATCAGCAGACCTCAGTTTTTATTCCTTCTCCTTAGGTTTTAATTCATACTCGAAATTTTTCTTTTGTATCCTTTACTCCATGCTCAGTATATAGATATATCGGGAACAGGCTACCACTCTCTCCCTTCTCCCCCCCCCCCCCCCCCCCCCCCCCCCACCCCCATCTCTCTCCCTTTCATGACCTTAATTGTTATTAGTGCCGTATGGCTTCTGTACGTGTTGGGATTAGCCTTTTGCTCCCTGTTTGAAGTCTGCCACCTTCAGAATTTGGTAATGTATTCCAGTCAACATTGTCAAAAGCTTCCTCTAAGTCTACAGATTCTAAAAATGTAGGTTTGTCTATCTTCTAAACGAAGTCGTAAGGTCAGTGTTGCCTCGCGTCTTCCAACATTTCTACAGAATCCAAACTGATCTTCCCTGTGGTCGGTTTCCACCAGTTTTTCCATTTGTGTGTAAAGAATGTGCATTAGTATTTTGCAGCTGATAATTCGGTAATTTTCTCACCTGTCAACACTTGATTTCTTTTGGTTTGGAGTTATATTCTTCTTGAAGTCTGAGGGTATTTTGCCTGTCCTCCATCTTGCACACCAGATGGTAGTTTTGTTAGGGCTGGCTCTCCCAAGGCTATCAGTAGTTCTAATAGAATGTTGTAAACTCCCGGGGCCTTATTTCAGCTTAGGTTTTTCGGTGCTTTGTCAGATTCTTCATGCAGTACATCATCTCCCTTTTCACCTTCACCTACTTCCTCTACCATTTCCATAATATTACCGTCAAGTACATCTCCCTTGTATAGACCCTCTGTATACTCCTTCCACCTTTCTGCTTTTCTGTCTGTGCTTCCCATCTGAGTTCTTGATATTCATACTTCCCCAAATATCTCTAATTTTCCGTTAGGCAGTACCATGCCTCTAGCCATCCCTGCTTAGCCATTTTGCACATCCTGCTGATCTCATTTTTTAGGTGTTTGTATTCAGTTTTGTCTGTTTCATTTACTGCATTTTTGAATTTTCTCCTTTCATCAAATTCATTCTCTTCTGTAACCCAAGGATTTCTACTAGCCCTAGTAGTTGTAACTACTTGATCCTCTGCTGCCTTCACTATTTTGTCTCTCAAAGCTACCCATTCTACTGTATTTCTTTCCCCATTCTTGTCAGTTGTTTCCTAATGCCCTCTCTGAAACACTCTACGGGTCAGTGGAAGTGTCAGATTCCACCCTTCTGCTTTGACATGTGATGTAAGGGTGTTGTGGTGTGTGACGTAATTATGGCTCAGTGCTTGAGTTGGTTGTGTTTGTAGATGTCGCATTGTTGTTTCATGGTGCCCTTGTGTGGGGGGGGGGGGGGGGTGTTTTCATTAGGTGTTACTGGTTTGTTGTTTGTACTGTGGCAAGACGTTCAATATGTGTGTATATTTGGGGGGGCGGGGCGCTTGCCGATCTAGTTTTCAGTGTGGGAATTTTCTGGTTGAAAGTACATGGTTTTTTTGTCTATTCTTCTCGAGTTGTTTTGTGTATTTATGGTGTATTGTTTTAATTTATGTACGGATGTTTGATTTGTGGATCTTTGAGGTTTTGATTTTATTTCTCGTAGTTGTAGGTGCTGATTTTTTTATATCAACAATTATGGTTGACCTATGTGGGTCACTTGAAATGACAGATTCCTGTTTTTGTAATTGTAGGTGTTGGTGTTTTGGTATCATCATTTGTGGTTGACGTATATTGGTCAAGGGAAATGTCAGATTCTAATTTTCATTGTTTTAGTTGTAGGTATTGATGTTTTGGTATCTTCGCCTGTATAGGTCAAGGGAAGTATCTGATTCCTGCTCATTTTTGTTGTAGTGGAATGTAGTAATTTTTTTCTTTTTGTTTATCATTTTATCTTTTGGGATCATGGTGTGTTCTTTTTACTGTTATATTTAGCTTGCACTCACCCTAAAACCCACAGGTTCCTGTGGTTGTCCCCTTAGTTTGATAGTACTTTTGGGGAAATGTAATTGTCTTATTTATATATATTTTCGTGTTTGTTGCTGTGTGTATGTAGTGGCATCATAGGCGCCACATTGGAGACTCTTGGAATAGCTATTTCTGCCAGGTTCATGACGTAATAGGTCAATGCAGATAGGTGGAATCGCTCTTCTATAATATCCCCTCTAAAACCTCTTGTTCTTTCAGTTAATCCAGGTGTAATCTCAGACCTTAAATTTCTGACTTTTTGAAGTTTTAGTTTTTATGTACAAATAATAATTGTGGTCAGATTCCACATCTGCCCCTGGAAATGTTTTAAAATTTAGAACTTGGTTGCTAGATCTGTCTTACCATTATATAATCTATCTGAAACCTTCCCGTGTTTCCCGGCCAGTTACAGCTACTACTGCGAATATTTCATTGTGTGTGTGGGGGGGGGGGGGGCAGCAGTGGCAGTATCACACTATAGTTCACTTGCTGAGGGTTCTGCTGGTATTAAACCATCTGTTCATTCCAATTCTTTCAGTACATATTTTCATTCTTAGTGTGTATGAGATTTTTAGAAGGATTGTTTTTCATTCTGAGCAATTTTTATTTTTTGGTTTTGTTTGTGGGTTTGGATTTTATGTATTCCTATCAATATGGAAGACATAGGGTGGGGTTTGTCAACTGCAATATGGAATACGAATTATACAGTTGAAGTTTTTTCACCTATGCTAGTATCTTATTCTTTAGTTGACCTAAATAAACTGAAATACGGGATACAAATTTAACTGTTGGAGGTTATTTCACTGTTACTGGTACCACTATAATAATTTTCATCCGATACTATTAGTATCAAAGGTGGAAAAAAATTCATACCACTTACTTCAGCTTAGCTGTTTAGGTCAGTTGAAGTGTGAGATACAGATTTTATGTATATCGCTTTTTTTTTGCATTCGTGGTTTTCAACTGAGGCATAGGATGCCAATGTTACATAGATTTTTTTGTCTTTACTAGCATTAGCAACCTGGGATACAGATTTTACATCTGTCGATATTTTCACTTCTGCTGCTACTAGTATCAGCTGAAGAATAGGTTGCTAGTAGTAGCAGAGGCGAAAAAAGCAACACCTGTAAAATTTGAATCCCATGCTCCAGTTGACCTACATAGGATACTAGTGCTAGCAAAGGCAAAAAAAAGTTGCAATGTGTCTAATTTGATACCGTACTGCAGTTACCGTATGAAGATCAGCTCAAGTTCGGGATGCAACTCATACGTCGACAGAGGTTAATGTTACTTGTCTTTTTCCGTTTTTGTGCTAGTATCTCTTTCAGTTGAGTTATGTAGGTCAACTGAAGAATAGGATACTATAGGTTCGTATGAGTAGTTGCCATTGGGCTCGTGCGCATGCGCAGAGCTGAATTCGCGTATGAGCAGTGCCTTCCTCCCTCTTCTGGCTCCTTGAAGTGTGGCTGTTTGCCGTATGAGCGGTAGCAGCAAGTAGCCAGATGCTGCCGCACCCTTGCTGCCAGATTTGCGCATGTGCAGTGTTTTATAGTTGGGGGGGAGGGGGGTCCTTTCCCACGTCAAACAAAATAAAAGCAGGTTTCTGTGGCTGGGAGCCATAAAGTGAATTAATATACATTCTCATAACCATGAAAGACCAAAATACGTCAGTAGTTCCAATTTTCTGATTTTATATTATTTCCACAACATTAGCAACCAACCATTAATGTCTTAAAGAAGCTATTTCTGTTTTATAGATGAATTTGCTTCTACTTTTTTTTCCGCTGAGGCAGTTAGTTTATTTGAAACGAAGTGTTTCATTCCACACTATTGGCTACTTTCAACCTCGTTCAATTTCAAGTGGAAATTTTCATTTTCTGGGATGAATGACATTATACCGTAAAAAGAACCAAACATGAGAATACAGTACTGGACCTCCAAGAAAATTGGTATCGCGAAAACCACATGAAAAGCTGAATATCAGGTACTTCAGAGTGCATCTGGACATAGAAACGTGTAATTAGAGTGGAATGAAGCATTTTAATATGGTTTATGAAATTCCGATTTTGCTGGAGTAGTCTCGGAAGTCTTGTTTCTTTTGTGACACTGTAAGATCTCTTAATGCTATATACGTACGAACACGGTAAACATTGACTTGAAGCTGACTAAGAAGGCAAATTTGGTCAGTAGTTTTGAACTAAATATTTTGTTTCAAATATGACAGCTGTAGCAGAATTGTACAAATCTGCCTTCTGTGAAAGGGTATTTGATCACGAGGCACTTGTCTAGTACTTCCTCTAGGCCTGAAGTTTTCTTAATTTGTGTTTGTCTTAAATTCTTAGAATGTCATTCTATGCTAAATTGTAGACTGGCAGCATATTGTGTTTTATTGTTTTAACTCCCCACATGGCTTCATATTTATTCCTATAGTAGAATATAAACTGCAAGTTGTACAGTTCCTTTGCCTCACAGACAACCATGTTAATTTTTTACGCATTTTGAAATAGTCATGAAATTTATTGTCCATTGTGGTGTAAGCTAAACAAGAAACTTTTTTCAAGAATTTTGTATTCAGTCCTATTAGCTTTTTTCAGTGCTGTGTAGATGTAATCCTGTCGGAAGTGCTACATAACAATATTGCAGAGTACGAATTAAAAATCTGTCAGTCACCCTATAGACAGACAATATGTATATGTGCTGATGGAGGTGTGTGTGTGTGTTTGTTTTATTGTCTCTATCAACATACCAACACTTTGGTTTAGTAAGTTACAGCATCTTTGGAGTAACTTACAAATGAGTGTTGGTATGTTGATAGACAATAAACACACACACACACACACACACACATTTCAAGCTTTCGCAACCCAAGGTTGCTATATCAGGAAAGAGGGAAAGACGAAAGGGTGTGGGTTTTAAGGGAGAGGGCAAGGAGTCATTCCAATCCCAGGAGCAGAAAGACTTACCTTTGGGGGGGGGGGGAGAGAGGACAAGTATACGCTCGGGCACACGCATAAATATTGATCTGCACATATACAGACACCGGCAGACAAATGTAAATGCAAAGAGGTTGGGCAGAAATCACTCGAGGCGGAAGTACAGAGGCAAAGATGTTGTTGAATGCAGGTGAGGTATGAGGGGCGGCAACTAGAAATTAGCGGAGGTTTAGGCCTGGTGGATAACGGGAAGAGAGAATAAATTGAAGGGCAAGTTCTCATCTATGGAGTTCTGATAGGTTGGTGTCTGTGGGAAGTATCCAGATAACCCGGACGGTGTAACACTGTGCCAAGATGTGTTGCTGTGCACAGAGGCGTGTTTAGCCACAGGGTGATCCTCATTACCAACAAACACTGTCTGCCTGTGTCCATTCATGCGAATTGACAGTTTGTTGCTGGTCATTCCCACATAGAAGGCTTCACAGTGTAGGCATGTCAGTTGGTAAATCATGTGGGTGCTTTCGCATGTGGCTCTGCCTTTGATCGTGTACACCTTCCGGGTTACAGGACTGGAGTAGGTGGTGGTGGGAGGGTGCATGGGACAGGTTTTACACCGGGGGGCGGTTACAAGGGTAGGAACCAGAGGGTAGGGAGGATGATTTGGGGATTTCATAGGGATGAACCCAGAGGTTACGAAGGTTACATGGACGGTGGAAAGACAATCTTGGTGGAATGGGGAGGATTTCATGAAGGATGGATCTATTAACTTCCCCAGATCAAGTGATGCACTCACTGGTGGGGTGTGTGGTTCTCTTGAACATATTAGTTGTTGCTTTTGTGATATTGGTGTATGTAATGATACTTGACAAAAGTGAGTTACCTGTAACTTTAAAAATTTCATTCCATTCTGGGTTGTGTTATTAAAGATTGGCAGACACGGATGTTACGTTTATTGCCAACTAGCTTGTGTATCAGGTAAGATAGAGAATTCTCCTCTCCAGTACCAGTTAGTGATAGTGCTTTGTAGACATCCCAAATCCCTTGTAGAGTTAGTTTCTGATGTGCTGTGTATGTTTCGCAGGAATCAAATTATTCCACAGGGACTTGTCTAACATCTAATAAAACTGATGTGTATTAATTGTGCAATTTATTTGTAACATAAATTGCATTATAAATGTAATTCCCAAATGTGTGTTCTGTATATCTTACCAAGATTGAAACCCTTCTGAGGTGACAACAATAGTGAGCATATACCGAGCCAACAAGTCATGGGATACCTCGTAATATTGTTATGGACCTTTTGCCAAGCACAGTGCAGCAACTCAATGTGGTGTGGAATAAACAACTTGTTGGAAGTCCCCTGTAGAAATATTGAGCTGTGCTGCCTCTATTGCTCTCCATAATTGTGAAAATATTCCTGGTGCATCATTTTATGCTGGAACTGACCGCCCTATTAGATCCCTTAAATGTTAGATGGGATTCACATTGGGCAGTCTGGGTGGCCACATCATTAATGTGAATTATCTGCAACATTCTTCAAACAATTGCTAACAGTTGTGTCCCTGTGACATGGCACATTATCATTCATAAAAATCCATCATTGTTCAGGACCATTGTCTTTGAGTGGCTGCAAATGGTCTTAAGATAGCCGAAAATAACTTTTCCCAGTATGTGATCAGTTCCATGTAATGTAAACATAGCCCCCACCATTATGGAGCCATCACCAAGTTGCGCAGTGCCTTATTAACAACTGTGGCTTCGTAGGCTCTGTGCCACGCTAGAATTCCGCCGTCTGAAATTGGGATTCGTCTGACCTTGCCGTGGTTTTTCCAGTCATCGAGCGTCCAAACGATACGATCACAAGGCTAGGACAGGCACTGGAAGCGATGTACTGTTAGCAGAGGCACTCGCATTGGTAGTCTGCTTCCATAGTCTATTTCTCCTCACTGTCCTAACAGATACATTCATTGTATTTCCCACATTGGCTTCTGCGGTTATTTCACACCTTGTTGCTTGCCTGTTACCACTGACAACCCTTTGCCAGTGCCGCAGCAGTGTTGCCCGTGGCGAGATGTAACAGTTGGAATTTGGTATTCTCGGCAGACTCTCGACATTGTGGATCTCGGAATAATGAACTGTGTAATGCTTTCCGAAATTGAATGTGCCGTACATCGACCTGCAACTACCATTCCGCATGGGAAGTTTAATTCCAGTTGTGTGGCCATAATCACTTAAGAAACCTTTTCACCTGACTACAAATGACAGCTCTGCCTCCTTTATTCCTTGTGTACATGATACTACCACCATCAGTATATGTGCACATTGCTATACCATGACTGTTGTCATCTCAGTGTACAGTAATAAGATAAACTAATCATAGTGCTATTAATGCACTAAATATGGCAACTTCCTTTCACTTCATGCTTAATGCTATTCCCAGTACACCAACTAAATTCGAATGAATGAATTTTAACGGAGCTTCTTGACAGGTTTGTCCCCCTGTGGGTCCGGGGGTTAGAATAGCCCTGCGGTATTCCTGCCTGTCGTAATAGGCGACCAAAAGCAATCTCTCATGTTTTGGGTCAGTTTTGATAAAAAATCATCCTCTGCCCAGTCACGGTCTTCACTCGCTTGTGACAAGTTGGGGATGTTTCAGTTACAATCATGCCCCATAAGACCTTAAATATGATCCAGGTTATTATGTTCCACAGGGACCTTCTTTTGCAGTCTAACGACGAGCTGCACAGCAATTTAGAGTGGTGAGATGTTAATTTCATCTGCCACGTTCATCGAGGTCCAAGGGATAATCAGGTTGCCACCGGTTCCTTCATCTTGGCCTTCGAGGGTGATACATTGCCTGAGGAGGTCGAGGTGGTGGTCTACCACTGTGACATCAAGCTCTATATCCCTCACCTGATGCGGTGCTTTAAGGGCTGGAACTTCAGCCGTATGTCTTCCTGCTGTACTTCCAGTGTCACATGTCGAGATTTCGAACACCCATCACATCCATATACTCCGTGTGCCCTGCCTCCCATCTGTGTCAACTGCAGAGAGCATCATTCACCTTGCTCACCAGGCTGCAGGATTTTACAGAAAGAGGGGAAAATCATGTAATAAGACCCTGGACTGACTGACTGACCGACACCGAGGCTAAGAGGAAATATGAACGACTCCATCTTGTGCGAATGACTCCGTCTTATGCCGCCACTATGACAACAGTGGTAGCCCCATCAAGTTCAGCGAATTCGTCGGCACCCAAAGCCGTAACACATCTGCACCTTGACCTGAGGGGCACTACGCTCTGTTGCTCCTGTGCCACCTACTTCAGGAACAACATCTCCCACCCATCGGGGACGTCGATCTAAGCTGGAGAAGCATCAGACTTCTTTGGCTCATCTTGCTCAGAAGTGGTCCCTTGGGTCCTTCTCTTCCCAGGTTTCCACCTGTGTGAAGGATGATGCCCACCAGTGGTGTAAGTGCCCACAAGCAGCTGGTTGTAGGGCTTCACGATCCTCCTCAGTCCCAGAGACTGAATCAGTGAAGCCCTCCCAACCAATGAAACCCAAGGAGCAGTGAGAAATTTCCAAGAAGACCACCTCTAAGACGAAGGAACTTACGGTGGGCCCACCCCACTGCAACGTACGAGCTCTGCCGAGATTCTGGCATCTACTGAGGACCTAGATCTCGCAGGACCCTCGGACACCGTGAAAGTCGATTGTATGGGAACTCAGTTGGTGGCAGCGGGTGATCCGGTGGTGTAACCTACCACCTCGATCTCTTCACGCCGCTTTCCTCCGTGGACAATGTCATCCTCCAGTCGAACTGCAGCAGTTTTTTCCACCACCTTGCTGAGCTCCGACAATTTCTCAGCCTTCACACTTTCTTCTGCATTTCTCTCCAGGAAACTGGGTTTCCGGTGATGCAAAACCCTGTCCTCCGTGGCTATTTGGGTTATTATAAGAATGCAGCAGCTTATGAGAGGGTATCTGGTGGAGTCTGTGTCTACGTCCTTAACACTCTACAGTGTGTCCCTCTTCAGACACCTTTAGAGGCTGTCGCTGTTTGGGTTTTGATGCCTCAGGCTGTTAACTGTCTGCAGTCTCTATCTTCCGCCGGATGGTGATGACCCACTGCATGTATTGGCTGCGCTGATAGCCCAATTGCCGCCACCTTTTCTGTTATTGGGGGGACTTAAACCCCCCTTAACCTTTTGTTGGGTGGATTGGTGGCAACAGGCAGAGGCACTGTCACTGAGAAAGTGTTGGCACAGCTTGACCCTTCTCTATTAATGATGCCTCCACACATTTCAGTGTGGCACACGGCATGTACTCGGCCATCGACCTTTGTCTACAGCCCCAGCCTTCTACCGTTTGTCCATTGGAGTGTGCATGACAACTTGTGCGGTAGTGACCACTTTCCAATCTTTCTGTCACTGCCCCAGCGCCACTCACCTCGGCGCCTCCCCAGATGGGCTTTGAATAAGGCTGACTGGGACTGGTTCACCTGCATTGCCACTCTTGAGCCTCTTTCTCGTAGTGACATTGATGCGGTGGTTCTCACGATCGCCACCGGCATCGTTTCTGTCACGGAATGTGCAATCCCCTGTTCTTACTCTCGGGATCATTCTGAACGATGCTCATAACCGTCTGGCTGCAGTGTTTTCACTGCCGAGCTGGTCGCCATCTCTCGCGCCCTAGAGTATATCCGCTCCTGTTCAGGTGAGTCCTTAGTTATCTGTAGTAACTCGCTGAGTGGTTTACGAGCTATCGACCTGTGTTTCCCTTGCTCTCGACTGGTGACGGCTATCCAGGAGTCCGTCCACTCTCCCGCCCATTGCGGCCGCTCCGTGGTTTTGGTGTGGACCCCAAATTGTGTCGGCATCCCGGGTAATGAACACTAGCCAAACAGGCTGTCGGTGCACCAGCTTTGGAGATCGGCCTTTCGGAGTGTGATCTCCGTTCAGTTTTGCGGCAGAAGGTTCTCGGTACCTGGGCTGGTGAATGGCGCACCCTGCCTTCACTCGGCAAACTTCGGATTGTCGAGCAGACTACCGGTGGGTGGCACTCTTCCTCCGGGTCTCTCGCAAGGACTGTTGTGCTCTGTCGGCTGCGCATTGGCTACACCTGGATGACGCACGGTTATTTATTGTGCCGCGAGGACCCACCTCTGTCGCTACGGTTCAGCATTGACAGTGGTCGATATTTTGTTGGACTGTCCACATATAACTGTGCTCAGGCACACATTTGCACTGCCTGATGTGCTCCCTGCACTTCTAACGAATGATGCTGTCATGGCAGGCTTAGTTTTGAGTTTTATTTGTGCAGGGGGTTTTTATCGCTCAATCAAAGGGTTTCTTTCTTTTGTTGTTTCTCACCTTTGGAGTATGCTTTCAGATTGGGCTTTTTAGTTCTTGGTGGTTGGCTTTTCCCTTTTTTTTTGTTTCTGTGGTTGGCCAACTACTGTAACACACTGTGTGTTTTTAATTCCTCTTTTCTGGTCGTTGTCTGTTTTCTTGTTCTGTCATCCCTTGTCATCTCTGTTGCTTGTTTTTGTTCCTTGTGGGTGTTTCATGATTGTGGAAAAAGGGACCGATGACCTTTGTAGTCTGGTCTCTTCAACCACCACAAACCAACCATCTTGACAGGCTTGTGTTGACTCCAGTTCATTGTAGATCTCACGTTATATCTGTTACCGTGACAAAGATTTTGTTAACTCCCAAACAACTTTGGGGGGGAGGGGGGTGTCGTTTCTGATTAAATCCTTGACGTATGGACTCTAGTTTAATGTAACATTTAGTTTGCATGTCAAACCATTGTGAATAGGTGTCACAATACATAGTGCACACAGTCAGCTGCACTTATCTTGTGAGGTAGTGTATTGTTCCCTGTGGAGAATCCTGCATGAATGCCAGACGCACACAGCTAAGTTTCTGTTTGATGAATGGGTGTGTTGTATCCCAGGGTGTTTTCTCAAAATCTTTTTGAAAAATATATATAGCTGGGTGTCAATGCAGGATATGACGTTCTGTCAGTTATGCCATGAGTCATTAATAACAGAGATAGCTTAAGGTTATTTCTAGGAACCTCCACAACATTTTAAATAAGCTATGAACACCATTAGAGCCAACACAGTTAAAACTCTCTATTTATCTATTGTAATTTTGAGACTACATGTGGGTAGTACGTGCCTTGTGTCAAAAGTAAAATTAATGCATCTGCATTTGCCAGTTCATTATTGGTACCAATGCTTGCTACTATGTTGAAGTAATTGTTAGTTTGCTGGTCCGTGATGGAATTTTCACTGCTGTCGGCAGAGCTTTTATCTCGGTCAGATTGTTGTATCACTGCTTTTGTTTCTTGTTTAAGAATGATCTGAACTGCTCATGCCTAAAGCCTGGAGTGTTATAGATATTGAGTATAATGTAAACATTTCGCTTTTTTAAAGTAAGGCTGGAGGATTTTTTATATTTGTGGTGGCAGTGGACTTTCCTCAAAACTACAGTTTGTTCTCTAGCTCGGATATCACTGAGACCTGTGCAACCTACTTTCTGTCTTTAATTGTATTTGTTTATAGGTGCTGAAGGTAAAGTGGTGAAATTGAAGTGTTTGTTCTAAACAAACTCGAATTGGCATTATCGAGTTGTTAAATTACTGTATCAGAAACTGGGCAGCTTTTAATTTGTCGTTTTTACCTCCCAATTTCAGTTGCTAAATATGGCCAGTAACAGAGGCAGTTTGGTTCACGCTATGTCCGAGCTCCTGACGAGGGGCACGGGTGCTGACGTTACGCTGTGTGTCCGAGGTGGTGAAATAGAGGCGCACAGCTTAATACTCGCTGCCAGGAGCCCGGTCTTCGCAGCTATGTTACTGCAGCACGACACGGAGGAAGCTGCCAGTGGCCGTGTCCAGATACCGGACGTAGAGGCTGCCACTATGCGGCAGCTCGTCCGCTACGTGTACACAGACGAGGTCCCGGAGGGGAAAGAATCTGCGGCAGAGCTACTCGCGGCTGCAGATAAATACGGCCTCCTTCTGCTGAAGGAGGCTTGCGAGGACAAGTTGCTGCAGAATTTGTGTATAGAAAATGTGGCGGAGTGTGCGGTGCTGGCTTCGCAGCACTGTTGCTCGCGCCTGCTCGGTGCCGCCGTCGAGGTGATCTCCCGGGACCCTCCGGAGGCCCGCAAGACGGAGGGCTGGCGAGAGGGAGTGGCCTGCTGCCCGCAACTGATGACGCAAATCTCGCAGTTGGTTGAAGCGAAAATCAGGTTAGCTGGAATTCTAATTTCGTTTGTCTTTGTAAGTAGCACCTACAAAGTAGTGAGCCTTCTCTCGACACTTCGCAAAGGAATGGTTGGAGGTATGTATTTCACAAGTGTAAATCTCGCATATTCCACACGATCTGCACTAGGGACTATCAGTGTGTGTATTCTGTAAGGAGATACTCCGTAAGCATTTTTCTGCTCTGAAGATATGATGGAACTTTCACATCCTTCTGCTGTATTTTTGAAGGTAGTGTTGCAGTTTACAATCAGTTGCGGTGAAAATTTAGTGCAGATTTGGGACGTAAATGTATACTTGCCTAGTTAATTAGACCCAAAAAATTTTAGCAGAATTGTGCTTCCTTATATACAGTAATATTCTTAATCTGACTGCTGTGAGGGCTAAGTGTATTTTGCATGTGCACTTTTCTCCATTTTTGTTTTAACTGAATGTAGTGATTTAAAATGTTACATTTGTCATAGAAAACCTTGTATACAAATGCAGTATACTGTGCTGGAATTAAATTTTGGATGACATTAGCTCAAATGAGCAGTTGGCTAAAAGGTGTACAGGGCTGGATATTTCAATATAAAAAATACTTCCATATAAGATAGGCTTCAGAATAACATGTTCCCATCTACCACAATTGCTGCTGTATACAAACCACTTACTTGATATGTGTTGCCAGGAGAAGTGCGTGCTGTGGGTGAATACACCAAATAGTTCTTCCTGCTCATCTTTCGCTTACTTTTTTCTGTGCTTCTTACTTAAATCTCTCAAAAGGTGCTCTAATACTGTGCATTGCCAAGGAATTTTCAAGAAACAGCGGGAAAGTTTCACGATCCTGTCGAATACCGTAGGACGTTGCTAGTCATCGGGCAGCAGTATTTGCAAAATTAGAGGTGGTGGCAGCCAACAGTCTTGATATTCATTTCTTTCTTCTGGGCTTTTATTTAACAAATGTCTTCTTTTGTTATGATGCACATTTGTTTCGAAGGGAAAAAATATTATACCAATAATCATTGTGGTATATTTGGAGACATCTATAGTTGACCTAATAGATCACAATGGAATGAATATTTATCTGTAAATCATGTAGTCAGGTATAACTTGAGTGTGATATGCCCAAGTGTATTGAGAGAAAAATAACTGTCACAACTATTTATTTAATCTTGATAGTACCTTCCCACAGGTGTATTTTTATTATGTAAGGTTAAACATCTGTCACAGCAATGAGTGTTCGGTGAAAGGGTAGCGTGAAGGGCTGGACTGATAAGCAGTACGAGGACACGCTGCCATAATCGGTAGTGTTAATGTAACTTGTCAGATGGCTGGCTTTCTTGTGTGGTAGCCGACAGGCTAGTGAAATTTAGTGCCAGTTTCTCAAAAGAGTCTGAGCAGCACTTTGTACCAGAGCAGTAGTTGTCAGATCTGTTTATCTGTCTGGTTTCTGCTTCCTGTGTCAGGTCTAATTTGGTACACCACCCTCTGACGTTTCTTAGAGTTCTAAAAATGTCAAGTAATTCTGTGTAACCTCAAAATCTCCTTCCCCATCCTGGAGCAAACTTGTTGTTGTTGTTGTGGTCTTCAGTCCTGAGACTGGTTTGATGCAGCTCTCCATACTACTCTATCCTGTGCAAGCTTTTTCATCTCCCAGTACCTACTGCAACCTACATCCTTCTGAATCTGTTTAGTGTATTCATCTCTTGGTCTCCCGCTACGATTTTTATCCTCCACGCTGCCCTCCAATACTAAATTGGTGATCCCTTGATGCCTCAGAACATGTCCTACCAACCGATCCCTTCTTCTGGTCAAGTTGTGCCACAAACTTCTCTTCTCCCCAATCCTATTCAATACTTCCTCATTAGTTATGTGATCTACCCATCTAATCTTTAGCATTCTTCTGTAGCACCACATTTTGAAAGCTTCTATTCTCTTCTTGTCCAACCTATTTATCGTCCATGTTTCACTTCCATACATGGCTACACTCCATACGAATACTTTCAGAAATGACTTCCTGACACTTAAATCAATACTGGATGTTAACAAATTTCTCTTCTTCAGAAATGCTTTCCTTGCCATTGCCAGCCTACATTTTATATCCTCTCTACTTCGACCATCATCAGTTATTTTGCTCCCCAAATAGCAAAACTCCTTTACTACTTTAAGTGCCTCATTTCCTAATCTAATTCCCTCAGCATCACCCGACTTAGACTACATTCCATTATCCTTGTTTTGCTTTTGTTGATGTTCATCTTATATCCTCCTTTCAAGACACTGTCCATTCCATTCAGCTGCTCTTCCAAGTCCTTTGCTGTCTCTGACAGACTTACAATGTCATCAGCGAACCTCAAAGTTTTTATTTCTTCTCCATGAATTTTAATACCAACTCCGAATTTTTATTTTGTTTCCTTTACTGCTTGCTCAATATACAGATTGAACAACATCGGGGAGAGGCTACAACCCTGTCTCACTCCCTTCCCAACCACTGCTTCCCTTTCATGCCCCTCGACTCTTATAACTGCCATCTGGTTTCTGTACAAATTGTAAATAGCCTTTCGCTCCCTGTATTTTACCCCTGCCACCTTCAGAATTTGAAAGAGAGTATTCCAGTCAACATTGTCAAAAGCTTTCTCTAAGTCTACAAATGCTAGAAACGTAGGTTTACCTTTCCTTAATCTTTCTTCTAAGATAAGTCGTAAGGTCAGTATTGCCTCACGTGTTCCAGTGTTTCTACGGAATCCAAACTGATCTTCCCCGAGGTTGGCTTCTACTAGTTTTTCCATTCGTCTGTAAAGAATTCGTGTTAGTATTTTGCAGCTGTGACTTATTAAGCTGATAGTTCGGTAATTTTCACATCTGTCAACACCTGCTTTCTTGGGATTGGAATTATTATATTCTTCTTGAAGTCTGAGGGTATTTCGCCTGTTTCATACATCTTGCTCACCAGATGGTAGAGTTTTGTCAGGACTGGCTCTCCCAAGGCCGTCAGTAGTTCTAATGGAATGTTGTCTACTCCCGGGGCCTTCTTTCGACTCGGGTCTTTCAGTGGTCTGTCAAACTCTTCACGCAGTATCATATCTCCCATTTCATCTTCATCTACATCCTCTTCCATTTCCATAATATTGTCCTCAAGTACATCGCCCTTGTATAGACCCTCTATATACTCCTTCCACCTTTCTGCTTTCCCTTCTTTGCTTAGAACTGGGTTTCCATCTGAGCTCTTGATATTCATACAAGTCGTTCTCTTATCTCCGAAGGTCTCTTTAATTTTCCTGTAGGCGGTATCTATCTTACCCCTAGTGAGATAGGCCTCTACATCCTTACATTTGTCCTCTAGCCATCCCTGCTTAGCCATTTTGCACTTCCTGTCGATCTCATTTTTGAGACGTTTGTATTCCTTTTTGCCTGTTTCACTTACTGCATTTTTATATTTTCTCCTTTCATCAATTAAATTCAGTATTTCTTCTGTTACCCAAGGATTTCTACTAGCCCTCGTCTTTTTACCTACTTGATCCTCTGCTGTTGTCACTACTTCATCCCTCAAAGCTACCCATTCTTCTTCTACTGTATTTAATTCCCCCATTCCTGTCAATTGCTCCCTTATGCTCTCCCTGAATCTCTGTACAACCTCTGGTTCTTTTAGTTTATCCAGGTCCCATCTCCTTAAATTCCTGCCTTTTTGCAGTTTCTTCAGTTTCAATCTGCAGCTCATAACCAATAGATTGTGGTCAGAGTCCACATCTGCCCCTGGAAATGTCTTACAATTTAAAACCTGGTTCCTAAATCTCTGTCTTACCATTATATAATCTATCTGATACCTTTTAGTATCTCCAGGGTTCTTCCATGTATACAACCTTCTTTCATGATTCTTAAACCAAGTGTTAGCTATGATTATGTTGTGCTCTGTGCAAAATTCTACCAGGCGGCTTCCTCTTTCATTTCTGTCCCCCAATCCATATTCACCTACTATGTTTCCTTCTCTCCCTTTTCCTACACTCGAATTCCCGTCACCCATGACTATTAAATTTTCGTCTCCCTTCACAATCTGAATAATTTCTTTTATTTCATCATACATTTCTTCAATTTCTTCGTCATCTGCAGAGCTAGTTGGCATATAAAGTTGTACTACTGTAGTAGGTGTGGGCTTCGTATCTATCTTGGCCACAATAATGCGTTCACTATGCTGTTTGTAGTAGCTTACCCGCATTCCTATTTTCCTATTCATTATTAAACCTACTCCTGCATTACCCCTATTTGATTTTGTGTTTATAACCCTGTAGTCACCTGACCAGAAGTCTTGTTCCTCCTGCCACCGAACTTAACTAATTCCCACTATATCTAACTTCAACCTATCCATTTCCCTTTTTAAATTTTCTAACCTACCTGCCCGATTAAGGGACCGGACATTCCACGCTCCGATCCGTAGAATGCCAGTTTTCTTTCTCCTGATAACGACATTCTCTTGAGTAGTCCCCGCCCGGAGATCCGAATGGGGGACTATTTTACCTCCGGAATATTTTACCCAAGAGGACGCCATCATCATGTAATCATACAGTAAAGCTGCATGCCCTCGGGAAAAATTACGGCTGTAGTTTCCCCTTGCTTTCAGCCGTTCGCAGTACCAGCACAGCAAGGCTGTTTTGGTTATTGTTACAAGGCCAGATCAGTCAATCATCCAGACTGTTGCCCTTGCAACTACTGAAAAGGCTGCTGGCCCTCTTCAGGAACCACACGTTTGTCTGTTCTCTCAACAGATACCCCTCCGTTGTGGTTGCACCTACGGTACGGCTATCTGTATCACTGAGGCACGCAAGCCTCCCCACCAACTGCAAGGTCCATGGTTCACTTACAAACCTTAATACACATTTCTCACTGATATTGTGGGCTTATAGCATTCAATTGGTATAGTTAATAATTTTGCGACTATCTACTGTGACAGTAAATTTCAGTGGAAAATAATCTCTCCCCGTTTTCCAGTGCCGCAAAGGACGACGCCTTGAAGAAGTGGCTGCACGAAGCTGCAGAACGTGGAAATGTGGACGAACTCCCAGACATCCTGGCACAGGGAGTGGACATAAACTGCCGGTGTGAAAACGGCAACACGGCGCTTCACAAGGCGGCGAAGGGTGGCGACGTCTTGGCCGTAAACTGGCTGTTGGAGGCGGGTGCGGATGTCAGCGCGCTGAACAACTGGCAGCAGACGCCCCTCCACGTAGCAGCGGGATACGGCAGACAGGGAGTCGCCATGACCTTGCTGTTTTACAGGGCAGACAAAGACGCGTGGGATGGAAGCGGGCAGACGGCTCTGCAGGTTGCTGCCGCGTGTGGTGAAGCGTCCGTGGTCAACCTGTTGTTGCGGCTGGGAGCGGACCGATCTGCTGCCGGATACGGTATGACGCCTCTACAACTTGCCCAGGCGTACAACAGGAAGACTGTCGTCGGTATTCTGAGTGGGGTTCGTCCGGTGTGAGGTGGACCTTTCGTACCATTTTCGATAAAGCAAATAAACTTCTGGTTTACTGTGAAACGTGTCATTGAATTATTCAAATATTTACCTGCTCTTCCTCCCACTTCTCTCTTCTCCTCAAAGTGGTCCTCCTTCCGCAGGTGAGACTTCCTAAACTCCTACCATCAACTACCCTGAAATTCCCCAAAAGTAGTGTTTTACACTTAGTCTACTGGCAGTAGATCAAATGTTTGACTGGCACAGGAGAACAGAGTTCTATTGAAACTGCTCCAGAGCATCAATCATTAACATTTGATCTTGACTGTGTTCCAAATACACATCATTTTCAGTGAGCTTCTGGTGTGGTATTCTTGTAAACCAGTTTCAAGAATCGTACACCACATGCTCTTCCCAGAAGCGTCCAGTACTTCTATTAACACAGCCTGAAATTTGTGTGTGTACTGTTAATCCAATGGTTAGTGGTGAGAATATAGGCGCCCATACTTCCGCCAACACTTCATGAACTATGGAGTTGCTGCAAACTTCAGCATATAGGACACTAACGTACTGAAATTACATCAGGTTACTGACAATGTCCCAGGCTGCCTAGTTTGTCAATCTAATTTTGTAATGGTAAATGTAAATACCGCTGACCAAGGATACTGCTGTGGGACATTGTGACTGTGTTGCTGGAAGGTTAATCAGCAGATTGGGCATAATACATTCTTCAATTGATGATTATATTTATCAAGAGATGAGTTATGGCCAACCACAAACAATTCAGTTACTGGAAATCACAAATGTCATTAAATTTACTCACAGATTGTAGAGAAGTTGCAAAATGTGTATCAGTTTGCCAACTTGCTTAACATACTAAATGCATTTACACAACAGAATGCAGAGTGGAAGGTAACACTGAAGATAACATGTCAAATTTAAGAGCTGTTATAATGATATGATTCTAAAGATTGTAAATCATAATGCAGATCTCAATGTTTCATTGCTCGTGAGGCTCTGACACGAGCAGGACCTGGTACTCCTGGAAATTTTTCCCATCGGACAACTAAATCAGTGATTATGAATGTTTAAATTTTTTGGTGAACTGGAGTCATTGCAACACCACATTATGTACTTGGAGACATCCTTAATTTCACTGAATCTGACAGTTTGATCAATTGAAATGAGGACCATATGAATTGAATGTAATTTTAACCCTTACATGACACATCTCTTAAATGTAAGTAGAAAGATGAGATGTCTCACAGACCTTGTAATATTTTCATCAGGTAACTACAGTAGCTGAATAGTAAACTATTTAATCTTAAGAGCAGATGAAATCCTATTTAGCTCTTACAACACGATTGCCACAAGTTCTGTAAATCAGGAAATTTCAAATGTGTCATGGAAATTTGAAGAAAAAAGGAAAACCTCATCTTCTTCTCAGTAGATGAAATTGTTTGTTCACTGAGATGTCATGCATTGTCACTGGCTAGGTGCTGCTTTCTTACCCCCTCATTCTTACAGCTTCTCCCCTTCGTACCCATTCACTCAGGAAGCAGTCAGTGCTGCCACCATTTACTGCTAGCTTAGCAGCTGCCAATGAGAGGCAGGCGGGCACGAGTAGTGGTTTGTCTCGATCTGATTCTCAGAGACTGTTGACACGGCGGCCAGAGATGGTAATGTGTGCGTGAGTTGGCCGAGTAATTGTGTGAATGTGTGTGTGCGCGCTCATTTTCTGACATGAGCTATGGCCAAAAATTCAGTTGTGAGAGTGCGGTTGTCTTTCCTACGTGCCTGTCTGAAGCTCAGTGGCTG